>NW_005841903.1:1767984-1781633 GCF_000455745.1 Alligator sinensis
CTCACTGGGTGCTGCCCAGCTGGGGAAATCCCTGCTGTCCCCCACTGCCCCACGCTGCATGGCGGGGGCTCTACCATGAGTAGAGACTCACTAGCCAGTAGTAGAGACTCACTAGCCAAGGAATTTCAAAGTCCTCTCAAATATTCAAAAGCAGTTGTACAAGCTGTAAAGTAAATGTTTGGCATAATGGAATAGAACAGGGGTCAACAAACTTTGCAAGCTGGAACAATCAAGCCTTAATCCAATCTCAGCAACAGTGGGGTTTCCCTGCACCTGCAATGGGGCCAGGCACTGCTGCCACTTCTTCCAGTGTACCTTCCCTCTTTTCCCAGCTGGGGTGCAAGCGTAGTTTCCAGCCCATGGGGAATGAGGAACTGAGTTTGGACCGGGCAGCTGGAAGCTGCATTTACACTGCCACCATTTCCATTCCCCTGCTGCAGTGTGGAAGTACCTAGAAGCTGCCCAGCCTTGGCTTAGTTTCCTACTGGCTGGAAGCTGTGCCTGTGCTGCACCTAGGAGACAAGGACAAGGAAGGTGTTGATGATGTGGGAGAGGTTTGCAGCTGCAAGGCCCTAATGCAGCTCCTTGCTTCCCAGCCCCAGCACAGGCAGAGGCAGAGGCAGAGGAAGAGCCCTCCAGCTCCAATGGCTCCACAGGCCAGATTCAGCTGACAGGCTGTATGTTGCTGACTCCTGGAATAGGCCAATAATCTTCTCTTAGTTCTTTGGTAGATCCTCTGGAGGACTGCAGAACCACTCCTGCCACCATATCTATTGTGCCTAACGGCCAATAGGGCAACAAGACACAAAGATTGTTTTAGCATTCTAGCTATAATAATTTATACCCTGAAGCACAAATAGTTATAACCCTTATAAATGTTATCAGAGGCAGTATAAATGCATATACTATTCTTAATTACACAAAATAGTCTTTAAGATTAAAATACCTGTATTACTTTGCTTTGCATTATTAATATCAAGTAACTAAGCAGACAGACACATGCAAATATGGTCACTAGCTTGAGGTTAACAGCTCAGTCCAGCAAATTGGAATCTGGAAAAAGGCAGAAGGCCTAGTTTCTATTCTGGTTCTGCCACTGATCTCTTCCACAACCCAGGCAAATTAATTTACTTTTTCTCTTTGCCACTGCCTTGTCTAGTTGGATTGTAAATTCTTCAGACCATCTGCATCATGTCTGTATATATGGCTGACATACAGAAGCTGTTGGGGCTATTAGTAGTAACACCTCCTGAATAATAAGCTAACTATAATGGCAATATACATGGCTAGAACACTTACCTGCGCCTTAACTTATACTAATATAATGCAGTATTCCCTCCTCCTGCAATTTCAAACAAACAAAAAGACAAATTTCCAAATATAATACATGTTAATATGACAAATTGATATAATACATGCACATGACACCAGGATTAAAGTAGCTTGGGTCTAGATGGCAATTTGTATAAGTTTGGTTTGGGTTTTTTGCAGCTCATTATGACACAGCAAAGCAGACCTCAAAAAGCTAAACACTCTTCTTCTTTGTTCCCAATGGTAATACTATACACTCCAGAGGTCAGCTTTATAGCCCTCAAATTTTTCTGAACCCCTGCCTGATTAGACACACTATGGAACCACTTTCATTCTGATCAAACACAACTTGCTAGTGACATGCATACAAAGTTGTCAGTGAAGTGCAGAGAGCACTTCAGTAGGCATGAGTAAGTACATCTTACTATTTGAAACAATACACTGATTAACTAAAGGGGGAAACAAGGAAGGTCCTCTAAACGAGAGCCGTAGGTAAAAATATAGTGCTGGCTTGATTTTGTACACAGACTTATATGCTACATTTTCACTCTGATAAAACTCAGCGAGGGACATGCAGATGACATTTCCACGCCATGTTTTAGGTAAACTTTTCTCCATTCAATTTCTCTTTCTACATCGCATTGCACCAAATCTTTTTTCTCCCACACATGGCTGTCACGTCTCATCATGATTATTGCTGCCAGTAACTGGGAGGTTTACTAAATCTGAAATGTCATGAATAGGTTTTGTTTTTTCAAAGGATGCTTCATTTTTCAGCCAGGTCATGTTACCACTTCAGACCAGGCATGTATAAGATTACATAAAAGTTGCTGCCTGCTACATGGCTGCTCTGGGTGGTGCTATATCAAAAGAAAAGGAGAAGCGTGCGCAAAATGAGCTGTGATACAAAAAGTGTAAGCATCTCTATTTCCAGCTGGCTGAAGATGAGGAAGTCTTAGGAGGTTGGTTGTCAATAGCTAGAGTTGAAACATTATGGTTGTGCATTTTATTTTGGGGTAAAAATAAACCATGGGAAAAGTGGTATGAAGCAACCAGTAACTGGAATTTTTACTCTTCCTTTGAAGATGGCAAAAATTGCCCAATAACTTGGCATACCTTTCAATCAGTCAGAACTCAAATTATGGACATTCCCTTCATTGAAACACATTTCTGTCTTGACAGGCCTACAAATGAACCTCCCCTAATACTTAGATGTCTATGTTGTCTCCCTCTCCTCATCTCCTTTGTATGGCTCTGGAATGATGAAATGTACATTTTATCTTCCTTATCCCTACATTTTATACACCCTCCCTATCAACTGACTGGGGCATGACAGAGCAATCCCATGTTTCCTTTTCAGGGGGGATTTATCTATCACCCTAATAAGGGGAAGGAAATGATGATTTTTTTTGTTTGGTGTTGAGTTTGGCCTAATACACAAGCAGCAAAGTTGAAATTATTCCTTTGACCCATCTTAGCGGACATAAAATCAGGCATAATGCGCTAGGCACGCAGGTTGCAAACAGTTTAGACTTCTACGGATTTGACAGAGGGCTTGGAGATCAGGCCAGGAGGCAAAACCCAGGAAACTTCTAACTTGTCTCGCATCTAACTCTAGGGAGTTTCGGCTATATCATTAGAGATTGTCCTTGAAAGTCATCATGTGGCTGAAGGGGAGTTGCAGAAATATTAATATTTAATAGGTATATTAAATTTACCTCCAATGGAGAAACCATGAGACACTGTCTCTCCTTCGGCGAGCATTGTTTGAACATTCATGTTCAGGAAAATTAAATAGACATGAATTTATTTTGGGCCTCAGTACATTATGTGGAGATATACAACACAGCATTTTAGGGTTATGGGGTAGGGACAGAAGCAATGTGGCACAACTATTTTGTGTGTCAAAACAAATACAGAAAAAGCTCATCATCAAAGTCTTTCATCTCTGAATGTCTCATTTCAACTTTCCTTCTGTAAGCAAATGGACAAAGTACAGGCAGTACATACAACTTGGGGCGTGAACAAGTGGTCATGGGACCTGGGTCAGTACATACAACTTGCAGTGGGAACAAGTGTTCGTCATACCAAGCCACTTAAATCTGAGTCAGGATCACCACATGCAAGTGTTTGCTGCTTGTCAGGAGAAGGTGAGGACAGATAGAGGTAAGTAAGTTGTGGGGAAGGGTAGGCTGGTGGGTCTAGAGAGCGGTGAGAGGGACCTGGTGGGTCTGCAGGGTGGGCAGGTGCAGGAAATAGCGTGGTCAGGGTTGTGGAGAGTAACTGGGCTTTCCAAACCCTGGGAATATGTGCAAGCATTTGTTATATCCGGTAAACCTATTTTAGGTTGAGTTAACCCACGCCAATCTAAAGTCAGTTCTCATCTGATAACAACTAACTTTAGATCAGGTGTGCCATTTTTAGGGCAACCTAAACCCTGCAAATGCTTAACACACACAGCCATTTACATTCCCCTGAACTCAATTAGGGCAATCTAAGCATAACACTTGTAGGCGCCCATAGATTATACATGAATGTCTCCTTTTCAGCAGCAAATCACCTGATCACTTGTAAATAGACGGACAAACCCTGAACTTCAGCTGCAGACAATTATGATTTTTTTTCACAACTGTGAGCACGTCTACATGCATTACAGCATGTATTACAGCATACATTACAGCATCACAGCAAACACCATGCTATTAGGCTAATGCAGAGTAGTATTAGTCTACTGTGCATTAACCATCGTGAAAAAAGCGTGCAATCACGCTAATGCACAGTAAGATAACCTACTGCGCATTTAGTATTTCCTTTTGCAAGTGCTAAATTTAGTGCACAGTAGGCACTACACATTAATGAACATGTAGACATGACCTGTAAGAAGGAAACAGAAAATATTAGCTACTACAACCATCCTTTTTGTGAGCTTACCATCAATTCTAGGAGGGTTGTAGGCAAAGGAAAGATCTGTGGTATAGTAAGTAGTATTTTAAAACTTTTCAAAACTGCTGTGAAAAATAACATCCCCTATTTTAATCAAGTCAGATACACCAAATACTTCTTAGTCAAACTACTTAGCATTGTTTGATTTTTCAAAATTGTTAAAAAATTGGTTCTCAAAAATGTAGAAATGATAAAAATCATAAAAACCCATTCTTTCTCATGAAAATGTTCTTGTTTTGACTAACTCAACTGTTGAGTTTGACTACTGCCAGCAGGTATTTTCCATTCTGTGTTTTCTAAAGACCTCTGTATTATATTTTAATGCTGTATATTGAGAAAAAGCACGTTCCCAGAACTTCTGGAAAGGAGGGAGAATGGCCACTATTTATAATTAAAATAATGAACTTGGTATTACAGTTTTCAAAAGCTTCAATATGCTGATTTAAAATATGCTTTTGTATTAACCATTGGTATTGTCCTAGCACTTAGGAGACAGTCATAGATTAGGACCACATTTGTTAGGGCTATACAAACACCAAATATAAAAAAAACCCCGTCTCTCCCAAAACAGCTGACAGTGTGATTTAATCTGAAGTTACTAAATGATCCTGCTTTGAACAGGGGGTTGGACTAGAGAGCGCTCTAATTAAAGTTCCCACAGTATCACATTTATCCAGCGCTTCAAAATGGTGACAGTGGTGCTTGAACTAAAGCTTGTTTGATGAGCTTTAGTTAAAGTGCCCCACCCCCCATTTTCAAGTGTGGGGACACTGAATAGATATGATGCGGAGGATGCTGGAGCACACTAATCACCATGCTCCAGCAGACTTGATTAATCGAGTCTGCTCCAACACATAATTAGCAGATATCCAGCATGTGTGTAGGTGTCCATAGGTCCAGTCCTTCAGGTGGTGGGGGAGACAAAAAACAACAGATTTTCAGGTTCTCTCTACACTTCACTAAACAATCCAGCAGCAGGATCTCAATGCTTGACTTGACATGTCCTACAAACCCAGCATTGGGACTCTTAGTTGTACCAGACTATTTAGGGATTTTGTGAAGGATTAAATAGGAACAGTGGTTTTACTGAAACCACCAAATTAAATTCACGTACACTTTTGTTTTTGTTCTGTTTTAATTTGGCTCAAGTCTAGTCTGCAGCAAGTGACTTGATGCACTGAATTTTCACTTCAATATTGATTAGCAGATATTCATGAAGTTCAAGACAACAGATCATAGACTGGCTCCACGGGAAAACAAACATATTCTACAGATAGATCCACAGAACAGAGCATCCTGTGTTTGGATTTCTGTTACTTTCAGAAACTATTCTGACATCCCTGAGGTGAATTTTCAACATTTTCTTTACACACCCCAGAATTTTTTTTTTTAAGGAAACACATGTTATCGCAATGTCATGTCATATTGCAGGTTGTAACTTTTTTCATTGCCTAGTTATATAAAGGTACTTATACGGCTCCCAGTACCATAGTATGTAAGCTGGTTGAGTGCTATTACCTGTATCTGAGGCATAATATATAAGGGCCGTCATGGCTACTTTCATTCTTTCTCTTAGTTTAGACACACTTAAATAGCAGTTTATTTAAAACATCAGAAAAAGTTAGTTTACGTTATTTCTAATTTAAGTTTTCTCCAACTTCTGTATCAGTTGGATAAGTGGTTTTATAATACCAATCCCTGTGCTGTAGTTCCAAGAGTAATTCATGCATGACATCCAAAATAAGATATGAAACAATCATGTGCATAATCTGTATAATCATGCTAGGAAACAAACTTGTTACAAAGCTTTCTGATCTGGACAATCCTCCTCTATACTGCAGGTGCCAGTATTGCGCATGAATTCTTGAACTGGACTACAGTTTGACTTTAAATACTGGCTTTAAAAAAAAAAGCCAAAAAAACCAACCAAACAAAAAACCAGATAGAAGAATGGAAAGAAATCATAGATTTTTTATGAGCGAATACAAGCATTACTTTGCAAACCTGAACACCTAACCCTGACAGAAGCATGCAAGTCCCTAAGAAGCAGTCTATTCAAGTGATATAGTTTAGATCTGTTTTATTGTCTAGTCAATAAAATATACACAATGAAACAGAATAAATAGCAAAATGATTCACCCATGCCAAATAGCTTGTAAAATTGTGGCTAGATTTTTATGAATCGTCCAAGAAATTGATAACATGGACTACATTTTAAAGTACATATGATGGACATATTATTAGTGTCCTTTCTCTGCATCTGATGATGTGAGCTTGGGCTCATGAAAGTATACGCTACATATCTCTGATTTAGTCAACCTATAAGGTGCATATCTATCCTGCCTTCTGCTGAACATATTATTTGCCAGTCTCAGCATACAAAGACATTTTTTTCTAATAAAAAATGAAGTAATGTAACTAAGTATGCTTCAATTAATTTTCAAAAAATTCCTGTAAACTCCCAATTTACCATTGGCAATGGGCTGGCAGACCCTGTTATGGAGTCAGAAAGTGATAAGCTGCCTTGTCATGATCAAGGAAATTAATGATGATGTTATGTGAAAGGGAGCTATTTAGGACGCTAATGGTAAAGAAAATCTAAAAGTTGGAAGCTCATATACATTGCTAGACATGAGACGAGATCTGTCAAAAAGACAAACTCCCTGGCAATTTTAACCTATAGGCTAGAGCTGTCCACGTCAACATAATGTTAACATATATTACAACCCCATCAAAAAAGTCTGTATTGGGAAGAAAGTTACAGATCCAGACACACATCCTCTCTTCTTTTTGTCTAAAAAAGAACTGCTAGTAAGAAGCAGTTTAAGAAAACTTCTTCCCCCAACTATTTGTTTCTCCCACCTCCATGACATACTAAGCAGCAAGTAAAAAAACATCTACTAATGTAGTAAGAACAAGGCTACTTCTTCTGTCATTACAAGGTCTGTTGGGATATTCTTATGGATTCTTCCAGTTTTAAACAAGCAGTAAAATAGTTGCTCTGGTTTGAAAGTAGGAGCCTTTATGAAACACTAATTGCAACATTTAAATTATGAAGAATTAAAATTTCAGGCTAGGAAATTGATGGTTTCTTAAAATTTTAAATATGCTTAAATATATTTTCTATATTTTTTCATGTTATATTAGCATAACTTTTAAATATAATGACAACCTTCACTGACACCCCTATATCTTACAACTTCAATGCATAGAGGGATTAGTAGCTCACATCATTTAATGATTATACTTGTACTTTATTAGTGAACTGCAAACCTTTCTAGACTGTAACTGCCCTTTCCCTGCAAACAGACTGCTCCATCCCACCATTGCCTTGTAACATCTTATTATATCTGTCACATGTCCCCATAGCTTTGCTTGGATCAGCAGTGGAGAAAGAGGCCTCCAGGAAGGGCTGAAAGGATTACTGTGAGTGATTTGGTAGGTGAGATTTTTCCCTAGGAGACAACACTAAAGTAGAGCTCCAGGGTTACCACTTGGGGATACTGTGTTATTAGTTCTCTAAGCATTTCTTGTTCTTTTCTTTTTCTGTTGGATAGGATGTGACACATGAGATGAGTTAACTTTTGTACACAGTGCCTGGAATCGAACTTTCAGGAACTTCTTTCCAAAAGTTTTCAATATATTATTACTCTCAAACTTTTTTCCCCAACAAAGTCAAAGTTAGCTAGCAGGACAGTGTGGTTCTAATACTCCCTACAATGTGTAAATGAACCACCATGAAAGCCAGTGGTGAAACTCCAAATTATTTCCACAGATCAAGAAACCATTGACAGTGCACACTGAGCAAACAAAGTGTGCCTAATGGTGTCATATGCAATGCTTTTTCATGTTTTAAATTTGACACTATCATCATTCTATACAGCAGTGAAATAGTTAAAAAAAAACACACTGGCTATAATAGCATTGTGTGATTTAGTTGATGTAATTAATAATGAATATTCAAATTTAAGTCTTCATGAAGATTCATTAGGTTATAGGCTCCGACGCTGCAAATCTGGGAGGCAATGGTAAGCAACATTTGTATTACACTATAAAGTAAAATTAAAAGTTAAACAGCTGACAGTTATCCACTGGAACAGGAAGTGTTTTAATACAGCAGTGAAACTGCTGCCACGGGTTGACAACTGGGATATACCGATAAATTAATGAAAACTCCATTTCACAGATACAAGGACTAGCTCCTCAAAGAGTCACTAACAAGACAGGATAAGTGGGAGTCAACAATTTCAAGCATTAAAAAGATAAAGCAGTTAAGAGTACTAATTTTTTAGTAGGGTTCAGGGAGATTGTTTTTCATATATGCTGCTTATTCCATCTGTACTGGTTTACAAGTTCTAGAGTAACAAAAACAAAGATACATTTATTGACTAATTCATAAGAATTTGGACAAAAAAATATCTCTGTATACAGGTTATTCTATAGCTGCCAACTGTGGGGATTTCCTCAGTATTCCTCTGAAGCACTTACTGGTATTCTTTCTCAAGAACAGAATATTAGACTAGAGGGACCACCATTAGACTAATCCCATACGGCAGAGTTTCTCAAACTGTGGGTCATGACCCCTTGGGAGGTTGAGAGCAACTTAAAAGGGAGCTGCAAACTTCCCAGGGGGTACTGCGGTGGCATGTGCAGTGGTGGATGGCAGCAGTGGCTGCTGCATGCAAGCTCCCTGTCCTCTCTCACCACCATCCAGCACTCACCATATGGCAATTCCAAATATACCTTCTCTTCACATTTGTTAATGTGTTGCATAAGACCTGGAAATGTGTGGCAAATCACCAAAATATGAAACACCCCCATATTCAGATGGAGTGAGACCCCATATTAAAAGATATTTTCAACTGATCAGACAAACACCAGTGTCCACAAATCAGGCTGTTAGCTCTTGTCTGACATGAGGGAAATTTTGTAACAGCTTCACTTCATTCATATCCATGCGGCTATACCAGTACCCTTAGACGTGCTGTAGATGTCCTTCTGTCTCTACGATGTATTAAGAATGCCTTCTGGAGCAGGCACACTGTCCATACTAGCATTATTAGGAACTACTAACACTGATGACAATTAACTGATGTCAGTATCAGTGAAAACTGTGATGACAATCTGTAAGGCCTCAGTGATGCAACTCCTTACTCATTTCTACTAGGCGGACTCTAGTCATCTCCAGAAACAAATGGCAGGATGTACAGAATGAGATGCCTGGAGTGAGTCTGTTTCACTGAATTGATAGGTTGTTGAGAAGCAAAAGGCTTACAGCATGAAGCATCCAAACTGAACAGTTTTAAAAGTAAAAAGCGGATCTTTCTATTCCACCCATTGCGAGAGAAGCATAACTGACTGACTCCTAATGGCAACACAACCAGCTTAAAATGTAAACAGCTGCTCCATTTTAAAGATGCCATATAAGACAACAGTGAATGAGTTAGGCTTTACACTTATTCTTTCTTAGGGGAAAAGAAATAATGAAGGTATTTAAAATTAAACAGGACATTCACAATTAATCTGTTTTTTAATTAACTTGCTCTGCTGCACTAAGTGATTCTGCATTTATTCTCATTCTTTCAAAAATTCCAAAGTGCTATTTCTGACCTGTGATTTACGGTTGCCGTACATCTTTATAAGCAGTACTTTAGTTTAAGTGGCAGTTGCATATTAATTACAAAGTTAATTATGTCCTGCGTAATCATGCTGTATTTCATTAGTTTACTCTACAGTGTGAAAAGTAGGATGCTAAACTGAACCAGTGATGCAAGGTATTTTAGTCATTTACATTCCTGTATCAAACCTTCACAATATTAACCAAAAAACCCTGACAACTCTTAAGGATCACACCCACAAATCATCAGACTGGTGCCACTACTATTTATGCACTTAATTTTCCCCATAAAAGAGAAGTTTCTTGCATGCATAAATATTAGTAGGTTCAGAAAATATGTCAAGAATCAAGTGATTTTACATCCTTTAATGCGTATCATATTGGGGGCAAAAACTATCATAATTTTCTAGTGATGCTGAAGTGCCCAGACTGAGATGCCTTGAGAGATCTGATTTGCAAAAGACGTGTGCTTGAGGCTCGGCATTTTTTCTTGAGGCTCCTTTAGGTGTCTCAACTTGGAATCATAAAACCGAGGCATCCAAAATCACTACTCACATCTTGCAAGTATAAACTATAGTTCTTTGCAATACTTATCTGTTGATGCTTTGCATATAATACCCATAACCAGAAATTTTATTAGCAATTCTGCCTGAAATGTGAAGAGAATTAAAACTGACATTTGCACAGGTCTCTAAATAGGTCTCTTGCCACAGATCTATGCTGCCAATAGAAATATTGAACACAAATGTAAATACAAAAATATTTAAGAAAAAAATAATGATTTGGGGGTGAAAAATGAACTCTGCAAAATGAGGTAAAACTGTCTGTCTTCTCCCCATTTTAATTATCCCTGGAACTATCTAACTTACCCTAATCAATAGGCACAGAAAAAATAATTTTTACATTATTACTCTTAGTCATGAAGATTTCTTCTTCATCAGTGAAGATTTCTCTTTCTGAAACCAAACCAATATTGTTTTTCATCAAGAGTGCTATTTTTTCAATGTCAAACCTTCACATTTTCAATCTTAATTTTTCCCCTCAAACTATCACTGCATTGCAACATAAAATCCTTTGTGTGATATTTAGAAGTAAAAAAAAAGTAAGGTAGTCTCTTCCTAAAAGAAAAACCATAAAACACATGATAAAGAGCAGCTATTGATCATTTTATAAATGAACACTTTAAATAATAGTTAATGAAAAACAGGTATATTTTTCAGCATGCACCTGCTCCTCAAATATTTTTAAGCATTCACCTGATCAGTATCTGCTTGTTTTTACTAATAAAATAAATTAAAAGTAGTTTTAATAATATTAGTTTAGCAGAATCAATGCAGTTATAATGTAGTTAGATTTTATCTTGGCTCCTACATCATAAACAGAATTATCAGCTAGCTTTTGACTGCAGAATTGTCAATGATATGAGAAGGATAAAAAAAATCATTATCAGATTCTAATAGAGTTTATAGCACTAAAATTCAAAAGAACTGTGTTCTCTCGCATGTGCTGATCATGTTTATACAGAAGTTATAGGGAAAGGATAAATAACTCATATTATTTTTACACAGCAATTATGATATTCAAACTTGATTGTGAACCATTTTATTCCTTAAAATTGATGCAGCTTAATAAATAAAATGTTCCCTGGGCTGTAAATATGTATAACTGAAATTTGTATAATGTAATCACTATAGTCTATAAGTGAATAAAACAAGTTTCTAGTATATCCCTCCCCCCATATATGCACCACTGACTTCTTTGTTTTGTTTTTTTAACTTGGGCTCTAAGCAAAAACATTTTGTGCTCTGTAACCACAGATAAATAGATCACTTTTCTCAGAGCTTTGTGGTCATGGGTGGTGCACAACCTAGGAAACAGTTAAAAAAATTAATTTCAAGCTCTGTTAGAAAAAGAAAACAATAAATGTTTTGTCCAATACTGAAGGAAGGAAGACAAATCAGCACAGAAAGTAATTTAACTTTCAGAGTTGTATGAAAACACTACAATGCCAGGAAAACTGAAAATATATGACAACCCTACAAATCCTTCATTTATGATATTCATGTGAATATCATCAGCAATCCCTACAGTCAAGGATGATTGTCTGCCATGACTGCTTTATCTGTGGTCCAAAGATGGCTGACAAAGTTAATCCAGGATCAATAAACAATGTTGCAACTTGGACACGTTTCTGTGAAAGATGGGTGGCTCTGGATTCTGGATTTGGTCCACAACATGCTTTCTGCCATTCCTGATTTTCTGTCTCCTGCCGTAGTCTTAAGGTTTCAAAATACTGAGATACTAGCAGCAGACATCCTCCATTTTGGGTGGTCCTGGGCAACAGTCAGCCTTCTGTGAGGGATGGCTTCCAAAGTATAGAAAATACTCAACATTCTCCAGAATCTCACCATAAATCTGAATTACCAGAGCGGGGGACAGCTCATTAAGAGCTTGCTGATGGAAGACGTTAGTCTTCTGAATGTTAAGTGTCAGCCCCATTTTCTTGTATGCTTTGATGAAGATTGCCTGAAGGTATGCTTCCGAGTAAGCACACACCACAGCATCATCAGTATACTCCAGCTCAATGACTGAGCTTAGGTGGTCTTGGTTTTGGCTCAAAGTCAGCTGATATTAAACAGCTTACCATCCATTCTGTAATTTAGCTCCACTCTGACTGGAGGCTTATTGATGATCAGAGGTAGCATCACAGTCAGGAATATCGAGAAGAGTAACTAAGTAATGATGCAGCCTTCCTTAACTCTCATCTTAACCACAAAGGGATATGGAATAGATGTCTTACTAAGAACCACCGTTTGCATACCATTACAGAGCAGGCAAAGAATGGTGATGGATTTCAGTGGGCATCCATATTTCAGAAGGATCCTCCACAGTGCTTCTTGGTTGACCAAGTTGAAGACTATTGTGAGGTCAAGGAAGGTCATGTGGAGAGGTTTATGTTGTTCCTGGCATTTTTTCTGCAGCTGGTGAGCAGTAAAAAGTCATGTCACTCGTGCCTCTTAATGCCCTAAACCCACACTGAGATCTAGGAGAAGCTCTTCAGCAAAGACCCCTGGCACAGCTTTACAAGCACTCATGGTGCTCTGGGATGGTGCCAGAGGACTGGAAAGGGGCCAATGTGGTTCACATTTTCAAAAAAGGGAGGAAGGAAGGCCCAGGAAACTATAGGCCAGTCAGTCTTACCTTGATCCTGGCTAAGCTTTTTGAGAGAATTATCCTGGCGCATGTCCGTGAGCGGCCAGCAGGGGAGATTATGCTTAGAGGCAACCAACATGGGTTCATTAGAGGCAGGTGCTGTCAGACCAACCTGGTGGCCTTCTATGACCAGGTCACAAAATCCGTAGACACAGGGGTAGCAGTGGACGTAGCCTTTCTGGACATTAGGAAGGCCTTCGACACACTCTCTCACCCCATACTCATTAAAAAAACTAGGGCGTCAACACCTACAAGGTCAAATGGGTCACTAACTGGCTGGAGGGCTGCACCCAGAGAGTGGTGGTGGATGGATCTTATTTGACCTGGAGGGATGTGGACAGTGAGGTCCCCCAGGGCTTGGTCCTCAGGCCTGCAACGTTCAACATCTTCATCAGTGACTTGGACGAGGGGGTAAAAAGCACCCTGTACAAATTAGCAGACGACACTAAGATGTGGGGGGGAAGTGGGCATGCTAGAAGGGAGGAATAGGTTGCAATTGGGCCTAGACAGGTTACAGGGGTGGGTGGATGAGAACAGGATGGGTTTCAACACTGACAAGTGCAAG
>NW_005841903.1:1782559-1790203 GCF_000455745.1 Alligator sinensis
CAGTATTCCAACTGCGGTCTGACCGGCGCCCGATAGAGGGGAAGTATCACCTCCTTGGTTCTGTTCGTCATGCATCTGCTGATGCACGATAAAGTGCCATTAGCTTTTCTGATGACTTTGTCACGCTGACGACTCATGTTCATCTTGGAGTCCACTAGGACTCCAAGATCCCTTTCCGCTTCTGTTCCACCAATCAGGTCATTTCCTAGGCAGTAGGTAGGCTGGACATTTTTCCTCCCTAGGTGCAGCACTTTGCACTTCTCCTTGTTGAATTGCATTCTGTTGTTTTCCGCCCATATGTCCAACCTGTCCAGGTCTGCTTGTAGTTGTTCCCTGCCCTCTGGTGTGTCCACTTCTCCCCACATTTTTGTGTCATCCGCAAACTTGGACAGAGTACACTTCACTCCCTTGTCCAAGTTGCTGATGAAGACATTGAAGAGTATTGGTCCATGGACCGAGCCCTGCGGGACCCCACTGGACTGGGCCTCAACAATCAACAGTGTTTCAAGCCATGGTGATCCCATGAGTCCTGGGATCCTCTAAAGATGTACATGTAGATGAGGCCCAGAGCAACCTGGTCCAGCTCCACCTCATGGAGGGTAGGGTCACACTAAAAATATGCAACAGGCTAAGACAGGGGGTGACAGAAGGTTCTGGGTAAACTGGTTGGGGCCCTTTTTTGGTAATGTTTGCCAGACATTTAAGGTTGGTAAAGGAACAAGAATGATTGAAATTGGGAAAGAAAGTCACAACTAAACTGTGGAGTGAAAAGAAAGTCAAAGTGTATGCAGTGTAGTGACTCACCATGACTTGAAAAAGAGTTGGTGCTGAGGGGAGATTGTGCACAATGTACATATGGGCCATGTGTTTTATAGATATGCTCCATATTGACTGCATTTCATCAACTTCATAGTTGGTTCCCATTACTGACAACATACTACTTTTGGCAGTAGCTTAATGACAGACAACATATTTAATGACGTTTCCTTGTATGCGAGTGTAAAGCAAACATTTTTCTTCCCCATGCTGATTGGGGGTACAGCTACAAAAATTAAGTTTTGTAAGAAAAGAAAATATTTGCCATAGTGTAATTCTACTATAAAATGGAGCTGTTTTATAAATTTGCTGTGGCCTTTGACTGCACTATGAATCAAATACCTTATATATATTCATAGTGGCCACGGGTTAGAAAAACATTATATCTCAATTTCTAATGATACAGAATATCTGGTGATACTCCCAAAACCCACCAAAACCAAAACATTTCACAAGCCCTCATTAACCATTTCTCCTGTCTATGGAAGAGACATTAACTCACAAGATCTGCACATCTTGGTGTAAAAGACAAAGTGTGGGGTTTTGCAAGGAATTTACGTTAGTTAAGTGAATTTTGTTCTGACTGGGAATCTAATTTCCTTACATTCCTTTGAAAATCCTGCTAATGTGGCTTATGGATAAGGGTGACAAAAGCAACATTTTAATGAGTTTTTTCCATTTTTAATAAAGACAATTTTTTTGCTAAAACTTTGGGACATCAGGAAGGAAATTATTCTCACATATACAATATGCAAAAGAAACTATATAAAATAACTCACAAACCACATATATTCCCTCCATTTCCCTTTTAGTGTGTTTTTTTCTATTATTAGCTGCAATTAGATACTTAAATCATTTTTTATAATATAACTCCAGTTACAGAAAAGTAAGTCTCAAACTGTTTCAATACACTTCCCTAATGGGGGAGTTCAGGTGTAATTGCAAACATGTAGCAAATTGATCTATAACATTCAAGAGATTCAATTGTGAAAAGGATCTGATAATTTTTTACATATCTTACTTTAAGAAATCCAAATTAAAGAACCTTCATTTCTAATACTATTGTAGCTATGGTTACTTAAATACTTGGATTCTTTTATTTCACCCAGTAGTGCGCTATTTGGCAGGAAAAGTAAAATTTTTAGAAGCATGAATGCAACTCGGTAGCCAAAATTTGGTTTTCAAAAGTGAAAAACTGGTGCAAGCTCTTGACTTTCAATAAGACTCCTAAATAATTTCTGGAAAGGCCTGATTCGTTTCCCATTACAGTCAATGAAGTTTTCCATTGCTCGCAGTGGGAGCTGAATCATGTCCTTGCACTTCTAATTTATATTAATATTTTTGAAAACTGCATGCAGAGATCAAGCAAGCACACAGTAAGTAAGCAGCATCATATTATGTCACTCATTCAGTAGAATTAGTTCTACCAAAACAAAAATTATCTAAAGGAAAGCAATCCTGAATTATTATATGATTCTTGGTTTTCTGCTGAAGGAAACTAGACCCTGGACATCCTAGAAAGCCCTGTTAATTGATATTTACTGGAAAGAATAATTTTTAAGGACACAGATTAGACAAATAGTACTTTTGCACTGGTAAAATGTAAGATTATTGACAGTAGTCATAAAGTAAGTCAGGGTCTGGTGAAAAGACTTTGTTCCTAGACTGGTAAGTTTTATAAGGCACATGCTATTTTTTACATATAATATAGATGCACACATGCAAGCACACATGCACAAATGTCTACACATAGGAAAGAACATCATATATACCAGGGTGGTAAAAACTGAGCCAGGGGTTATGGATTTGGCCACTGGGTTCAGTTCTGTCCTCTGCCTTCCTCTGTGACCTTGGACAAGTTATTTAGTCTTCCTGTGCCTTAGTTACTTTGCTACACAAAGGGGATAGGAGTACTTCCCTATCTCATACAAATGCTGTTAGAAGAAATAAATCAAGGGTAAAGACAGGACTCACAGTTATATTGTTATCAAATAATACCAGCACAACCTATTGTGATATAACTGTTATGCTGACACGCTCCAATAGCAGTGGAAATATAGAAAAAAATTAATAGTTTTAACACTGATTTATCCTAGGTTAAAGTTAGTGATTTAGCTCACTTACTCTGCTATCAGAGCAGGCAGACATAACAACTATATCAAAACAACCGACATGTACTCCCATTGGCAAGTCTTTATCTCTTTTTAAAACAGCTTAAAATTCACTTTAACAGATTACCTAGAGAGGCTGTGGAATCTCCATCATTATAAAATGATTGAGAGATATTACAAGATATGTGAGATGATTTAGGGATGACTTGTGCAGGGTATTGGGCTAGGTGACCTCCTGGGGTAGGGACAAAACATTACACATAAACTGTTTTACATGATCAGAAACTGGTTTAAACCTGTAACAGAATAGATATTCAGTACATATAAACCAGCCTGAAAATGGCTGAAACCAGTTTGCGATAAACCTGGTTGAATATAGTATCAGATTTAACTGATTTGGGTCAAACCAATTTATGCAATGTCTCTCAGACCTTTTTCTGGTTTAAGCTAAACCAGACACCCCTAGCATCCTGGCATGCTCTCTGGGCTGGGCAGGGCTCTCTGCTCCACAGCAGAGCTGGCCCCTCCCCTCTGCTCCCTGGCTGGAGCTCCAGCAGAGACTTGCAGACACAGCAGGGTCTTCTGGCTTCCCCGTGTCCCCTCTACCCATCTCTCACCACTTGCTGCTTAAGCAAAGATCCCTTCCTCCTCTCTCCCACAGCACGGACCATAGCCAGCATGTGGTATAGTAGTTAATGCTGTGTAAGGCAGATAGGACAGTATCTGCTTAGGGCTTTTTGGAGCTAATCAACAGCTCAGCTGGTAATGTCCCTGAATTTCTTCCTTTGGAAAAAGCTATTTAAGAAGAGCTTCAACTAAGGAGTGAGGCTTTGTTTTTTGATGGGGTGCTAAATGCAGATAACAGAGCTGATAAATGCTGTTATCAAGGAGCGGGGGATGGGCCAGAGGTGGAGGCTCCCTAATCACAGTGCCCTGCCGGGCCTGGCCATACCCCCCTCAGCTCAGTCCTGTGGAAGGACAGAGAGGGCTGCTCTAGCACACCCAAGCTTCTAGCCTGAGCCACTGCAGGCATCTGCTGGTATTTCTGGAATGAGAAGGGAAATTGGTTCAAGCTTTTCAGGTTAGACTAACCTGCCAAGATTGAATCAATTCAGGCTCAGGCTTTTTGAATATCTGTCCCTAGCCCTGAGGTCCTTTCTAGTCCTATTTTCTGCCCACAGTCAAAGATGATAAGGTACTCTGACACTAGTGTATTAAGGGCAAGATAATTATCTACAAGAGGTATACTGTATATCCTTTCCCTTAATTTCCTAAATATGTCTCTTAAAATGCAAAATACAACAACAAAATCACTTCAATAGGATTTTCTACAAGAAAACCACCCCAAGAAAGTGCAGGATGATATATTACTTGTATTCCCTTGGGCTTTATTAATTACCTCTAATTACACAAAAATTAAAGTCATATTGAGAATATTCAGGCTCCTTGCCCCATCAGAGTTTATTCTAATACAGATTTCCTAAGAGAATACAAATAACATTAAACTTTGAGCATAACCATTAATGTATTCTATTTTTTTCCACAGTATACTCTTAATAGAAGGGAGTGCTGCTGATTTATAACTTTGAAAGTAAACAGAATTGCAAATCTCTCACACAAATCTTCCTTATCACCCTACTAGGGATGCGCAAGCATGTAATGAATTCCTAGGAACAGACAGGCCACCACCTCGTCTCACCTTCACTAACACAACACTTGCGCTTCTAATTTGCTGACAGATTGCTGGTAAGTTGTCCTTGTGCATTTTTTATGTTCAAATGGTTTACAGTTCATGGAAAGGCAGGCTAAATTATATCAGCTGCTTTTTACAAAGCAATTTTTAGCTCTGTACTGATTACCAACCACTGGGCAATCAAAATGATGCACTGTTTTACTTAATTATTGACATCTGGATGAGCAGCGATATTGAATGAAAGGGCTCTGTTGTTCAGCAGCTCCCAATGAATCTGAAACAAAAATGTTTGTTACTAAAAGTCCTATTTCCACTAGTGATACTCTAAATACCTCAATATTATTTCTGCTAAATTTTAGGCTAACTAAATTTAAGGCCACACCACAAACCTGGCTCTGCTGAATCAAAATGTAAGAGTTTGGGGCCATTCTAACACTGAATTCCTTAGCTGGTATAATACAATTTCGGGCCACTATGCATCAATTTTTTATTATTCTTTTAACTGAGTGCTCACGTCTTTCGTGTGTGCAATGCTGGTAGAAAGATGAATTCCTTCCTCCAAAGAACCTGCATTGTAAGTTATACAGAAAATGTTTGGACATACTATAGTGTGCACACAGCTGGCAAGAGGAGCAAAACAAATTCCAAACTAAAGGAAGTCGTACCGCCTGTACCCCCTCCCCTCCCCTCCCCCCAAATCTCCCTCCCTTCCCCCTCTAGGTCTGATTTTATTAACAAAAAGATGTTGTAAAATAATTTTGCCCAAATGCTCCAGCCTAGGTCTCCTCCACAAACATGGTCTTTGTTACAGTCCTTTCCCTCAGTAGGTCTTTCTGTCCTTGGTAGCTCCTAGGGGTTCTGTCCTCATGAGCTGCCTACCTGAACAGGCTTACTATAACTTCCCTTACATTCAAGGTAGAGTCTAATAAGCCATACCTATCTCAATTCAACTAACTTATAGCTCCCAACACTGTTCTACTGGCAGCTAAGATGATGAGACAGCAGGAGACAGTTCTCACTCTGCTAAAATATTTGATTGCCCTCTAAGGAGAATCTACAGAGAGGATGTAGGACCCAGTTCTAGAATTAGCTGAACATGTATTTATCTATGTAGGTGGTCTGCTCAGTTGGATATGTAATTGCTGTAACATGTTTCTCATAATGCACTATCAAGTATGGGAAAAATCAGCAGGCTTTGTGGGTTTGTACTGATGGATCAGAAAACTGGCACTAATATCTCCTGCTTGGTTAAAGAAACCACAAAACTAATGCAAAGTTAAGAAGTCTCATCGTGCTCATATTTTACTGCCACATAAGGGCTATTTGCTCAGCAACATGGAATGTCTAGGCTCTCATGTAATATTAATGAGTAAAAGTTTAAGGCAGAGACTTAACACACACAAACTCATGCAACAATTCTTGCCTCATACAAGACGTTTCACATTGCTCACGTCCAGTTTATCAGCATGCCTGATTGTTGTGTCTGTATAAGTAAAACTATTAAGATTTTACGTGTGCAACAATACGCATGTGAACAGATCCAGATACACACTAAGCAAATATAATAGGGTGAGCACACTGCTTAATAGGTGAGCGGAAAACAATTCAAAGACCCACTGTTACAGCTCCTAAACCGCTGATCTATCAGTTATACGTTTACAGTAATCATGAATCTTGTAGTGTGCCTAGCAGTGCTGCTTGCAGTTTATGCCTCAGGGTACTATTCTAACTTAATGTAATTTTTTTTTGTCAGCTTGTAATGGCACTTCTCTCTAAGACTAAGTAACTTGTATATCTGCCCTTGTTAATGACATATAAATAAAAAAGTATCAGTATCTTATAAAAAGGATTTTGGATTAATTGGAGGATCTGTTTATCAGTTTGTACAGAAGATTGCAAGAAGGATGTGAAAAATCACCATCCAGTGGCTATTAGTAAGCATAACAATGGTCTTGGAATGAGAGTTATGCCACCTGCACAATGGAGCAAAATAAACTATTAAACACTTAAGGGGGTGCATCTACACAAGACATTAACTGTGCAGTAGCCTAATAATACTGTGCAGTAGCATTTCACAACACAAACAGTGCTAATATGCAAGTATGCAGTATTATTACGCTACTGCTCAGTAGCGTCATAAAAAAGACATGCACCAGCACTACTGCACAGTAAGTCTGGTTACTACATGTTTATTTAGTACTTGATTATACAAGTACTAAATTAAATGTGCAGTAACCATTGCACATTAAGGAGTGTGTAGACGTGCCACATGTCTATGTATTCTATATTTTATAAGTTGGGGGCAGCAGGAAGGACAAAAGAGCAAGTTTTCCATTAAAGATCATATAATGGCTCATTCATGTAACTGATGTAGCCATGCTCAATATTTTATGTAGAAAGTTTAAATGTAAACACTGACACAGGTATGAAATCACTGAAGAAATCACTTGGTTATATCAGAGCAAAACAGAGTTTGTATACAGAGGGAATACCAGATTAGTTATGCAATGATATAAACTAGCTCCCAAAGAGATGGAGTAATGGAAACTATCAATTGAAATGACTGAAAGTGATAATTCCTTCCAGATGCTTCCCTATCAAGAAAACTAAATTTTGGAGATTCCCCAAATAACTGTGTAACTTTAAAAAAATATTAAAATATATTTTTGGCCATTTACTTTTAAAAGAAGATCTGAAAGGGTGAGCTCCTGAGACAGGACTTCTGCAGCAATCATTAACCAACAGTAAACTTTCATTAATTCAGAATCAACTTATAAACAGGAGGTTAGTAATATGAGGCATTGAGGCATGCTAACTTTAACTGTATGATAAACAAAAAAGGAGAGGTTATACAGATGAAGAAGAAAATAATTTCCTGTACTTCCCACCCTCATGTACTATTTAATGTTATGTACTCCTTAGACTGAGTATTTAGATAGCATTTGTTTTCAGCTGATAGCTCTGGGCATCCTAATAGGGTATGGTAGTTTTCACCCCTAGGCTAGGAGTTCAAATACATCTCAC
>NW_005841903.1:1790213-1797661 GCF_000455745.1 Alligator sinensis
CTAGCTTACATGAGGTGGTCTCAATCCCGTTCTTAATGGAGAGGTGTCTGTATCACAGAAATCACCATTATGTGGTACTAGCACTAAGGAAGCTGCAACAGAGTGGTGGAGTACAGAAGTTGAATTTATGGGTTAAGGATGTCCTTTAGATAAGGACTAAGGCACATAGGTACATTTCAGTTTACAGAGTATACGGTCATGGGCCTATCACTAAAATTCAATTAATTCAAAAATGGAAACACAATTGAATACAAGGGTTTATAATTTAATTTAAATTTAGCCATTAGATAGGTTCCCGTTTCCTTCAAAACAACTGGAGGTATACAAGTGTGTATACACATTTTGTCACTCATAAAATGGCATCGTTAAATATAAATATTACCCTGAATGCTTAGAAGCAATTATCCTGTTTGAAGAGAAGAAGAATGATGCTAAAGGTATGTAAATATGGCCACAACCATACTACAAACAAAAGCCACTGGGGTTATGTAATAGGCACCAAATATCAGGTACAGGCCTGGGATTTTAAATGTTGTAGGTCTAGTTCTAGGAGAACCAGTATGAAACTAAAGGTATTAAGAGTATGGCAGTATTGCTCATGTTGGTATGGTTATTAAGGAATGAGGTGAGTATTTGTCTTAAACCCTGATAGTTTTCAAGTAAAAATGATTGTGTAACTATGATAGTGTAACTATACTAAATTAGCACATAGTTAATCCTGATGCTAATATGAAACCGTTTAGCTTTCACTTTTCTAACCTTTTCTTTCTCTATTTCTTTCATTCAATGCTTTTTAAAAGAACAGTGAAGCTATCTAGTTAATGAAAAAAAAATTCTTCATGTACATTACTAACAGCATCTTAGAGTTTAAGAACTTACATATCTACTTCAGTGAATCTAGTTTATCTTCTTATGATTTATGCCCTCCATTCCCTTTTCTTCCTCAACTCAGACCAGTGGAAATTTGATGACAAGATATGTGTTCTGCTTCTCAGAAGTAACATTATAAGTGTTATGCTGGAGTTCACAACTCAGCAGGGAAATGTCTGATGCTAAGAGAAGATAAGTGAAAAGCAACAGCTTTGGAAAAACCCAGACTTACTGGGTGCATCCCCAGACTTACTGGGTGCATCCCCATGTTTTCTATAATTAATAACTATGATTTAGCATATTAAAATATAGAGAAAAATCCTATTAAACAAATAAACTTTAAAAACCAAGGATTTTAAAAGAGAAAAACTATTTGCCAGCATTCTTATGAATCCACTGTAAGCTGCTGTTTATTCATATCTCCCTTAATACTGATCCAAAGTACACATATAGTTAGGAAGCCTATATTTCCTTAGGAAAGAAAAAACTTCTACTCTAATTATATTTTCTTTCTTTCAGTTCGTGAAGCCTGTAATTCACTTCCTGGAAAATGACAGCCTTTCTGAGATTTGCCCCGTCTTTAGTGAAGTAGGCTGACAGATGAATGCATCTGCTGGAAAAGGAAGAGAGTGAGCCAACAGATGGAGTCAGAAGAGGTCATAACAAATAATGGAAAATTATTTTGGAGAACAGGCTTTAATCTCCAATTAAGTTCTGTTTTAAGAATGGCTGGGGAGAAGCAGCAGTTATTTATTTCTGATCAATTAAAACTTGTGCTAAAAGGAAATAGGTCACACCAAGGAGACAGGTAAATCACCTTCTCATTAATATCCTGCCCAGATAATTAGTGAGTACTGGCTACAGTCTAACTGCATCCTTTACCAGAAACCTTGGTGGCTAAATCATTCCTTCCCTTTGTTCTTCCATAATTCTACTTATTCTACTTATTTCTTCTTACTTAGTTCTATTATTTCATTCACTGAAACATTCCCTTTTCAAGTAACTGGCATTCATTTTACTAGGGTACCAATATTATCTTTGTCTTGTCTGTTTAGACTACAGGCTCCTGTATTATTGGACTGTGATTTGGTTTGGTGTCTCCAGTGCCAGGAAACAATAAAAACACCAATGCTATCAATGCAGCTTCATCTTCTAACCTTGCTGAGTTAGAAAATATCTAAATTGGTGCCCACGATTCATTGAAACTTTGCATGGAAACATGCAACGGGAAATGTGAGAATTTCTGTGTCTTTTCCAACATGCTTCCACAAACCATGCTATGGGACATTCAGGACTCAATACAACTACTTTTCACTGAGATGACCATACCCACTAGCATTGCTGGTTGTTATGTGATGCCTCCAGCATGCATTATGCTGATGATAACACATCAAACAGGGAGACCCAATAACTAAAGACTAAGGACTATGATATGGTTGCCTGCCATAGAAGGGAACTGGACTCAAATGATCCAGAAGTTCCCTTCTGGACTCAGCCTGGAAATGGTCTTCTATTAAAAGTCATTTTCAAACCTAGCCAGACAGTGTAATAAATGTAAAGCAGTGATACTCAACTGGGGTTCCATGGCACCAGGGTGCTATAAAGTGCAAAGAGAAAAAGCCAGGTGTAAGAAGATAAACAAACAGATAAGCCTAGGCTCAGTTTTGTCCCTGCCTAGACCTCTGAAAGCAGGTAAATACAGAAAAAAATTAATTCATTTTGAAATTGAAGGGCTGCTCAATTCATAAAAATTGTGGAGAGCTGCCTTGAGTCTAGGAAAGTGAATCACTGGTGGTAATCCCTTCTTGGTAAACCAAGTGAGATTGCATGCCACTGAGCTTTGGGAAAATAAACTAGCTTGTGGTCCGCTGAATGCCCTTGCTTCCATGGCTGTTGGGAGACAGTTGACATGCACTGCTAGTAATTCCACGCCTAAGTCATGTTCAGAAATGAGGGGGAGACAGAATGCTCATTACTCAAAGTTATGATGGTCTACCCTTTAGTAACTGCACCATGTGGTCCCTTGATAAAATACCTAGAAAAGAAAAGAACTAAGAGTTTTGTAAACATACTCATCCATTCAAACATTTTTGCAGTTACCAGTGTAAGAAAAAAACCCAACAAAAAGCGCTTCATGCCTGTCCCACATAGTAAAGTGCAATATTTACTGAATGTAGTCAGAAATATATTCAGACACATACAGCTGCTATATCTATAAACTTGTTTAGCCTGATTCTGCTTTTGTATTCTTTGAGACTGAGGCTCACTGATGTGCTAATGCTATGATATCAAAACAAGCAGAAAAATGCAAATTTGCTGAAGACACAGGAGTCAATCCTCAAGCTTTAGTTAGTTGGTCATTTTTGTAAGGATATGGTAGTGAAGCAGTGCCATGAAGTCTGGAGATGAACCCAAACCAAAAACCACAATTGTTGTGTGGATATCTAAAAGCCATATTTTGACCCCGATGATATTGCACCAGATTGTGTCAAAACTCCAGGTGTGAATGGCTACTAATACTGGGGGGTTTTAGACTGCACCTGGCAAATGGAATATAATACAGGCATTTGGAAAGAAGCTCTTTCTAAACTAGACTTATTTTCAAGAGAACAGAGGGAAAACGTGCTATAAATGATGAGAGGTGTCTAAATAGTACCAACATGGAAATATTTACTTTGCACCTGGAGCTGGAGTACAGTATCATAAACTTGTCAGATCTATTCAAACTCTATGCAGAATATATTTGGAAAAGGTTGTAAATAGGAAAATGTTCAATCTTAGAACACATGGCACAATATTATTTTTATTCATCATTTCTGTGCAAAGCTATGCTGGCAGCTCTCAAAAAAAAAAAAAGGAACAAATGCTCTCATTCCAGAAATCCATATAGTTCAGAAGCAAGGCTTCACAATGACTGGAACCACATACACCAGAGCAAGGTAGGAGAAATTCTACTGTGGACATTATACAATAAGCTGCTCAAAGAGGTTTGGTAGAGACTTCTGCCAGGTTAGAGGATAGGAAAACTCTGGCCATGCACAGGCATTACATTTATACCAGGAGAATCACGGTTCTCCCGGTGGAAATGAAAATCATGCAAGAATTCACTGTATTTCATTTGGGGGAAACATGCCCCTTCTGGGAGAAACACCTTCCAGGTCCCAATACAAAAGACCTCCCTTACAAGAGAGTTTCTCTTGCAATTATCAACACTTTTATGCTCCCCTCCTGGTCTGGTCCAGGAGAAGAAGGAAGCAGCAATGGCCGCTCCCTGATTATTCCCCCAAACAGGGACCATCATTTGGGGAACAGGCTAGGGCTTTGCCCACTGTTCCCCTCCCCACCTGGGCCAGCCTGGAAGTGGGGGAGCAACATCCACTGCTTCCTGAATCTTCCCCAAATGAGGCAGTCCCTAGGTTGGGTAAGAGGTGGAGAGGCTTTGCTGGCTCCTTCTGGCTTCCACTTCGCAACCTCTCATCATCCACTTGGGCAGCGAGGGCAGGGATTGCAAAGCCCAGGAACCAGGAATCAGGCTGAGGCAGGTTGTCATCAAGCTTAGTTCTTGGCCGCAGACAGCCTCCCCTTGCTGCTCCTGCCACCCAGATGGGGCAGCAAGGATATACCATAGGGAAACTCGGAGCCCAGTGCTGCTTCCTGTCCTCTCCCCAAACTGGATTCCCCAGTATGTAGGGCAGGTGGTGGACTTTGTCCTGCTCCAGTCCTCCTAAGAACAGGAGCAGCCTCTGCTCCCCACATTTTCCCAGATGAAGATCACCTCGGTCTCAGGAGGGCGCAAGGAACAGAGGAGAGGGGGCAGTTGAATGCCAATACTACCCCCTCTCCTAGAATCATTTTTAATGTGGAAATGTGCCACTGGTAGCAAGGAGTGCCTGTTTGCAGCCCCTGTCAGTTGACCTGCCTCTAACTTAAAACAAACAAACAAACAAACAGTTTTTGATCTTTTTATCTAATGTAATTCATGTACATTCTCGATAATCACATGTACATTCTCGATAATCACAGAGACATGTACCCATTTATTGAATCTGGTTGAGTTCTTGGACAGAGCATCTTGTAGGAAGGGGTTCATACATTAATTAAATCCTTCATAATTGCACTATGACAGCAGAAGCGCTCGATTTGTTTTTATCTTACTGTATCATATTGTTCCTTATTTTGCTTAATTGTCTTCCTTCTAAACGAAGCAGTCCCCGTGCTCTGTTTGTCACTTTCCTCAGTCCAAAGTCAACAAGTGCCATGTTCACCACTTTCCTGTCTCGTAAGTGCCTTTTTACCTTTATTCCTAATTAAGAATCCTATTGCCTTAACAAAAAACTCAATTTCATAAACGTGCATCTTGTTACAATATTCAAATGCTTTGCAATAGGCAATGTGCTCAAACATTAGAGTTTGTCTCTGCTGACAGCCCATGACCACATTGTATTTTCCCCTATTTGACTAGCAATTAAAATCCTACAAGTACTACATTACTATTTATGCTGGAGAGCGTCTTTGAAATCTGTGGCTGACCACTAATTATGATTTTCCCCCTACCTTCAGATATACTGACTGCATGAAATATAGTAGGCAAACTAATTACAATTTGACAGATCCCATCTTCAAGACAAGCCTCCCAAGATAACAATTTCCCTATTATTAGTGAAGAGCTTGATCTCTCTTTCACAAAGGCACCTTGTCTCCAACTCTCCAAATGTCACAGCAAGTGGTTTACATAATCGCGCTGATTTACCTACGCAGTACCATGTGGAGAAGATTCCTTGAAAAAAAACCAAAACGCAACAAACCCAACCTAAGATTAAAAAATTGCTCAGATACCTTTCAGAGTGGGATGTAGGGGTCTGGTTTAGTTCTCAAGATAACCTCCTGTCAAGAGTGGTCACTTGAGATAAAAGATGACACAGGCCTCTGTGGGTAACAGTTCCTTCAAAGTACACATCTCAAAAGCAGGCTCATTTCTTAACCTAACTGTTTCTCTTTTAATCCTGTTGCTCTGGTAGTTACACTGGTTAGTGCCTCTTCTACTTGCATATACTACAGCTACTGCACTCTGTCAAACCCAAAGTGGAAACCAGCAAGGGCCTCTTCATCACTGTCTGATCTCAAGTCTGGAACTCCCAAAGGAATCCTTAAAGCCTGCTGCCTGCAGCATGCATGATCTGTGGCATTCATTTTCCAGCCTCACAGGATCTACCTAGACAACCCTGGGCTATCAAATACAATAATTATACTACAGTATTAATTGTCGTTATAAATATGCAACTGTATCCAAGCCTTTATGTATATTTGGGGAGGGAGAATGTGCTTTAGTTTCTTAGTCTAGTATACCTTTCTAATTTTTAAATCAAGACAGACATTTCACAGTCAGCTTCTTGGCTGGCTTTTATTCCTTCAGTATGTTTACGTGATAAATATTAACAGTCGTGTTCACAGTGAAAATTTCAGCTGCTTCATGAAGAAAACTATACACTTCGCAGTCACATAACAAGAACAACATGGTAAGACAAATGCATCTGGACTTTGAACTTGAAAACTTCAAGAGCTCTCCGATAAACTGGAGGCAAAAGGATGAAGTCAAATAATTCAGCACCTTTGGTCAGAAATTAGACATCCTCCTTTTCCCCTCCCCAGAGCCCCTCTATCATAGCATGTTTTCTGAATGAAGGGGATACTACCACAGGTCTCTAGTGCATTCAGTAACAGAACTGCCCTGGTCGTAACAGCACCTTCTTTCAAATGTTCAAAATACTTGCCTTTCTGATTGCTGCGATTATGAAGAGGGGTCTGTGTAACTCGAAATGCTCAGACTGCTAGACCAGCTTGTATAGACAAACTGTGATTTGCCTGGTCCAGCTCTCTTTAAATTTTTTACCTTTTTAAAATAAAATCTTTAATGCTATACCACAAGGCAGAAAAGTTGAAGATTATGATAATTTTCTGTTATTATTCGGTGACCATGACTGATACTTTCTTATCTACATTTCTCTTGCTAAAGACATTTGCTGATCTTAAACCTGGCTTGAATGAATAGCAATTGTTCCCTTCTGGTTTTGAAGGTACTTTGTTTGTCTACCCCATTCACTGGCCTGAAATCAGCAAGGCCTCAGATGGCTGTTGCTATAGCAACTCTGTTCATTCAACACTGGCATATAATGAAGACAATGTGTTTTCCATTTAGATGAGTTTTAGAGCAAAAGAGAGAAGACTCCTGCTTAACAGTCCCCTAGAATACTGAGGTAATATAATCAGGTTTCTGTAGTACCAGTAAAAGCATGATGTGAGACTTAGAGAGAAAAAGAAAGAAAGTTACACTGATATTTAGCAATAATTACATGACTGGCTAAATTAATCAACAGTGTGACTGCATTTTGTTATGTTTTAAAGACTCATCCTTTGAGAATAGAAGTAAAATTCACTCGCATCCAGAAAGCAACTGCTCTTCATACTTTTTTCAGCTGGAGTGACATTTTAAACTTCATCAATTTGATAATACAGTCTTGGGAGCTTTTTCTTTAACCCTGTCTTTCCTCAAGTGGAACTGATTTTTTTTTTTGGGGGGG
>NW_005841903.1:1797677-1842266 GCF_000455745.1 Alligator sinensis
CGGGGAATCCAAATATGTTTGGTTTTCTTTTTTCCATGTTTATAAACAAACTGACACAAACACTCACCGAGGGAAATAATCTGATAGAACCAACTTTTTAAAGTGAAAATTAGATCTGCATATTAACCACAGTAAAAAGGTCATATTATGTGGTATACGAAATACAGCTACATTTTTAGAGAAAACTATAGCAAGCTAAAATTACTGATAACATGGGACCCTGATGGGCTTAAATCTTTGCATGACACAATGTGCGTTATCCATGAAAGATATAAAATCAGTGAAGATGCAGACATTTCTTTGACTACATATATGATGCATATTTCATAAACTCTAGTTGCTAGTTTAATTTTGTTAACAGTGAGTGTAAACTGAAGAGTGTGCCCCGAGAAAGGGAGCAAGTGGGGCTTTTCCGACGAAAGGCAACAAACGCCAGGAAAGGTCAGTTGTTTATGGTTTGCACAGGATGTACTGTTATGTATTACTTGCAGTCTATTGTTGAACAGGACATTTTCAAAAGAATCTTTGCAAACACAGATTATTCCCTACAAAAAATGATATAGAAAAAATATTTTTGTCTGCTGATCCATGAGTTATAGACCCCCACAAAATGAAACCTTTTTCTAGCTTTTATGTTTGTCTAATTGCCTTGTGGAATTCAGGCAGGAAAATAAATAGGGGCTTTGAGATCCCCAGCAATAACAACAACAAAGTAGAAAATGGAAAGGAGACATTATGAGTTTTTCTTCTATTTGCAGTGGAAACAGTGACTTGAAAAGGTTTCACTTTTCCACTGTTTTTGCACAGCAGTAGGGAGCAAACGCTTCCTGAAGGGATAGCCAGTTTTCCAAGCTCAGCTGAAGCCCAATATTTTACAATTCTTCAAACAGGAAACACCATGTTTCCAATTTAAAAGTTCTACACTTAATCAAGTAAACCCCCTCTTATTTCACTCTACAGTGGCAGTATTGGTGTCAGGAAGGTTTTTATTCCTTTTAGTAATCTTATTCATGACATTTTTGTTTTAATAAGAAAATAAAGTGGATTTATGTAAAAGGGAATGAGGGCAAAGGACTGTTGTTTTTCTACCTTCTAGTTTTGTTTCATTCCTTATTCACGTGAAAAATGTTGACTTAATATGTAGTCCTGGTTCCTGTTTATTACATTCCTATCAATAAATAGGATTTTTTTTTGCTTTGAGTGCCATTCTGCAATATTTCCCAGAGTAATGAATACTGTAAAGCTAACAGATATTTTTAAAGCCAGTTTATACAAGTGAACTGCGACACTACAGACATTCAGAGAAACACTACAATAGTCTCAAACTTTGGAAGGTCAACAATGACTATTGCTACTAGCTTGCATTTCTGAAAACAAAAGCAAAAACAAAAAACATTCCTCACACACAATTGTTTTTGCATTAAAATATATGTCATTTCCATTTAGCTCCCAAATACAAGATTTACATTGACAGAGCCAACGAATATTTCTATATTCTTCAAGGGAGCTGGCTTTGACAGGCTGGAAACCTAGCGACTAGCTACACATTTTGTAACCCCATTGAAGGAAAAGGAAGATGCATGTCAAGATCTGTGCCTGCTCCTTTGCAGTTCTACAGCTGAAGAAAGCAGTCATGTTTATGTCTGTCAGATCTTTCCTGGCTCCTCATTTGTGCTGACAGCCTACAGCCTTGCTTCAGCCCTTACAAAGCTTAAAACCTGCAGCTGCACTAGCTGGCATGCCTTTTCTAGTTCCTTTCCCTCCCATCTCTCCCCCTCTTTATAACTTTTTGTGTCTAGATCAAAGGAATAGATTCACAAAACCTGACTGGGCTCCAAGTACAGACAAAGAGTGAATTTTAAAGGATGATTCGTTCCATGTTTATATATATATATATATATATACCGGGAGCAGGAGACAGAGGTCAGATGAGATTTTAACAGATGGAGCAGAGATTTCATCAGGAATATGCAACAGGGAGAGTAGAAGAGAGAGCACGTACAAGGCTCATCAAGTTTTCAGGGTTAGATCCTGCAAGGTGTGAGACAATGTCATTTTGGGGCTGGGTGGTTAAATTAGGTTTTCCTAATTTAATTTTATCAGATCTAATGTTATCCAGTTAGATGTGGCTCCATGTAAATGAATCTTGAGCAATTCAGTCAAAAACAAATACTGCACCTACCATAGTAAAGCATGTCATAGGTATGGAGCAAGGAAATATATAGAGAGAGAGAGATATGTATATCTCTATATATATATATATATATATATATATATATATATTTTTTTTTTATGATCATTTTTTCCTCTTCTCTCAATTTCAAACAAACATTCCTTATTCTAAAAGGTGACTACTTTAGTGATGTCAGTTATTGTCAGAATACCAAGAAACAGGCACCACTTATTCAAGGAAGACAGCAACATAAATCAAGACAAACTTGGTGTATTTGAACTTACATGCTTTGTCACTTCACACCTTGAAATGTAGTCCTTTTTCTTCTGGCAGTTAAGATTCAAGGCTATAACCATCTGGATAAAAATAAGACAAACCCCCATATCACAGAAATAGCCCATTGAAAATATAGATTTAAATGCAATAGCTACAGTTACGTACAAGTAATGTAATAGTTCCTAAAAGAAACACTACCTGTACTCATCACTCGTAACATCTAAATAATCAGTTTCTTGATTTTAGTTTCCATATGAAGATGTATGTTCAAACCTTAAAAATAATTATAGCTACATAAGAAATTAGGCTGAATGTGGCTTTCTAGATTCCAGAGATAAACTTTCAAGGTAACTTGACAAACTAGCTCTGAAAACAACCCATACTAACATTATTCAGGGCAGGCAAACTACTCAATAAAGGATTCATTCTTTGAATGAAAAATGTTTGCAGCTTTAATACTGATTGGAAACAAAATGGATATGAAAAAAAAATAGTAAGAAAAATTGTAAGAAAGTCTACATGCATTCAGGCAGCGATTCTACAAAGTGCTAAACATGTACGTATGTTCTATATGGCCCAAATGTCAAGCATGTGGGTATTTCCCCTAAAATAAGTGGAATAACTGACTTGAATTTTAGGCACGTGCCTAAATATGTTAGTAAATCAATGAGTCAAACAATAACTCCCATAACCCCACCTTACTCCTTAAGTTTCAGTGGATCATTTACTGATATTTAAAATATAGAAAAATACACTGGCTGCAAACAGTGTATTTTTAACAAACAAAAGGGATAGATTATCACCTTGTAAAATTTGTCACACATCCCCAGAAGTCAATACAGCAATGAAAAATTAAGTCAGCTGAGAATCTGCTCCCCAGTTTCCTTATTTGTGTTGCAAACTAGGCCTGTGCAAAGCAGCTACTATTCGCCTTGGATTCAGATTCAGCCGATTTGGGGGACAGTGATTCGATTCAGTGATTCAAATCACTGTCCTGATTTGATTCAGCCGAATTCGCAGCAGCCAAATTTCCAAATGTCCGAATCAGCCAGGCCAGGCCCTACCCCCAGGCAGGGGGGGGGGGGGGGGGGGGGGCCCTGCTGCCCCACGTCAAGTGGGGGGCTCTGCATGAGCCCCCAAAGCCCCAAGGCCACTGCAGGAGTGCTGAGTTCCAGGGCTTTTCTCTGTTTTGTTTTTCTTAAAGGCCAGGAGCTGGCCTGGGCGGAGCACTCATGGGGAGGCTGAGGGACCAAGGGGGGTCAGGGGGCTCGTGGCAGAGCCCCCCATGCAGCGTGGGGCAGTGGGAGGCAGCAGGGATCACTCCCCCTGCCTGGCAGCACCTGGTAAGCACTGGGGCTTTTCTTTAAAGTACCAAGCTGGGGTGGGCGGTCCCTGCTGCAGCCACCGGGAACTGCCTTAATCATCAACACTCTCTGAATTTTTTCCAAACATTTGGAGAGCTCTGAATTGATTCAGACCTTTGATTTGGTCCCCTGATTCGATTTGGATTCAGAGATTCGGCCACCGAATTGGGCTGAATCTCCTCCAAATCGAATCACTACCCAAAGCTTCGCACAGTCCTATTGCAAACATCTTGGGGTATAAAAGAACTAAACTATTTTGCCTTATTTATATTGCTTTTAATTAAATTTTCCTTTCACCATATGTGCATGTACAGCAGCTAGAATAATGGAGCACTGATTTAGTTTGGAATGATAATTTAACATTATATATAACAAAGAAGTGCTACATTTCTGCCAACTTATCATGCGTGATTTAATATGAACAATGAAAATATAAGGTTATGTATTTCAGCGTTCTGGATGCAATGTTCTAATACAAAAATAAATATGATTTCTTCAACCATCAGCTTCAATTTGGATTTTTTATTTTTAAGTCATATGTAAACCAACTGAGAGTCATTCAGATTGCTGCATACCCAAACTTGCTAGCAGATATACATGCACTTTCACATGGGCGGAGAGGGTGTCACTAGTGGATCCTAGTTCAGAACAAAACTGACTCCCTGATGTATAAACTGTTTTGAGAAAAAAGCACATAAGTAGTTTTTTCATAAGATACACATATATGCTTCTGGTAGTTTGCAATTACTGAACAAATCAAAAGGAAGCTTTAAAAATGTTAATTATAATTAAAATATGTTAATACTGAGATTGACAGGTTATGCATGCCTGCTTATAATCTAGTAAAATAATTTATTCTTTAGACATACCAAAGTTCTTAACCATCTAGATTTTCCCTCACCTTAACAGATAATAGTACAAATTTTCAGCAACATATTGAATTTTAAGGGACAAAATTAACTGAACTAAAAGTCCAGTAGTTCCTAAATTACTCTTCTTATACAGTATCTGCTAAGAAATGCTGTGTAATAGAGCTATTACTGCACTAGCAAACAACATGGCTAAACTAAATCCCAATGTAAACTCCTGTTAGAGGGGTATTACATTGTTTTCATTGCTCTGTGTGTAGAGTTGCAGACTTTAGGATAATAATATTGCTCAGTAATAGCGATAGTTTAATTTCATGTTGTAACACCCTAATGACTTTATTGTTTCACTCCCATTCCAATTCCAATAGCTATTACCATTTAAACACCTGTATTATCAAAGAGTTGTGCATGAATGCTTTCTGGATAATTTACTTACGTTACAAAAGACTAATTCAATGGAAGGCTATATGTTTCTCTAACTGTTGCACTATTTATCTTTTCTAGCATAACTGGAATCCATCAGAAGAGTTTGCTAAAATTAAAACAACAAGTATATACTTGAGTTGATAAAAAGTATGTATTTCCTTCCATATAATGACCAGAGACAGGCAGAAAAATAATGGAGATTCATTTTTATTTTTCAGGTATTTATAAACAAAAAGTGGCAAGGTGGCAAATTAATTGCTTAATAAAATAAACCTGAATTAGAATTTGGATCAGAGTACAATTTGACTCAGTTCATTTCAGTGTTTCAGAAACAGGATCTTGATACTGACCCAGTTCTGACTGGAGAGCTAAACCTTTCAGATTGTACAGTCAAAATAATACATGTAGGCTGACAATTTAACATTAAAAACAATGGATGAACTATCCTTTACTATCTGAAGAATTTAGTTGACTTCTCTACAGTTAGGCAACAACATGACACCAGTATTAATTTCACTGGAGTGTATAAAAGTCAAATGCTTTACACTGCATGAATGTGACAAAAAGTTTAAAAAAATGAGCAATGAGATTGAATTATCCTTCCTATTAAAACGTATTCTATCAGCCTCTCATTATATTAAATTATTACTGCTCATCCAAAAAAGTCTCTCTCAGAAGTTTTGTGTCTCAGCATTTTAATTAAATTGAAAAATTTAAGAATTTTCTTGACGTTCCAATTCTTTTAATTTTTCAATTAATCCCCTAAATCATGTCATATTATTGGCATCCTGTAGATGAAGTAAAGACACCTGAAGAAATGAGTACATCAGAACTAGAAATAGTTGCTTAAAATGTATTTTTACACACAAACACTTAACTAGTTGACTAAATTCTTTTTCGTGATAACCTGTTTCCCTAGCCAAGTGAATGCAGACTCTCTCATACTGGAGGCATGAATTGTTGGAACAGCAGCATTTTAATGATCTCCAGCGAGAATCTTACAAAAACGTTGTCTTCAGGAAACACAACCATATTCATCTAGTTACAACTCAGCTATCCACTAATTTGGTTGGAGACATGTTTCCAATTTGTAATAAAGTTTAGACCTTACCAGTAATTTATAAGCAGCCTAAACCATCCTAAGAAGGTGAACTAAATTAGCGCTGGGAATGGTTTAGCCTAATCTAACCAACATCCATATACGTTCAGAATACAGCCCTGGGGCTGAGAAAGCCAGCTGCTCACCTCAGCCCTGGGACTGTGCTCTTCCTACTCCTCACCCCCACCCTGACTCCACTATCTTTAGGTCCCTTACCTGCCCACCCCCAGCGAGACAGCCCCACCCTGCAGATGCATCACCCGCTCCCAGCAGATCTTACATTTAAGGTGTGATTAACCATTTAATCATGTCTTAAGTGGTCACCCTGCCACACATTCAATTAATTAATGGCATGATAAAAAAAGAAATAAGCTACAAAGGTATTCTATAAATTACATGAAATAGCTTTGTAGCTGCTTCCTACCATGCCATTAACTGAATGTGTGGCCAGGAGCCCCTACAGCTGAGAGCCATCTGCTGATCAGAGCTCCCAGTTTGGGCGGCCCATGTGTACCCCTGAACCTGGGAGATCCCAGATGACCCTGCTCCCAGCCGTGGGAGGATGCATCCCTATAGCTGGGAGCCCCATCAACTCACAGGGCTCCCAGTCACAGGGGTGCCCCATGCACACTGCATCTGTTGTGGTCTTGCAGCTGTGGGGGGGCTTTATATACCCCATAGCTAAACAGTGCATCAGCTACAGTCTGCCAGCCACAAAGGTGCATGGAGTACCGTTGCAGCTGGATTAGCATGTCAGCTGTGGTTTCCCCGTTGTGATAAGGACCCCTGGGATTCCCCTGCAACTGGGAGCCTGTGTCAGTGGATGGGGCTCCTAGCCATTGGCATGCATGGTAAGCCCCACTGGCTGGGAGCCCTGTGGCCAGGAGCTCCCAATGGCTGGGACATCCTTGCTGGTACACGGGGAGTCTGGGATTGGGCTCCCCGGCACCAACAATAAGGCATGATAAGTTCTGATTCATGATCCCACACTCACGTCTTCTGCCATGTACGCGTGGCGTGGCAGGAGACCCATCGGGTCTGTATCTGCATGTGTACAGTGGCTCTATGATCCAGTATGTCCCTGTAAACAGCACTGATTTAAATGATACTCTCATAACAGACCACTTTCTTTTGAGGGACTAGGTGACCCCAAGAACTAAGATTCCTATAATGGAACTTTGACATTCTAATATCCCTGGCCTGAAGCAGGGCTGGTTTATGTACGTGGTAGTGAGCATCCACTGTGACTATGTTAGTTCCTACAGAGCAAACTTCAAGTACATAAGCCAACATCTTTATGCAAAGATGATAACCTTGAAGTCAGAAATGAATATGTTTGGTAAGAAGTTTATAGAAAACTTGTATTGCCACTATTGTTTCTATTCTTCCAAAGTTAACACGTTATGTATCTGACAGACATGCATACGCACACAGAGCATACAAAAGGCTCCATCCTGGGAAATGAGGTTACTATGACATTCGTGAGTTACAGGATTAAAACCTGGTCTAAATAAAAAAAAATGATTTTATTTAATAAATGTAACATTTAATGTATTGTTCACTGAATTGTTCACTACTAATAGAGAAGCTTTCATTAATGCAAGATTTACGTTTAGGCTAAAACTTAATTAAGAATGACATTATACATTTTTTATCCCTCTAAGAAAAAAAAATGATACTTGTATCCCCTGTGTATTATAAATGTAAATACCTGTGCTTGAAAGCAAATCCTTTCTGCTGATGAGAATCATAATGAATCCTTGGTTTTGTGATCTTCATATATAATTCTTTACTTTACTTGTAGTAGAGAGACCTTTACCATGTGGAAGACTAGAATGGTTTTCTTTTTACAGACCATCACTTTAAAATAGGTTGGTATGTGCAGAAGTGATGCATATTTAAAAAATTCAACAGAAAATAAGGGTTGTTGAAAAATCTGAATGTTTAAAATTGCCTAAATGGTGGTGATACTTTTTAATCATTCAGGGTAGCAGGACAAAAAATCCCTGTCTGCCTGAAATATTCTGCATATCAAGATAAATGCATATGTGGGGAGTCTGAGTGTACATTGCAGAAAATTCCTGTTTCAAAACATAATGAGTCTGCTAAAATCTCACCAGCAATAGGCATTAGGCTTCATCTCTATCCTCGCTGCTGATCACAGGATGCTGCATTATTCTTCCTAGAGGGCATTCTTATTGCATTGCTTCTATCTGTGATCTCTATCTCATTCATTTACTAAGACCTAAAGGAGCTGCACAGAAACTATCACACAGTAATTTTAAAGTGTTTTTTGTTTGATTTTTAAAAAGTAAAATTATGGGAAGCAGTGTTTGTTAGTGCTGCACTCATGGGACTTTGTGTCAAGACTCTTACAATCTATACCTGTTTATGCCACTGATTTACTCATGCCCTTAGGCACGCAGCATAATTGTTCTGTGTCAAATTTTATCTTCTTTGAAACCTCTTACAGAAATGTAAAGGACTTGAGATCCACAGACAAAGTCCTGTATGTAGGCACACAGTATTTGACCTGAAATATCTAACTTCAGAATTTTATTTTTGCTGTGAAACTACTCATAAATTACCTAAAATTAAATCATTCCACAACACAATTTTTTTTTTATTTTAATATGTTCACAAAGGAAAGTGTTACGGGATTTTTTTCTCAGTTTATATTAGCTTTTTTTTTTTCCCCTGATCTATACCAAATATTCTAAGGGAGTGGGGGCCATGCACTCAGGAAGGATGTTCAGGGAATCCATGTGCAGAGTGGCAAAAGTCAATAATTTCTATGCATAAGTTACAGATAAAAGTATATTAATTTGTCAAGAGGTATACAACAGTAATAACCATTAGGGACTATATCCACAGTAGAAAATTGACTTGCCCAGTATTTTTGAGGGGAAAAAAGTTCTTTGTAAAACACTTTCAAAAACAGTGGTCAAAATACATTTCAATTAAGATAAGTCATCTATTTGGTGCACAGATAATATACCCATTTAACACAATTCTTTTTAACAGATCACCTTTCCCACCTAATAATGAGATTATATGAATTGAAAGGTTCTCTTACACTCCTATAGAAATGTCATTTGCAGCATTTAAACATTGGGATATGGCAATGTTTCATTATTTAAGCAAGGGACAACAACCCTGTTCATATGTTGGTTTTCAATCATTGCTTCTGGTATACCAAGAGGATGGGTAAGGATTGTGTCACAGGTAGTCTTGTCTAGTGGTTATACCAGGGGCGGGCAATTATTTCAGGTGGAGGCCTGCTTAATGAAGCTTGGTGAGCTTTCAAGGGCCACATGGGTAGCTCCACGCCTTGACAGCTGCCCCACTTCCTGGTCACCATCATGGGACCAGAAGTCCCACCCCAACCCCTGACCTTTGCCACCAGAAATCTTTCCCCTTGTCCTCCAGAAATACTCCTTTTGGGAGGGGAGGTTGCCATGTTAGAACCAGAAAAAAACCAAATCATACACTAAAAGTCAAACATCTACTATATTACAAAAAATATTTTTGTCATGATTTGTGTTTGCATAGTATATATAGAGGTGACTGCATAATAACTAAAAAATAAAGTCTTAGCCTCAAATATTGTGTGGGGAGGTGTGTGTCTGGGGGGGCTTTATGAGGTGGTGTGGCTGTGTGTGTGGAGGCAATAGGGTATGTTGGAGTATGTATAAGTGGAGGGGTTGTGGGGGCAGGGTGCGTTTGTGTGGTGTGAGGGAAGGAGGATATGGGGATCCCCACCACACACTCCCCCCGTGGTGCGCAGCCCTGCAATTGGTGGCAGCAGCAGCAGGCGGGAGCACTCAGGGTGCTTGTGCCTGGCTCTGGTGCCTGGCAGAACGCAGCTCCAGCCATCCCTGCACATCATGGCAAGGAGTACACCCCCTGCCAGGCTGCCTCTATTGCCGGCACTCCCCACCACACACAGACAGCTCCCACGCTCATGCGCCACTGGAGGGAAGCTCCATGCACTGGAGCTGGCTGTCTTCACTGCTTCCTGCCACATAGATCCCAGGACTCCACTGGAAGTGCAGGTGAGCCCCAGGACCTACACAGTGTGTGGTGCAGTGGTGTGTGAGTGCAGGGGCTGCCTGTGTGTGGTGGGCAATGATGGCAATAGCGGCAGCTCAGCGGGGGTTCCACTCCTCACCATGATGTGCAGTGCCAGCCAGAGCCATGTGCTCCCAGATGCCAGTGTCTATGCTGGGCATAAGCACCCCAAGCACCCCTGCCTAGTGATGCTGCTGGTGCCACTGGTGGGGCTGCATGCCATAGGAAACATGTAGGGGGATCCCCACACTCCCCCATCCTCCCTCACGCCAACACCCTGCACACCTGAGCTTCATGGTGCCACCACTCCCCTGGCTGCAGGCTCCACGCTGCCATCAGCCCCAGACCACACCCCCTGCCCATACCCAGCTAAAGCTTCCGTCCCCACCCCTTCCCTACCTGGTTCCCAGAGCGAGTGGAAAACTGAGCAGGTCCCCCCGTATTTTGTGTTCCCCAGGGTTATGCCATCAGGGGAGGGCAGGAGCCACAGGTGAAGTCCAAGGTACCCAAACTGAGGGGGAATTCCAGGAGCAGAGTCCAAGCTACAGGTCAAATTGGGTTCTAAAGTCAGAGACCAAATTGTCCAACCCAAACAGTCAGAGTTGAGAAGTAGAGCTGAGCAGGGTCAGAAGTCAGGAAACCAGGAGCCCAGGACTCGGGGATGGATTACACCACAGCAACCTTCAGAAAGAACTGTTAGCTGGCCTTCAGTCTCCTGCCACAGGTGGATTTAAATGAGGAGGCTGTTTTCTCCAGCAGTCAATCAGGAGGCCCTAACAGTAGCCAATTTAGTTCTTCAGCTGGGGTGGGGCTGCCCAGTAGAACCTCAGGCAGGTTTGGCCAACTAGGCAATTAGTTCTGGCTGGGCTGGCAGTTAGGGCACCTAACAGGATGGAAATTACTTCACCTGCTAAAATATGGAACTGTTGAAATATGATTTGCTTAGAGAAAATTCCTATCACATGTTTTAGCAAATCAAAGACCATCTGATCCATTTAAAAAGTCTCAATATTGTAGTCTGTTGCACGTCTATAAACATTGATTAATAACTGATTGTAGTGAATGTCAAAATATTAAAAGGAGTCATTCAGGAGGCTGAAAAGCCAATATCAATTTCATTTAGAATAGCATTTGTTAGATACACAATTCTGGGAACCTGACAATCCAAATTACTTTTCCTCCTTTCTATCCAAAGAATTTCTATATCAATATAGTCTGCATGCACACTCTCTTCACAAGCTATTCAAGCATTAGGTATTCTTACTGACTAATGACAAATACCCATTGTATTTGATAATATTGAATAATAAACTTGGTCACTTAAAAAAATTAAATAATTCAATTTCAGATAGAAATGGAAAATATTCCCAATTTTTGCCATCTCCATTTTCCAATCTATTTACTACTTGAAAATATACTTATATTGGCTCTTAATTTAGTTTAACTAGTTGTATGTTACTCTTTTAAATAACATTGTTTAGAAATATGTAATAAAGAACTCACAATAAAATGACAGAAACTTAATTAAACGCACAGAATATGCCCATCTACCCATAAATTAGTTCTGCCAGCGTTTCTGCATCCCAACCCACATTATCACATAGGGTATGTTTGACATGTAGGCATTTCCTGGGCTAAGACTTATAATGGGGACTATAGCCTCATTGCTTCCTTGTGCTCCCTCACCTGTTGACTTCACTTAGACTGAAAATTCCTTGGAAAAAGGGATCCTGTTTTTGTCACATACCATACACAGTACAATGGCCTGTCCCTGTCCCTGACTGGGGCTGCTAAGCATTGCTGGAATATAAACAAACAATGATATATGATGATATATACATCTGTATGTGCTTGTAATGTAGACAAATCACAGACAACCTCAGAAAGAAAAAAACTTGACACTTCATTAACAATCTGGAAGACGACGTAGACTGTACCCTAAGCAAGTTCACCAAAGAAACCAAGCTGAGGGGTGTAGTAGATATGCTGGAGGGTAGGACTAGGATTCAGAGTGACCTAGATAAATTGGAAGATTGGGCCAAAAAAAGCTAATAAGGCTCAGCAGGGACAAGTGCAAAATCCTAAACTTAAGACAGAAGAATCCCAGGCACCACTACAGGCTTGGGACCAACTAGCTAAGCAGCAGCTCTGCAGAAAAGGACCTGGAGGTTACAATGGACAATAAAATAGATTTGAGTCAACAGCATGCTCTTGTTGCAAAGGCGGCTAACAGCATACCGGGCTGCATTAGTAAGAGCATTGACAAAAGATCAAGGGAAGTAATTATTCCCCTGTATTCTGCACTGGTGAGGTCACATCTAGAGTACTGTATCCAATTTTGCCCCCAACCCCACTATAGAGAGGATGTGGACAAGTTAAAGAGAGTCCAGCAGAATGCAGCAAAAGTGGTTAGGGGGCTGGAGCACATGACTTTTGAGGAGAGGATGAGTGAACTGGGCTTATTTAGTATGCAGAAGACAAAACTGAGGGGGGTGGGGGATTTAATGGCAGCCTTTAACTACCTGAAGAGTGGTTCCCAAAGAGGATGGAGCTAGACTGTTTTCAGTCATGACAGATGAGCAATGAACAGTGAGCAAAGATCTCAAGTTGCAGCAAGAAAGGTTTAGGTTGGATATTAGGAAAAACTCTCTCACTAGGAGGGTGGTGAAGCACGGGAACAGTTTACCTAGAGAGGTGGTGGAATCTTCATCCGTGGAGGATTTTAAGGCCCAGCTCAACAAAGCTTTGGCTGGGATGGTCTAGTTGAGGAAGGTCTCACTTTGAGAAGGGGGTTGGACTAAATGACCTCCTGAGGTCCCTTCCAACCCTATTTTTCTATGATTCTATGATAAGATCTCATGTGTTCTTTGCTTTTTTCTAACAAGCAAATGCCCTATCTGAATTGGAAAATGGTAAGGAACAAAGATTTCTAAATAGAGTAGAAATATCTTTTTTTTTAAAAACCTCATTCATATAATAGAACATTTAGCCAGGATACACTGCAGGGAAAACATGTGAAAGAATACTTATTATAATAATGATCTTGCTTTTCATATTAAGGATTTCCAATAAGATGCTGGAGAAATTCCATTCCCACATTGAGTTAATTACTATGAAGAGAATAGCACCTAAACAGATGATCTCCTAAAAATGTAATTTAAACAAAATATATGACTGTGTTTAGGGTGAGATTGTGTTAAATATAAGATTGATCTGAAGAAAAGCTGTGGAATAATTAACATCTTTGTCAAGCCTTTTCTGAGGACACAGAAAGTTTTGCTCAGGCCACACCATCTACTTGTAGGAGTATAATCTTTGCATTATGTGCTGTCAGACAACTGAAAGAGCTCAATATAAGGCATGTATAATATACTTCTGCTGAAAATGGCACTAAGGTGCATATGAAATCAACAGATTTCCAAGTCACTTGATTATCTCTACCCATTCTAGTTCCTACTCCATTTGAACATTTTTGCTCCGATCAGCAACAATGTTTGTACCAGCATCCAAAGATTCCCAATAGTTGTGATTTCCAGCCCACAAGGAGGCTGCTTATCATTCAGCTGCTTTGCCAGCAACTGCAAAGAGAGACAGCTGCCTTTAAAAAAACATCAATAGATTTAGTTTGCTATTGTTTTACTGTGGTCACTTCTAGTGATTTTTCCAGCAGGCAAACTTTAGGGAAACTAACACATACTGAGCAGCCTGCTACAAAGAAAATCAAGTCAAATTTTAACTAAGACACTGCGTCCAAATATGCAGCTTTCCTGTTTCCCTGTGCCAACTCAGATACTGGATATCAACATATATTGATACAAGCTTGGTACATCAGTTACTGGGGACTGGTTAGGGCTCAAATGAACTTTAGAGTGGCCAGGCAAAATTTGGTATATATAACTGTGTTAATACCAACCAAAAAGTATTAGAAATGTTAGATTCAATTTAGCCTGTGCACCCAAACAGAGATGACAGTAATTTACAATACTGTAGATGGAAATGACATTAAGATAGCTCAATAATAACCTATGCAAATGGATATGATCTTAACCTTGTTGTAGCTTCATATAATGCAAAACAATGTTGTCTCTTCAATTTATATCAGCCTGGAATTTTCACTCAATAGTTATATAATGTAACATACATAACTGTGCTTCAAGGTCAGGCAAGTGGGCACATTAGTGAAAGAAGGGACTATACCAGAGAGGACTCTCCAGAATACAGGTTAAAGTGGTGCACACACAACAGAAAAGGACTAGACTGCAAATGATTCTCTCTCCTAGTAGTGCTAGCCTTCTCCAGGAGCCATTGGGTGTAAAACAGGACACGTTTTACACAAGAAGTCCAACCTCTCCCACAAAGAAAGAGGAGCCTCTTGTTAAGGGGCTTAATTTCATTTTCCCCTTTGGTTTCCCAATTCATGAACAGAAAAGGCACAGAAACCAGAAAAGGTACAATCAGCACACCTATTGTCCAGCTCAGAGAATTTTAGCCTGACTGTTTGGAAAGTGCATTGAGACTCTGTTGATAAATACAATGTATTGTTCTGCATTAATCAGCTATTGTAAAGGAATTAGCTACAGGGCTGACAAGTCACTAGAAGTTCTTATGTATGTCAGATCAAACTTTGACCTCTTCAAGGACATAAACAGAGAACACTCACAACAGTAGCTTCTGTGATGTTTGACAGCTGCCCACTATGGATGGAATCAGAAACAATAGATTGTTTTGAAAAGACCCCAGGACTCAACAGAAAAGAGCAATATTTGTTTATTACTGATTTACTCCAAGTGGATTCCAACTACGTACTGAATCACCTAGCAATGAAAAATTCCACAAAAGGATGCCTCATCTGTGTGGCACACAGGTCTGTCATATTATACCCATCACTCAAAAGGTACTCCCATTAGTTGGGAAACACATAATGGATAACATAAAATGAATGGGGACAGTTTTAAACATTAAAAAGTAAGCTTTCTAATGCATGTATTGGAAAAACTGGTGTCAGGAGTGGAATACACATGGCAGAGTACATTCTTTACCAAAGCCAGATTTATATGCAGGTGAAGGGTAAAGATTTGACAGAAATGGCAGTCAGATCCGGCCTAATAAATTCTACTTTGATTAAGGTCATTTAACTTTAAAAATTAAATTGAGAATATATCTTTGCTGCTACACATGACACTTGCTTACCAGGGAGCATGGAAAAAAATAGCTTAACCTTTCCCTTAATACTTTAAGTGTTCTCTTAAACCTTGGCAACAAAAGCATTTAATTTTTTTGTTCCTGGCAGTATTTCTGTAAGATACAAGTCCCTTTATCTTTTGACATAGCTGAAATTCTTATTAATATTACCCTCAATCAAAGACAATCTACTTTTTCCTACTCATTTCCCATTCCTAAAGAAGAGGTGGAGATAAATTGCATACCTGTTAAAACAACATGATTTAAAACTTTACGACAGAACGAGGCTCTGGTGTTACCATCTGGTTAATAAGCTGTCTCTTCATTTATTAAGAACTGTACAGATCTGATAGAATTTGGGGAAAGGGCTGACAGCCCATCATATTTCTAATTCTAAGGTACATACTGTCTTTCAGTTCATTTTGAATAAAACACAATTCCACATGCCAGCTTTGCAAGTGAGCTGCACAGGAACAAAGGCACTTTCAGAGTGGCTTGCAAAGATCTAAGGCTCTGCAGAGCGTCTAGAGAAATTTATCTATAACCAAGCACAGAGGGTCTGTCTCCCCCAGCAGCCTCCACTCTATGCATTTTCCCTTCCCTCTTCCACTCTGTACCATCTTCTTTAGAGAAGAACCCAATTTGGAGGAGGGTTAGCAGAAGGTAATCAGTCTTGGAGGTCAGGAGGAGGAGGGTAAGGGATGCCTCATCTGAGTAGCTTCAGGGAGGAAGCTGATCTTAATGGATAGCATCTGTAACTGTTCTCCGGTTGGCTTTTTCGGACGAGCTGTAGAACAAAAAGAAGCCTCAGCTTGATCTGAAAGAAAATGGTGGGGAATCAAGGGCTTCGAAAACCCTTCTGAGTTATGTTTCTCCACAGCATAAAGTAGCCTTTGAAAAGAGTCCTAGCAGCACAGCTGCTAAAAGTGACAAAGGTAGGTTTTAGTGCCCTTACTGGATGTTTTACTACCTCCTCACCAGGATCTTCATTAAAATCCTATTTAAGCTTAAGTCGCTAGCTGGTTGCAATGGTAAAGTGGCACCCCTGGGATGCTACCCAAGGTGATTAAAAAGCACATAGAAGAGTGCCACAAATTGCAGCTCTTTCAGTTGAAAACACTTATGGTTCTTTTCCTTAAGGAAGGGAGCTAAACATTTAGATTGACTGGTGTTTAAAGAAGTGTGTTAGTGGGTGCAAAAAGTGCAGAGCACTAGAACAAGGAATCTGAGATAACACTGGAAAAGTGGTTTGCTTTAATAAAATATAATTTGCCCACTAAAGAGCTTACTACAAAATAACAAAGGGGAATGATCAGGACCACGCCTGAGGTCTCAAGGCCTTTTTACTTTCCCTTCCCTGTGGCCTTCTGAAACTCTATGAAACACCTTTAAATCTGCTTATTGTTTTTATTATAGTAACACTGAAAGGCCTCAAGCAAACACTGCCCCAAGGAACTTGTAACCTACTATGATGATCCTGCAAAGATTCAAATACATTCTTGATTTTATCCATTCCAGCACATTTAAGTCATTGCAAGAGTGGACCCTACACAAACACAATTGTTAAAGAGTGAGAGAAAAACAAACAGGGCTCAAGCACAGATTGAAAACAGTTTCCTGCACAGCTTAAAAGATACTCCCATCCTACCCAAAATACCTACACATCATACTGCTTCCCCTGCTGACTCCTCTGTTTATTCTGTTTTTCCCCTAAATCCCTTTGCCCATTCCTATGGAGATGTGGTGGAAAGGGGGAAAAGGGAGATGCCATCGCTCTCTACTGCCACCCCACTATGTTCCCTTCCTCTATTCCCTCTCCCACTTCCCCTCCTCCCCCTCCCCCCACATTTGAGTGGATGCCTTTTAATATGCACTACATCTTTTTCTGGCTGCAGCCTGTAAGAGAAAACAGGGAAGCAAGTAAAACATCTTTCTGGGAGCGGCAGGTGTCTCCAAAAACAATGACTGAAACTGGATCCCTTCACCCAGTAATATATGGTCTGACGCTTTCCCTTCTGGACTAAGTACAGTCAAAAAGCCCGCGCCTGAATTTAATTCAATCTTTGCAGTTCAAAACAGCCCTTGCCAGGCTTGTCCCTGAGCTGCAGGGGGCACAGCCAGCCTGCAGCCCAGGCAGCACCTCAGGCAAAGCAGAGTTGGGGGGAAGAGGGATTAAACTCCCTGCCTCCCCTCTCCCACTGGCACAGGACTGTAGTTCAGCACAGCCCAGGACCCCCAGACTCCTCCTCCCAGCCAGGGGGCTATCCTGCTGCGCTTTCCCAGCCACTGGGTAGGGATTTCACTTGGGGCAGCCCAGCAGCAAATGCCAGATCAGGTAGGGGAAGGGACACAAAACTGGTCCCAAGCCCAGGTGGGGACACGTACAGAGCAGAGCACAGAACAATCAAGGCAGCGGTGGCTTCATCCTGGATGTGAGCCCTGCCAAGCAGGGGGACCCAGGCTGGTGGGAGTGGGAAAGGGGCTCAAGTGTGGGTCCAAGCTAGCCCAGGGCACAGCAGAGCCGAGCCAAGCCAGGCACGTAGATGAAGAAGCAACTCCTGCCAGGCGGCCCCTTCTACACTCTGGAGAGTGGTGCCCAGGCTGGGCCCAGCCCCTGAAGTAGCATGCAAGGTGTGGGCTTACCCCAGTAGCGCCTGGAGCCGGACAAGGGTGCCAAGAAGCTGAGTGGTGCAATGCGGGAGGCCGAGCCAGGCAAGGCGCTAGGCTCTTTCACAGGTTCCAAGGCAGATAAGGTCAAGGGCTCCCCAGGCAGTGAGGAGGAGCTGGCTGTGCTCACCGCACGGTACTAGATGTGCTACTACCTGGTGTCCCCCAGGCTGCCAGGCACCGTGCTGGGCACGCCCTGCTTCCTCTTCCCCTATCCACTGGCAGTGGCGGTACAACATGCCCTGTATACCGGGCACCAGACATGGGACAGCTTCCCCTATAGCTTCCCTGCTGCTGCCATCAGAGGGGCTGCCCTAGCCATGCTGGTAGGCACCATCAATCTGCAGTTGGCCACCAGGCAGGCAAATGGTGGTGTGGAAGTCAAAGGAGTAGTGCATGGTGCCTGGTACACAGAGCTGTGCTGCACCACCACTGCTGGTGGGTAGGAGAAGAGTGAGCAGGGTGCCTGGCAGCCCGGGGGACACCAGGTAGTAGCGCAGCAAGTACCACGTGGTGGCGATGGAAAAGCAAGGGGGAAAAGCTGGGCAGGCCAGCTGGGGTCCCATGCCGGTGGGAGAGAGGGAGGATTAATTCCCCTCCACCTGAGCCTGCTGTCCCATGTCCCAGCCCCCTCCATTACAGTGAGGTAAACTCTGGCAGGGGATGCTCCACCCCAGGCAGACATACCAGGCTGTGTCCCCATCTGGGTTTCCTACCCACCCCACCCCCAGCTAGAGAGCAAAGGGGTGGCGCTAACCCTGCTCTGCTCAAGCAGACGGCACAGCCCAGCTCAGGGCTACAAAGCATGCCAGGGGATTGTGATTTAACTTGAACCAGAAAGAGGTCTGGGACAGAAGTTCCATAAAATGATTTGACCCAAATCAGTTAAGTCTGATACTACATCCAACCTTTATCTTAAACTAGTTTCAGCCATTTTAAAACTGGTTTATGTGCACTGAACTTCCGTTCTGTTACAGGTTTAAACCAGTTTCTGATCACTTAAACTGGTTTATGTATAACTTCTGTCCCTAGCCCCAGTGTCCCTCTGCTATTTGCCCTCTGTCCAGCGGGCCCATCAGCTGCAGTACAAATATCTTGTTGCACCAGAAGTTTTGCAGATCCCTATACACACCTGGGTCCGGGTGTATTCACATTTGCAACATTTCCTTAACAGTAAAGCTGTGATTCAACATGGCACTAAAGCATCCACACTGAACTTTAAGCCTCTACTTAATTCCTATGAAAGTCCCATACTAAGTGCTTTGCTGATTAATGCCAAGGTTACTCTCATGTTTAAAGTTGTTGAGTACTCTTCTGAACTGGAGCCTAATCTGGGAACCTTTCCACCACCTCAAAACTTACAGGTAAGCCTCCTTTATACCTCCAAATATGCTAATTACTTAACAGTACCTCATAGTTTATAGTCAATGCTCTTTAAATGTGCAAAGTAAATTTTTAAAAAACCCCAGAAACCAGAGCACACTGATTTTTATTTAGTATAAAGATATGAGAATTGTTCCCTTATTCATAACCATTGCTAATACACAAAACCAAAAACCTAAAAGGTATTTTTATCACTGAGTGTTATCTGCCACCACTTTTCAAAATTGCAGCATATTCTCTGCTTTAAAATGGTACCCATGCTAATACACAGTTGAGAAAAACACCAAATCTTCTAAGTTTTTATATGTATTTTATTTTGTTCCCCAAATGAGTGCATCATAACTAAAAGATGGGATTCATGGAAACATAATACAACTCAACACTTTGAAGTGAATGCGAGTCAGCAAATTTGTTCTGGGGAGAACAAAATGGTCGGTGAGACATGAAAAAATGGCTAAATCCCAGTAAAGCAAACAAGCTTACCAAAAGCCTGCTAAAACTTGCAAGAAAAGTGTCATGCCATGGGAGTTTCCTTGGAGTTCAATTGTCCCCTCATATCCATTGGGACCTGAAAGACTTGCACATAACTTCAAGCAGAGCACTATGAAAGAAACAATCATGTCACATCACACTAAGCAGATGTTTCTTAGTGGCTCAAAGGTGGCATGACTCAAGCTGGTTTAAACAAGGTGTTCTTTTGTTTTTTCTGATTTTTGTATTAGATCACCTGTATAGTTGGGAGAGATATTAGACAAGTTTTTGGGGCACAAACTATCATTCTTCACACCTGGTCCAGTAAAAAATATCACCAAAAAAGCCCTTGCTTCTAGTATATTTCCTGGGCCATCATGGGTACAACTCTACTCCAAGACAACTTGAGCTGGCTGGAAAAAAGTTTTTCCAAAAAAATGCCAGTATATTGTACCTGAAATTTTTCATCTATAATATCTTGGGTTCAATGAACTTTGACTGAAACCAAGGCAAGTTTCCCAGGAAAAACCCTCAGGATTGTAGGTAGATTGCTCTGGAACAGTTATGAATACCAGTGCTCTTTTTTGGAGCTATGAGCCCAAAAGCTCTGGCTCTAATCAGGGCTTAGTTCCCAATTCCATTGCAGAGAGGCACAGAAGCTCTAAGAACCACAGACCTAGCCAAGGCCCTCAGTGCTGCCATGTTACAGGGATGAAACTCAGAACCTAAGAATCCTGAGACAAGCTCTGTGGGTCCATGGCTCCAGGTGACAGGGATGTCCCAGAGCCTCAGATCCTGGTAGCCTAGACAGTGAAATTGGCTAGCATTCTCTTCAGTTTCACAGCGTGTACAGAAAATTTATCTGAGAAACTAAAGATTCCAGGTGTATCATTTAATTTAGGAAATACCATGTGTCAGCTTTAAAAAAAAAATCTCTGAATTTCTAGTTCATGCGAAACTTGGTTTTGGTCCAATTCAGGCTAAAATTAAATTAAAAATCCAAATTTCCTCCCAGAAATCCTATTTTGGCTACCAATATTAATGACAGATAAGAATAGTGTTAATCTGAATGTTCCTGTAATAAAAAACAGAAAATCCTCATAAAACTGGAATTACATAATCAAATAATCGATATGGCTTTTATGTTTCTATGTGCGCATGCACACACACACACACACACACACACACACACACACACACACTTCCCTCTACATATAGAGAGGGAGAGAGAGAAAGAGAGGTACAGAGAGAAAGAAATGAGAGAAAAAAATAATAGCCATCCCTGTACTATCCAGTCTACTTGCCAGCAGCAAATTAGGGGTTTTGTTCTAGGTTAAAATAAGACTAGGACCTGGGTTCATCCCAGCAGTTATGTGGTTTCAGTGAGAGCTGTATGTGCAAATCTCCTGGGATGTTCAAGACCTGGATGTTCAATGAACTCTGACCAGTTGGTACAACACAAATGAGAACAATCAGAATTTAGGTCAAACACAAAGAATTTTTAAACACAGAGCATAGCCATGTTCTTTTTATGATTTTAAGGTGGTAATGGGGTTAAACATTAAAAGAATAGACTCTCAACTAACAGAGCGCAAGATGTTGTTGGTACTTGTATCCTGTATTTAAATGTACCTGACTTCCCCACACCCTATGTCTGCACTGAGCTTTTCTTTAAAAAAATCCCACTACAGTCTCTGATACAGCACTTGTGTTAGTATTAGTGGAGACATCTATAACAGCACTAGAGGAAATACTCAAAAATAAAAGCCTAAGACAGAGAAGGTGATAGGCTTCTCATCCCCAACACCCTTCGTGCATTTTACATACCGCAGCAAGTTTGCCATTATTTAAACCCAAAATGTGCACCTGCTTTTTCAGCCACGACAGTTGGGAAAAACTCAAAACACTCAGAGGACTGGGTTGGCATCTGGAGGTTGACATACTTAACCAAATCTTTTTGGTCTAAAACACGCGAGAGACTTCAAGTCCTTCTTAGCTCCCAAATGGTCTGAAACACTTCACTAGGGACAGACATTCAAAAAGCCTAAGCCTGAAATGATTCAATCTTTGCACTTTAGTTTAACCTGGCTAGGATAAACCAGTTTGTAAGTGTAAAGACATCTCCTCTGGACTGAAAAAATGCAGGCACATGCTAGAAGTTGGGGGGCACTAGAGCAGCCCTCCACCTCTCCACACTGCTAAACTGAGGGGGGCATGGCCAGGCCCCAGCAGGACACTCTGGTTAGGGAAAGGTCCCCCACTTCTGACCATCCCAGCAGAGAATTGATAACACAGTGTTTATCACCTATAATTCAATGTTTATCACCCCATTAAGAAAACAACAGAGGGACATTACCAGCTACCTGTTGATTCTGTCTTTGTCCCGTCTGCCACAGCATGGACCGTAGCCAGCACGTGGTCTGCTAGCTAATGCTGTGTGTCTGTGTAAGGCAGAGGGGACAGTGGAATCCCTGCTTAGAGGGGAGGGTGGGAGCTGCAGCCAGTCAGATGCCTGCAGTCTCTGCTGGAGCTGTAGCCAGGGAGCAGAGACGAGGGTGCCAGGGAGCAGAGCTGCAGCCAGGGAGCAGAGAGCCCCACCCAGCCCAGAGAGCATGCTAGGATGCTGGGGGAGTCTGATTTATCTTAAACCAGCAAGGGGTGTGGGACAGACATTGCATAAACTGGTTTCATCCAAATCAGTTACATCTGATACTACATTCAACCAGGTTTATCTCAAACTGATTTCAGCCATTTTCAAACTGGTTTATGTGCACTGAATATCTGTTCTGTTACAGGTTTAAACCAGTTTCTGATCACTTAAACTAATTTATGTGCAATGTCTGTCCTTAGCCTTCAAGAATATCCTTTTCTGTGGTATTTCTCTTTCTTTTTCCAAACAAAACCAAGACACTGAGAATCATGTAAAATGTATCGATAACTTTTTAAAGTTTCCAAAAAGCTTCTTAATGTTGTGAATGGAAGTTTGCTTGTAGAATATTGTGCACAAATATGGGGGAGCAGTAGGGATGTGTGTGCTACTTCTATCCTGCAAAGTGAAAAGGATTTTCCTAGAACCTTGCACATAGTTAATGTATTTGCACTTATGGAGAAGATCAGGATCCAAACCCTGTCAACAATTACACTGTATCAGTTACAATGCAGATATCCTTGTGCCCATACTTCCCCCCAATAAAGTTATTGAAGCCAATAGCTGATCTGTCCCTTTACCCTTCAGTTAACCTTCTAAAATTGCAAATGCCTGGAAAGCAATCAGGTCTTGCTATTCACTGATTTCAGCGAGAGGTAGGTTTTGCACAAGTTTGCATTATCTTCTCAAAATTGAAAAAGATGTCTATATGAAACTTTGATGAAAATCAACCCATAAGAGTAGTTACAGAAGAAATTCAAAGGCTTGAACTCAAAGTAAGGAAGCAAACAGGTTTAAAATTATGTTTATTACATCTGCTTATTGCCAAATTAGTAAGTGTGGCTCCACAAATTTTTAACAGAGTTGTATTTGCTTACACACAGAGGCTCAATTTAGACTCCTAAATTTGGAAAACTTGGAATGGATCTACGGGTCCTCCTGGCATTAAAATCTATAACATGCAGAATTCATGGAGTTGCTGGATTTTATGAATAGCAAAATGTTTGGCAAACAGTCAATTTGTTTTCATATATGGAAACACTTCTGTTCCTTATTCACTTTCTGTCAGACCAACACAGCTACCAAATACATCCCTGAAACGGAAGATGCTGAATTTTAGCCAATTTTCAAATTAAACTTCATTGCTGAACAACAAGAAAGATTTTTACACCTCCCTGCCTTTCTGCTGTCTGACACCACCAGGCAAGGAGGTCTGCTTTATCTGTAGATCAAAGACCAACTCACAAAGACACTTTCATGGACCGAGGGGCACAGACTTCTACCTTCAGCTTCCTCTGTGCAAAATGAAGTTTATTTTCTACCAATGGGAGCTTTTTACCATGTTTAATTTTCCCTGAGCCTGAGGAAGGGCACATGTGCCCCAAAGCTTGTAGAAAAAAAAACAATTTTTTTGCAGTTTCTTAGTTGGTTTAATAAAAGGTATAATCTCTGAATCAAGACTTCTAGAGTTTTGCATTTCTTTTTGTCTCAGACCAACATGGCTACTAAATACACCTCTGTTTTCCTATGACATCAAACTCATATAAAATATTCTGACCATAGCCACTTAGAGGTCCACTGAATGATTCCTGGCCTCGGTTCATTTGTGTCCTCACAGACATCATCATACTAGCATTCTTCCATGGCAGTCTCAGCAAAGAGGCAAATTACCAAGGTGTCCTATGCTCCCTGCTCAATGATGGTCACCACTCTGGAGGTGGGAAACAAAAGAGATTCAAGGACACCTTGAAGGTGAATCTGAAGAAACATGGCATTAACATCTATATCTAGGAGACTCGAGCACTGAATTGTCCCCAGTGATGCCACGATGTATGACAAGGCATCAATCATTTTGAGCAAACTTGCCTCACTATGGAGGAGGATAGCTGAGAGAAAAAGGGAAGACCTGCGACCTAACATCACCAGAATCTACTCATTTCTTTCAGAACTATTTGCTATATCTATAGGCGAACATGCAGATCTCTGCTCAGCTGCCTCAGTCATCAACAGGCTCAATGACTTCCCTATTTACTGGAAGACTGCCACCCTTGTATTGAGAGAGTGCTGCTAATGATGAGGTGTCTCCACCACAACACAACCAAATCCTGGCAGGAGCTACTTAGGAAAGTTAAGATTTGTAGCTTTATAGCTGAACCATCTTGCAGCTAGTCTGGGTTACAAGGCCAGATTGTAGATACAACTGAACATTTAACCTAATTACATAATATAGATAAGATCACAGATAGGATACATAGGTACTATGTATTTTAATGATAATTATCCTGGATCAGGAAACAACTGTGCTGTAACTTGGTCCTCGGAACTTTCCTGCAGGGTAAACAGACATGTAGAAGTAGTCTATCCAAAATAGTACCAGGTTGCATAGCCAAGATAGTAAAGGGAAACTAATATTAACCCCGCTGTACCTGCTCTGTTGACAGATGCCTTCACTTTCCAGACTTGTTGGCTGGCACTCCTCCACACATGCAATTCATTCAAAAAATATTCACTCTCTTTCCACCAAGCCAGCCACTAACTAAACTTCTTTTCGTCTTTTGTAGGTTTGTGCCCACAGACTGGTTATTGAAAATTACACTTACAGCTTGTACAAATACTCTGAAGAACAAACATTTCAGGAGAAATAAGGTGGTTGGTAACTGGACTGTCTAGACAGGCAAAGCAATCATAATTTAACACCAGTATTAGCACTAAAATGTGGGTTGATCCCATCTGCACAGGACACAGATTACGATCAGTAATTCATGTCCAAATAAATTTGCACTGCATGCTATGCAAACCTTTGAGAAAGTACCCCCAAGAGCTTAAAATCTAGAAAGACAAGGATAGGTAGGGGGAAGCAAGTAGTATTATTCCCTTTCTAGGAGACGAAGGGGCACAAATAGGGTAAAAACAAGTGATTTTTCCAGTCACTCAGAAAGATACTGTGCCAAGATTTTTTAAGTGCCTTAACCAGAAAATTGGCACTTTGATCCTGCACGACAGCCAGGTTTAAACAAGTCAGGTCAGTTTAAACAAGCACTCATGCTTCCCAGTTCAATGTAGAGAAATGTTGAATCAAGGGCTCTGACCTGATGGTCATGGGAAATCTGAAGTGGGGTGTCTATAGTTTATTAGTAAACCAATTAGTATCTTGCTTGCACAACCTTCATATTTAATTACATTTACGGAGTAATTATGAAAGGCAATTGGGAGGGGGGCAGGTTGAACACTATTCAGGGATCAGTTTAATCACCGAAATATAACTTTGCGTTGGCTTTTGTATATTCTCACTCCCCTTATTTTGTGGATTTTAATTTTAATCACTGCATCCAGTGATTTCTCATTTTACAACATTAATAACATTAGTTTGGTGCAAAAATTACTGAACAAGTTCTATAACCTGAATTATGCAAAAGGTGAGACTAAATTAATCATGCTTGTGCCTTCTGACCTTAACAATCCGTGCAACTCAGACTTTTCTTCCATAATCAAGAAACAGGCACAGACACAACACACAGACACACTCCTTAAACTCTTATCTGCACTAGAAATTTGATACCAGCCACCAGAACAAACAGAGCCATTTCAACCTCCTGACTGAAACAGGTAAAGATATTTATCATGCTTGATCAGAACACGTAAATGAATTTTATGACCACTTTGTCCATCTCCCTTTAACCACTATTTCTAGTACAGCTAAGTAAAATTTATCTTTAGAAACAGATTATTAGCTGAAATATGCAGTTTTGAGTCAACCAAAATGATCTATGATTCAGTGACTAGTTTCAGCCAGAAAAAACAACAAAAGTTGATAATGTTGCAATATTTCAGGTTTTCCTATAAAAAACAATATTTTGCTTCTAAATTTCCCTTAACTAAAAACTGTAAACATTTTTACTGAAGTCCAAAAAAATGTTGTTTGATTTCAATTGGTTTTTTCCCCTTTCATTTTTCTAAGCCACTGAAAAAAATCAACTGTTATCACATCTGTAGTTTCCATCACAGCAGACAACACATAGAAGCACCAAAGAGGCGTTTCCTTCATGAGGAAGCAAAGTTCTCATGCCCATGTTCTGCATTGCATCATCATCCTTGGAGTCTTCAGGAAAAGCGTGGGAAGAGCTGATATATCCTATGCCAGTGGTGTTTTCAAGTGCTCTACTCACTTTACTTGCAACACATTTAGGCTATTGGCATAAGGTAAGCCACTCCACAGTTACTCTGTACATAAGAGTACCCTACAATTTCAAATGCCAGAAAACAAATAAAGCGAATGCTGAACCTATTTCTGATGTGATAATTTTGGGGGTCTGGAGTTGGTAATCTTGGGGTTGTTACTTCTATTTTTTGAAAAATGCATCTTATTTATAGTAACAGAATCATAATTTTTCATTCCACTTTTTAAATGAGTACCATCAAATAAGATATTTCTTCCAGTGTTGCTGCACACAAAGAAACATCTATGATGTTAATTTTGCAAAACCCAGAACTAAATTTCCCTGTGACCCAACCCTATTTCAGGTCAAGCTCTCTGTGAGGCAAGAGATTTTGCTACGGTGAAATTTGTAAATCATTCTGGTATGACTATATGTGTTAGGCTGTCTTTCTATGCAGGTTGTAGTTTACACAAGGCCAGTATATGCTCAATGTTACATTATCCCTTCACAGCTGCAGAGAATTTAAATACTCCTAATGAAGCAATGAAGTTAATATCTCTAAGGTAATGATGCTGGAGGTAAGGTTCCTTATTTTCTGATACTACAAGATAAAGCTAAAAAGTTCTCTCTTTATATCTACTGAGCTATTCTTACAAAAGATGAAAGAGAAACATCTTGTTTTTAACGAAAGCTTAAAAGACCCCAAAACATTGGACCTAGGAAATTCTTCCTTTTGTGTAATTATTTTTGCTAATCTTTTTATAAGCAACATTTTAGGGAGAACCAAAGTAGTAAGTAGAAGAACTATCCTCCTTCCCTGCCTACCTTTGCTTACCAAGTAAATTGCCACTCACACTTTCCCATATAGAACACTGTGGGGAGTTATTCACCATCACAAAGATTCAGCAAATGCAGTTCCTGCCGCAGAAGGAATACGGTTATGCCTGGAGTTCATTCTGTCTAAGTCATACAAATGTATCTGGGAGTAATAGGAAAGACATGTCTGATAATAGTCACTGAGCTAATCCGACTAACACCTAATGGACTTTGGAAGTTCAGAACAGAAAGTGCATAGGAATTAGGTTGATTTCACAGAAAGTCATTTTTAACCACATGAATGCTCATTTTATTTGGTTCCTTACCAACATATATACCCTGCATGTTTTACTTAGAATTTAAAAAAGAATGGATAATCCAAAATCCAGAATCACATATAGGATTTGTGTCCAAGTATCTTGAGGTTTGTTTTTTCTTCTTTTTTTAGTATGACATCCTTCACCTTCAAAGTGCTTTAATTAAAAAGAAATACTCTCAGAATAACTTTATGAGGTATTATCTTGGCCATTTACAAATGGGGAAATGGAGCCAGGGATACCTACTGAGCTGCTCAGATAAGTCAACGTCAAGCTTCAGCATCTTCTCTCATAAACTTCCTATATTCAGGTAAGACAAGCTCACCTACTAGAAAGGAAGTCTGGTCCATTAGTTTGGGCATTAGCATGTGGCTTGGGAGACCCAGGTTCAAAGCCTTCCTCTTTCTTCCAAGAACTGGTTACCACCTCTGTAGCTGACCATGCAGATCTCTGCTCAGAGGACTTACCAATGACATCCTTATTTGTGACCTGAGGGAAGTCTCTCACTGAGTTCTCCATCTGTAAAATGAGGATAATAGCTACCCTACCTCACAGTGGTTTTATGAGGATAAATACATTACAGTATGTGAGGTCTAAACAACACTAGGCAGAAAGAACAACTTTCATTCAAGGGATCTCAAAGCACTTTAAAAATTTGAGTTTTTACAGATGGGGAAAACAAACACCAAGGCAATGAGTCAGAAGGAGAAACAGTGTTATAGTATTCAGACTTTCAGGTCAGTGATTCAACTGCCATCATGCTACTTTTACAATCCTCCATGGGCCCACCATGTGTCAAGAAGAGCTCAACAGTCCATTCCCTTTAGAGAGAGAAAAATAAATAAATACACGTGTATTTATTGGCATATTAATGCAAACCCGCTACTTTAATCCTTTACCATAAAATCATCTGGGCATCATGCCATGCTATCAGGACAGTAAAAAGCCATGAAGAAGCTTAACTCAAATGGCACATCCAAACATTTACAGGTATCACTCGTCTAGATACCTCAGTAATAACCTTTGGAACTACTAATCCACAAAACAGCAGTATCCTTCCCAGGTTTTCAATTAGTAGCCCTTACTGCCTGAAAGTCTTTGCTTTCATCTAATTCTGATGCAGCGAAACATTTTGCCATTAAGCAAAATGGAGGATTAGGAATAATTACAATTAATGGAGCAAATGTTTATATAATGAAATCATGCTTGTATCAGCAAACAAAGTGAGAGACTGAGGACTGCCTTCCCCACTATGGATTTGATATTGTGTAGTCTCAAGTATTGCAGGAAAACAATTTACAGTGTAAGATTATCCTGTGGCTCTTGGTCTGCATTGTGTTTACTAGGGATGAACAAGAGTGATGATATCCCCAGTGACATTCTTTGCATGCTTAGAACTTATTTCCATATTCTGCTTCCTACTTTCTGCCTCCGCTTTAAAGAAAGATCCCAGGGAATGTGTATTTTTAAAAGGTCTAACTATTGCCAGCAAAGTGCAATTTTTTGACTGGTAAAGTAAGATTTTCATTATCTCTACTACAGTCTTGTTACAGAGAGATGCAACTAGCTCATTTTATATACAACTTTGTTTAAATAAAGACCCTCTTCTGAAATGTGTCTCCTTCAAATCCAAATCTCACGGTGCTGGATTTCAAAATAAGCCACCAAAAAGAGATATATGGGCCACTGACTTCTTGTATGTCTGAAATGCTATACAAGGAGTGTATTTTTCTCCTGTGAAATGTTGCCTCAGACATACCCTTACCCAGATGGCACTGAAACCCACTGGAGTTCTACAGTAAGAATTCAGTCATAAGAAAAGTTGAAATAATTGGGTTAATGGAAATTTACCAGGAAATCTTTGTAGTTGAAGGTGTGTTGGAGAATTTTACCCAGATGGATTTACATGTGAGGAGAGTTCTGAACTGGCTTGCAAAAGAACATTTATTTGCTCAAGATATTATATTAATTGTACAGAGATGTACACAGGTTTACCAAGGAATCATAAAATATCAAATCACTTAGCTTACAGGAGACTTGAACTCTCTTGCATTAAATCAAATGAGGAGATTAGTGCATATGGGAGTGTGTTACTCCAGGCTGAATATTACATTTAAAATTTGCATTGGACATGATAAAAACAAAATATTGTTTAATTGATTATTGTGCATTTATCTCTAGAGTGTTGATTGTACAAACTGGAAAAAAACCCATCTGGTTCTCATTTCTTATAATTCAGACATTAGAATGAAGCAGTCAACACTCATTTCTGAACAATGCTTTCTTGCATTACAAAGTAGCACTTTTGATACTTAAAACAGATTTAGAAGTCTAATTTACTTCTCATGGTTTCTGGCATCTACTTTTAACTTGGCAGTGAAACTAAGCTGGTTTCTTTATATGTAGTTTCATGTGCTGGCCCAATGCTGTTATGCTTGGAATCCAGACTCCCTAGAGCAGTGGTTTTCAACCTTTTTCATTTGCAAACCCCTAAAAATTTTCAAATGAAGTTGTAGATGCCTTTGGAAATTTCAAATGGAGGTGTGGAACCCTTTGAATTATAAGTATGGATATTCACATACTTTTGATTGATCATAGTCATCTTTGCAGAACCCTTAGATATAGCTCGCAGACCCCCAGGGGTCCATGGACCACTGCCCTAGAGTGATATCTAATGGGCACCTCGCAGGCTCTCCTCAGTGGCCATGTACCAAAAGTTCTGGGTATCCCGTTCACCACTGCTGCTAGAGCTCCTTCCCTACCTCTTCCTTTTGTCTTCTGCTACTCACTCTCTCACTCTTCTTGATGTGTGTGTACATGCATGTAGTATGCCTGATTTATTCTCTAAGATAATTTAATTCCCCACCACCACCACCCTCAGAGTCCAAACTATACCTACATTTAATTATTCTGACAGCATTTCTATAAGTTCTTATTCATTGGGAGTGGTATGACAGGCAAAAATAGTGTTTCTTAATGCTATATGAAGCTAATGTGATTAAAAACAATTTACAAAACTAAATGCCAATGCCTTTTTTAAGGTCCAAATTCAGATACTGATCTGGACTCGCTAAAGCCCAGGAGAATTTGCATCTGATGCTTTGCTTCATCCTTAGTAACCAGAACACACACATCTTTTATAACTAGTATACTCCAGCACATACACTTGGAAATGTTTAATGGTTAAATGTGGTCACATTACCAAAATTAGATTTATGCTATTGCTCAAAATTAGGATTTATTCAGTAGCACATGCTGAAGGGCAGCAGTCCACAACTGATGTCATCACTGATGTCCCATATTCACAACTGCAAGCAGGCGAGCCAACATGCAGCTGGCTTCCCTGAATCTCTGACCTCCAATGAAAGTAACTGGGGAGAGTAAATTGCCAGCTGCCCGAAACTCTCCCACCAGCAAGAGATGTCTGTGAGCAGACTGCCTCCTGCTCTCCACAACTTGGCATAGAAATGTTTCTGTGCTAGTCTTTATGCAGTATGTGTAACCTATCTGAGTGAGGACCTCAGGGTATTTAAAGAGAAACAGACATAGCTATGATGGTGTCTCCAGGGACATTAGCAGTAAAATTGACTTGTGATAAAAATAGTTCCCCCGGCTGTGCACATCAGCTCCTAGCTTTGCCTAGTACTGTATGCCACAACCGCAGGAATAATTTTTACAGATGAATGGTATTTTACTGTGAATGTCTTCTGAACTACCCACTATTTCCTGGGTCAAAGTATTTGTTGCAAATAAATTCTCAGACAAATTTAGCCCATATTTTGAAGACTGCTCTTGAATGCATCTTGATTTCTGTGAAGTGTTATTCACAAACATTCACCAATAGTTTATGCAAATAAATTTCAGTTCCTGAGTTACTTAAGAACTGCTTACCTATACCATGTATTATTTCTTATTCAGGGTGTCTAACTGGACACACAGAACAGATGGTACTGCTTCTGTTCTCATGCTGATGACCAGCTAAGGAAGAACAGTGAAAAACTTGCTTCCAGTACCACTTTTCTTTAGAGACACCTATGCTGAAATGTGTGGAACTTTAGCATTCACTAACATTTTCAATTTTAAAAAGTTTTTATCTGAATACATGAGAAATTAATAATATGACATTCAGAAGAACAGTGGAATCAATTTCTTTCATGTATTTGTAGACCTTTTGTATGTTACTGAACAGCTTCATTTTGTATAGAATATATACAGACACATACAGAGTGTTATTTTAGTTAATTATTCCATGTTTCTGAAGTCTGTAGAGTTCCTGTTATTTATTATTTTTAGCTACTTCCAATATTTTTTCCAAGTTTGAACCTGGGCACTGAGAACATAGATTTTTATTAATCAATCAGCAGTGGCAGTGGTAGTGTGTTCTAGTTTTTCATTCTGACTGCAAAGCAAAATTAAAAGCTACATTTTGCAAATTTTCACATTATACATTGCAGTGGCAGCTGGGGGACTACAGCTGAGAGAGACCCTCTCTTCTCTTCTAGTCCCCTGTGATTGGACTACTGCTGAGACAGACCCTCTCTTCTCTTCTAGTCCCCTGTGATCGAGAGCAAAGAATTACAGGACAGCACTAGCAGCTGCTGCTGCCACCCCACAAGCAGAAGCCAAGGTCCCTGGAAAAACAGGCGTTGACAAGAGGGAAAGGCAGTGCCAAGGCTGGCAACACAAGGAAAACCACTGCAACCCTCTCACAAGAGAAACAAACAGCTGAACTAGTTTTGGCTTTCCTCCAGCAATCACAGCAGCTCATGCACTGACCTTGAAAATACTAACAATTTGGATAGAGACTCTCAGGAACAAAAAATTGTCAGGAACCAAAAGAATGATGGTGCTCTTCTCTCCTGTAGACAGTCACAATGGCTTGTTCTTGGTCACTGGCCCCATAAAGCTCTTCTATTAACATTCATAGCATCAAGAGAGACACCTCTTTGCCCCTTTGAGGAATCTAAGTGAGACCTATGCTGTGGAACACCAGATGATTCAATTCCCACATGTAGAATGGAAATAATAAGCTCTACCTCAGAAGGATGCAATGAGGGTAAATTTATGAAACCTTGCGAGGATCTCAACCACCATTATGACTGGGGCCACAGACATACCAAAATAGATTTTTAGAATTTTTATCACAAAAAATAAAACTGTCAGATGTGTAAAAGCGTGCCATCTCAGCAATCAGCCTCCCAAGTGCAAAAATGGCTAATCCTCACCAACCTTCGCATGCAATAATATTTATAGGCCAGGGGTGGGCAAAATGCGGCCTGCCAGGCCATTCTATCTGGCCTGTGGGGCCCCTACAAAATTTAGAAAATTAATAGTTATCTGCCCCTGGCTTCCTGTCATGCAGCCCTCGATGGCTTGCCAAAACTCAGTAAGCAGCCCTCCGCCCAAAATAATTGCCCGCCCCTGTTATAAGCTGCCCCAACCGCTCTCCCAAGACAAACCCCATCAGTTCACTCCTCCCCCTGTTTGTTGGTTCAAAGATGCAGTGCTTTGACACAGGAAGACAGCACTTGCCCTGGTCGCTCAAAGCTCCAAACACCAGGAGCATCTGAAGAATAAGACAAAAGGCAACCTACACAAAACACATCAATCTGCCAATGTCAGCTGCTCCCCAGGCCCAAGGAATTGAACCAGGCTTAGCTCAGAGCATCCATTGGGCTGGGGAGATTCATCACAGGTATCTTATCTGAAGATTTGTGTCAATATTCACCTCCACAACAACCCTCAACCTCACTGCCAGCAACTGCAGCAACAGATTACTGGAATTCTGCAGCATTCTCAAGACGCTGGAGTTATACAGTGCAGAAATCACTGTCTATGGACATTTTCGATAAAGCACAACTACCCTCTGAATTCATATTTGCACAGGATGTAGTTAGAACTTAATTTATATGGTATGAATAAGGACACTCATGCCCTGGTGTTGAAAAACAGTGTTCCTAAGTGCTCTCTAAAACCAGCTACTAAGTGCTACTAAGTTCCTAAGTGCTCTCTAAACCCAGTCAAATTCTAAATTCTATTTTGTGAATTGGATGGTGTTTCATTCCCACATCCTTGAGGACAAGGAAAAAATATCTAGGCTAACCACAAGAGAGTCAAATTACAATACACATTAACCCACTTCTTTCTTTTTACATGGCCCAGTTCTATGTATGAATAGGTTTTGCAATCCATGTAGTCTGTGTAGACAGAGGAGCAAACAAAGACGTTCATTATATAATTTGTGCATTGATTAGGTAGCCCTTATTTTTAATGGTAAGACGTCTTTTTATGCAGCGTGTTTGGTCATTTGTAAAATAGCAACAGCAAAAAACAAAGACAAACATATCAAATTCTTGTTGAATGATTGCTATGCAACTCAACCAAAGAATAATTAAGGTCACAAGAAACCACTACTGGATGCAACTGTTTTTATCAGTTTGGTTATGTATCAAAATCCCCTACAAGATAAGCCCAGAACTCTGTATAAAAAAATCAGCACCATTATAAGCAGATACAGACCTCTCTCAATGCTCAAACTCCACGTTCATTTTGGGAAGCTAAGCCAGTGATCGCTATCTGGTGAAACAGCTTTTGAAATATCATCAATTTCCTGAAGAATGTATCAGTTTATTGAGCGGGTTTTCAGACTTCTCATATCTCGTTTGATAGGATTACGTCTCGCAATTTTTTATGAACCGTAGCTAAAATATTGATATGCCTTCAAAAGACACTTATTTCCCCAACAATCTAACCACAGTTATCTGCTGTTAAGGCTGTCAGAGACTCATCCTGTTAAAAAGGTAAAAAATAAACGAGAGCTGCATCTTAGAGTATTAGATGAAATCCTGTCTTGTACCTAAATCCAAAGAATATCTAGTCAGAACATTTGTTCATGTGTCAGACTCAGTCCATTATTATTTTTAATACATATATGGAAGGATTCTCAAAACCACTAAGCCATTTCTGCTGCCACAAACTCTTCAGTGCTCCTTGCGCATGCATGGGCACATGCACACCCACACACACACACCTTTACCTACAAGGCTCAGTTACTTGACAAGAGATTTCAGTCTCATGCCTACATGGTATTCATTACACAACTCCCTTCAGATTTAATCCTGCCACAGTGATGAAAACGAGCAACTCCAAGCAGTCACTATTTGATGTCAGTGCGTGGCAAATCTGAAATTAATTGTGTAGCTCAACCCGTGTCTTTGTGAACAAGAGATCACATCCTAAATGCCCTTTTCCATTCAGAGAGGGGTTGGCCAGGCAGGACTGAGGCACTATGGTGGGATATAGCTGGAACTGGTTCTCCCCCATGTTGTGCAAATTCTCCAGCAAAAACACAGGTTTTAAGTCTCTAAAGCCACCACTCTACCACTTTGAGACCTTACATCCAGAATACATAATTATTGCAGAGTTACCCTGGATGCGTACTCAGGCATTGTCCCTAAACCTCAGAATTTTCATTTCACAGAAATTTTTATATTCAAAATTTAAAATCTGAACAGAAGAATTTTTCAAATGATTCCATAAATCAAACTATCTGATTTAGAAAATTGCTTCAACATTTCAAAATTATTTTAAATTTTATTTTATGGGGTTCCGTTTTTGTATTATTTGTATATGTTTCATGGCATGATGACTAGTGGTAATACAAACCATTTCATTATAAAATAAACAGGAGGTAATTTGATCTAAAAAAGAAGATGAAGCATTAAAACTAATATTTCCTAAGAGCTGTCCTTAATTATTTTAAAAAACCCCACATGATTGGTCAGAAATAACAATGACATTACTAAATAATATCAAAAAAGAAGTATATATAAATACAATTTGAACAATTTTTAAACATTTTATCCTGAAAAAATCATGTCAATGTATTTTGCAGGATTTTTTTTTTAATAAGAGAACAATATAATGTTATGAAAAAAATCTGCTTTTAGTTACATTTTTTTTTCTGATCACTTCCACCTTAAACCCCTGCCATCCACACATACATAAACAAGTATAATGGAACTTTTAGCCTAGACCAGTTGGCATGATTGCTGATAGCAGCTTACAAGCCAGGGTTCTACTTTTACTCACACAGGGTATGTCCAGACAAGCAGTGCCACATACTGCACAGTCAGGTGTTCTCCACACTGGAAGGGCATGCTGCCCATGCGTGCGCTGCTCCAGGGTTTTTTTTCTGCAGGTTTTTTGTCCCCTGGATATCAGGGGATCAAAAAACCCCACGGAAAAAAACCCCAAACATGGAGCAGAGCATGTACGGGCAACATGCACTGCTGAAAAGCAGAGCCAGACCACGCAGAGCTGCACTGCGGCTGCCAGCCAGGCTACGCCCAGCAGGATCACCACTACTGCAGCCCTGGGAGGCCCCCAGAATCCCAGGTAAGGCTGCTGGGGTCAGCCCAGTGCTGGCCCCAGCCTCCCCTACCAATCCTGGGGTAACTTGCTGCACGTCAAACCGTGTGTGGCGGACAAGTAACTGTGTGTGGCACAAGGTGTGCTGCTCCTACTTGTCCCCGGGGAACCAAACGTCCATGCTCATCTGGATGCAGCTACTAAGTCTATCCACTTTGCAATGAAGATGCAGCCAAGTCATTCAAGTGACTTCCAGTGACCTTCTCAAATGCCTCCTATGCACCCAAAAGATCAGACAGTTTTGTCACAGTTCAGAGGAAGAATTTACAGGGTAACAAGTCTTACTGTAGCAAAGAAGCCATAAGTTATCTCCTCAGAAGTCCTAGCAATGCGTATGGAAGAGTGAAATCAGCAAGGCAATAACTTGGGTATCACTTTACAGCAAGGCTCAAGTTGACACTAATGATGTGGTCTGATGACCTGAGCTAACCACTCCAAATATACCTCTGGCAGAGCCCAGCCTAAGCAACATCCACTGATTCTATCAACACTTCCTTGGAGCAGAAAGCATTATCTGAAGTTTCTCTGATCAGCTGTCCCCTCTGAATTTCTCATTTTGAACCTATACCACAATTTCAATGGCATTGTTTTGTTTTTCTTTCTCCCAAGCTATTTAGTTGGCCTTCATGCTTACTACTGAGAATGAGGCTTTCATGGCTTCATATTGGCAAATCTTCCTAAATTGTGTAGTATTTCCTTGGAGAAGTAGGTTCTATACTGTGTTCTCTACCCAACACGTCCTTTGATTGCCTTCCATTTCTTCTTTGGTCTCACCGCCTCCACTTCTTCACATATTTAGTTAAATACTTGGTACTTTTCTAATCTCCTGCAGTGAAGGTCACTGTGTATCCTATGGTGGCAATACCTAGAAGAATCATCTCCCTCATGCAGGTCAACTTTTCCCAGCAACAGATTCATTTAAAAAGAAGTCTACAATTCTATCTCGCTCGCTCTCCCTCTCCCCCCTCACACAAAATCAAAGAGAGACATTCTGCCATTTTGCCCAATTTTTAATAATAAATTTAAAGAACATTACAATGTTTGTTTTTTTAAGGATAAAGGCATATAGCCACTAACACCCTAACTTCATCTTGCCAGCATTTTTTTCTGGCTTCCTAAAACAGTAGGACATACCTTTATTTTACATTTTATTTTACAACATATTTTCCCTGCACTTGAATAATTAATTCAGCCTTCACACAAAGGGCATCAGTATTGGAGCACCTGTGTTTATACACTTAGCATGATGTTTCAGTAAGATAATGGATTAATGTGTGTGTTACAAAAAGAATTTTGCAAAATCAACTGTAAGATTGCCAAGGTTTAAAAGCAAACATATTGTAAAGTATAGCATCTCCATCCAAAATGAGGTAATTCCCATGAACTAGAAAACTTATAGTTGCTTCTGACTCTATAGCAGCAGTGCTGCTAACTTATGGTATTATATACATGATGCAGTAATTAGTTAGCTGTGTGTGTTTTATTATAGATATTTAATTCAGCAGATACCAAACAAAGATTTAGTTAAGGGGGTTGTTTGCTTGTTTTTTAAAGTTGGGTTATGTTATATATATTCTTAGCCAATACACAATCAAGGAACAAATTCACTGAGCTGCTTTCTCCAGAAAAACCAACCAGCTTTATGCAATAAATGAGTCAGTTTGGTTAACCCTCCGGTGACTTGCATAAACCTACAAATTCAGCAGATTATAAACCACTGGCTAGTCACTGGCTAAACCAAAACTTGTGACTACCTTAAAACCATCCCTATATTCCCACATTTAGCACTAGGGGATAAATACTCAAATATGACTCCAAGGGGATTCCCAGATCCTTAAGTGCCTTGACTGGATACTCCTTAAAGTTTGTCCTCCAAGTAGAAAGCCTTCCTTTAAGTCAATTTGGAACAGCACAGGTTGTACAATAACCTATGTAAACACCTATTTAAAGATGGCTTCTTCTCATCTTATAGCACTCAACACCTATTCATGGTAACAGGTTTTGCTCAGGTATATTAATGGGAAAATATATGGGGGAATATACACCTTGTTTAGCTTGATAACCTATTAGGGATGTTGAAAATGATGAAAATGCATATAAAAGCATAACCCTGGTTTTTTTTAAGCTGAATACTAGCGTTTAGCTGTCAATGTTTATCGCTTTTAAATAAAGAGCTTCATTAGTGATGCTATTGTGGCACTGGAATCCAAAGTGGCTACCTGTTCTTTCCACAGTAAACACCTCATGACACCTCCCCATTGTACCACATGACCTATCAGCAACAAATATGAATATATATCATTAAATGATATAAGTGATATAATCCTTATTATTTTTACATTAAATTTTCTATACTGTCTGCAAGGAGTATGTAATAATATAAATATGTGCTCTTATGTTCTTTAGCAACTTCAATAGGAATTTTTTTTGCCTCAGATACAATGTTAGAAATCTCTTGCATGCCAAAATAGCACTGTGCTGTCCATTGATCTGTAAATAAAGATACATTAACTCAACAACGTAGTCAACAAATTCACCAAGGCAGTTCAGGGCAGGTGAGCTACCATCTCCACATTTACATAAAGTAACATCCAATTGACTCTGTAGTAAGTAGCAAAGCCTGTTAAATATGTATCATCTTATACAGACATTGCCATTTTGTTATCAGCCTTGCTATGCTTTCTACCTCCCTGACTAACAGTCATAAGGGCTTAATGAGCTGTAGGGCTAGTTGATTTAGTTTATTCCACTCAAGCTTCATTTACAGTCTAGTTTTAACAGTCAGACAAGGGAATGTAAGCACAATGTGGCAACTTTCCAGACCAAATACCTAGTCAGCAGTGGTTCAAAATTACCTTATCCAAACAACCATGATAAGTGAAAGTTCATGTCACAGAACACTGAAGGCAACTGTATTCCAGATGTTTGCATCCCATGAACAGGGATAGAAACACTTTTCAATCACTTATCACTGGGGAACTGGAAGGACTACTTCAGTCAAGACAGGAAACTGCTGGATTACTCAAACTCTAACTCTGAAATGTGAGCATGTAGAAAGGAATCACTCCTACCACAGCAAATATACTGAAAAGACAACATAGCTGGCATGCTAACATGAAGTCACAGGGCAACGTATGGTTCTAGCAAAAGTGTGCATTGAAAATAAGATGTACATACATGGCTTCTACCTATCCTGAATTTCTCAGTTTCACCTTGACAAGCATGCACCCATATTGGTCATAGACAATGTGTAGTGCTCCGTATTTTCAGTTTTTAGTTAAAAAAAAAAAAAAAAATCCCAGAAATTTTCAGGGTTTATTTTCCAAACAAAAACACAGCTGACATCAGAATAAAAGGAAGAAAAGAAAAAAAAATGGTTTAAATAATGGAAAATAATATGTTCCCATGGCAGGGAGGGAGGGAGTAAGGCTGGGACTAGGGAACGGGTCGGGGGAGGGGTGCAGGGCAGCCCATTGGCTGCTCCCGGGAGCAAAGTGGAGGGAACTGTAAGTGGATGCAGGGTGGAGGCACAGCTCTTGCTGCTACATGCACCTTAGGAGGGCCGTGGGCTGGGGGTTGTGCCGGGCTATTCCCGTGGGGCGTGTTGCCCCAGATCTGCACGCAGGAAGAGCAGGCTCTTCCCAGTGTGGGGTGGGTGCCACCCTGCTCTTGTTCAGCGCTCAGATCTGGGGGCATGCACCCCCTGGGAAGAGCCCGGTACAGCCCCCCCAGGCCATAGCCCTCCCAGGATGCACACAGCAGCAAGAGCCATGCCCCTCCACCCACTGACCTATAGTTCCCTCCACAGCTGCTGTCAGCCATTCCCGAGAACACTGCAGCAGGGGCTGGGGTGAGTGGGAACAAGTGGAGCCTTGGAGGGCATGGGGTGTGACGCAACTTGTCCCTCCTCACCCCAGCCCCTGCTGTGGTGGCCCCAGGAGCAGCCAATACCAGCTACCTAAAGCTGCTGGGCTGCATCATGCCCCAAACCCCCTGAGGCTCTCTTCTCCCTGAGGGGAATTGCACGTGGCTGGACACAGGGGGGTTGGGGGTGATACCGACCCCAGCACTGGCACCTCCTGCCCCGCCTGGGGTCAGAACCCAGAGCCCTGCACCCCCAGGCAGTGGCTCCAGCCCAGCGGGCCCATGCGACGTGGCCGGGTACAGCGCCCACCGCAGGGAGCGAAGCCCTGGGAGGTCAGAGGTCACCAGAGAGACAATCTCTGGAGACTTCTCTGTCTAAGGAAGTTTCTGAAGACAGAACATTGACTTTCACTTTAAAACCATCTAACAAGAGAACAGAAAGCAGAAACAGATGTCATTTTGTATGTTTAAAAACTGAGGGTTAGTTACTTCTAAGTTCACACCAAAATTATGAAATGACCATCTGTTCTGGCTTGGGCAAAACTACTGTCTGTTCCAAGTGCCTAGGACTTGGCCTACTTAAGCACCACTTAAAAACTCTATTATAAGGATTTCAATGAAATTGAAACAGTGCCTAGACTGTTTGTGCTCCTGTAATACTGGGGTGAATTTAAAACATTTGTGACTCAATGTTAAATCACTTGAGATGAAGATTCTCCCCATACACATACGTGTGTGTTATAAATGCAAAACAAACAAACAAAAAAGGGTTTATGTCAGTAGTTTAAAATGCCTTGCACTATAGCTAAATATCAGTTATTGGATTGGCATCGGCTGATATGGCTATTGGTATCAGCTAAGAAAATCTTTCAGTGCACCCCTAGTATTTTTATTTTAAGTTGAAGAGTACTGTCTCAAATATTTCAACATAGCTGCTGCTGACAAACACTGACTTTCTAATGGCAACCATCATAATAAAGCATCAGACATTATATACTGTCGTTATCTTGGTCAATATTAACAAAAAGCACTACTACAGACACTTGGCGAGGACTGCATATTATAGTTGGGGTAACTTTGTAAAGCTGACTTACAAGATTAAGCCATGTAACAGACTCACATAACAAACAAACCATTATTTTAAAAATATTAGAACTTCCTAACATTATACTAATAAATTAGAAGAATTAAATGAGTTCATTTGCTTTAACTTCTTATCATCAGTACTCTATGCATTGCTTACTTCAGCACTGGCAAGTTGCAAATAGCACCTTTTGCTATTTAAGTTTTCCTTATAAATTCCCAGTTATTAGAAACTGAGCAAAAAGCAAATAAAAATCAACATCTATTTAATGCCAAACATTTTCTAAGTAGGAACCTAAACTAAGGGTCCTAAATAAATGCACTGAATTTCAAACATGCTGAGCACCTAACATCCCTTCACTAAATTCAAAAGAGAGTCTAGATGTTCAGCACTTTTGCAAAGATGACAATACAATTATTAATAATCCTAAATGTCAATTTAAGGGAAGATTTTTCAAAAGCATAATGGGGAGTTAATTTCCCAGCTCCCTGTATATACTCAGTAATACAAAAATGTCAAATTGGCCTTTGTGTCTTTAGAAGTCTTCCCATTAGGAACTCTGACATTAAGGTCCCACGTTTGAATTTCTCCCTCCATGGCAGCCAATTCCTGGCACTTGTATAAGATCAAATCTTCAATGATGTGTTTCAATGAAGGCATGACTGCTTTAATTAGGATAGAAAAACTCTAAATACAAATTACCACTTGGCCCCATCTATCCTTTCTTTTCCCCACTAGAGAAAATCTTTAAGCAAGATGCCTCTGTAAAATTGCAACGAATCTGAAAATGCTTGAAATCCAGATTTGCTTCAATTACGTCATCAAACAACTTTTTATGCAAAAAAACCATGCTTGTTATTTCAACTTTCTTTTCTCCCAGTGTAAACATCTGTTTGAGTTAGTGTTTAAGCAGTGCAAGTGGCACACATGATACAATGGTCTGAGGCAGAGAAAGAATGTTGACATGTTAGGTGCAATTTTTTTGTTTGTTTGTGCCAGATACTGCCAATCCTATAAAATTTTCCTAATGACCCAAAATGTAATACTGGACTTCTATCAGTACCATATCAAGGTTTGTGCTAGTGCTGCATCAGCACTTGGCACCCTCACATTGTGGAGTGCCAAATCAAATGGAAGTAATATTACATAGTAGTTCATAGGGAGAGAGCTGCACATGACCTGCACCAAGCACCAAAATGCCTGGTTAGGCTCCGAGTCTTATATTGTCATTTAGATATTACATAGCTTTACCTGTTGCAGCCTTGATATGCAACTAGCATGTCTGGAGCCTTAATATGAAATGTACAGAATTATACAACCACAAAATATTATTCAATGCTGCTAATATTTCAAATTAATTCCAGGAGACAAATCATCATTCAATTTTGTCTTTAGCAGAGATACAATCCCCAAGCTGGCTTCATAAAAGCAATTTTCGAATTAACGAAGGTTGATATCGTCTTTTTGAGGATCTCTGTCACACGGAAAAATGACCTTTTAAACATAAAGTGAATTAGTACAATGATAAATTAGCATCTGTGGGTGACAGAAAATACTTTGGAGGGAAGAAATAAATTGAAAACAACTGGAGCAAATTTCAGAGGAGCTGATACGTGCTGATGAAGCATTTTGTGATTTTATTAAAAGAAGAGACCAGTTTTGCTTTCTCTAGGTGCATCAAAATTTACACACACACACACACACATACACACACGCACGCATGCATGCACGTACGCACACAAGTCTCATCTATACTGGAGCTAAATTAAGGCTGGCAATACTAGGAGATTTCCCAAAAACTGCCAGCATATATTGAGGAACACAGTTTCAGCTGATGAAAATATGTGTGCTGGCTGGTAAGCCTATTGAAATCAGCAGAGCTGATGCCAGCTGAGGGTGTGGTTTGCAAGCTCTAGTACGATCCATTTTTCCAGACCCTATTACACTAACTCTGGCTTTACAGTTGCTTTTTATGGAATTCCTTTTTCTAATGAGTATTTTACACAGTTTTTTTCATAAGTGACAGCACCACTTTGGAACAGAGAATGATAGAAGTAAATGTAAGATTCAGGTGTATAAATTTGCTAAGAGACAAGCACAGGCATTATTACACAATATTTGAAAGATGCAGAGTTGAGGGCAAAAGCAAACTTTCCTTAAGTGGAGCTCTGCATTACTACACATGTATTATAAACCAGTTTGCTTTTCTATTCCCCAGTGAAACAGTGAGCTATTCATGTCCCTTAAAATGAAATATGTTAAATTAACTTAAGGAATATATCCCAGAAAAAATAAAGCAAAATAATATATTTTGATAACAAAATAAGGAATAACAGAAGATATGCTATAACCTAATACAGGACATGTAAACAAGTAATGGTGGTAAGCTGGTATCTGGAACAATTAGTCCTTTCCTTCTTTAATGCTCTTTGTTCGTTAGTATTGTTGTTATCCACCCAACTAACTAGACACAATATATGTTCCCTTCCCTGCAAATACAATGTCTAGCTACTGTCAGACCCCTTTAATAGCTGATCTTATATGTCTGCTATCCTGCGCCTACTTTTTTTTCATTGCCTGCCCACACATAGACTCTAAAGTGCTTTGAATGCCTACTAGTACCACTGCAAAGAGCAAATGGAAGAAATGCAGCACTCTGGGAACGTCCCAAGAAGCACAAGAGCTAGGACAGCAGACAAACAGCTGAGAAGGTGGAAAGAGAGGATGGCTCTGGGGAATGGAAAGCATTTCACCTCAAGGTCATCAGTTCAAATCTGAACCAGGATGGTAATGACTGAAAAGCATTACCATTTGACAGATATTCAATGGTCTCAGTCTAGTTCCTAGCGAGCAGGTATCGATATGACCAAACAAAGGAAAACTGCACCCATGAGGCAGCCTTGTGGTAGTCTCAGCCAAGAGACCAAAGGTGGAATGAGTTCAGAGAAAAAAAGAAATCTCATAACATGCTCTGATGGATGACACACAGAAAATGTATTTTACACCACCGATATATAAATCAATGGTGCAGTATCACCTTCAGTAGTGTAGGATGCACTAGTTACCTCATCTAAATAGAATATGGCAAAATTAGACAGGAATCAGAGAAAATTAATGAGAATAATCAGTGACATAGAAAAATAATCCTGCAACAGATTGAAAAGAGATATTTCCACAGGAAAAGAGATTAATATGAGGGGACATGATAAAGCTGTATTAAATTGGGGCAGATATCTTACATATGCTTGGGAAGTTTTCTAGACCCTCCTCTGAAGGATCTGGAACTGGTTCCTG
>NW_005841903.1:1842297-1842971 GCF_000455745.1 Alligator sinensis
TGTGGGGTACCGGACTGGTGGGACCATTGTTCTCATTCAACAGTAGTTCCGGTGTTCCACACCCTAAAACACTCAGTCCAGCATCTTTCAAACCTGTCATGTCTCTACTAAAAGAAAATATTCTTTGCAAATCTTAGGCCCCTGTCACACATTAGCTGCTTAATCACATCTTAAGTGTAATCACATCTTAAATTGTAACCTGGCCACACATTAAAGCAATTAATGGTGCCGTAAAAAAAGGAATAATCCACAAAATTATTCCACAAAGATGTGGAACAAATTTGTGGCTGGTTCCTATGATGACATTAATAAGCCATGTGCATCCCTATGGCTACAGGTCCTGTCGGCTGAGAGAGTTTGCGCTTTGTCAGTGCTGAGACAGCCCAGGATCGTGATCCCAGGATCCCCTTGCAATAATACCAACAATGTGTAATGGGATCTGATGTTTGATCCCACAATCATACCTCCTGCCATGCACATATGGCATGGTAGGAAGAACAGTTGTGTGGATTGCATATCAGATCCTATCAAACCTTTACCTGCATATCTAGTAGGGACTTTATACTCTGCAGAGTAAGCTAAATGTTTTCAGCAGAATACAAATAGTTGAACTCCCCTGAGATGAACACCAATTATGTAAGGACTGACAGTGACCTTAAGTAACACTTTATGTG
>NW_005841903.1:1843030-1863713 GCF_000455745.1 Alligator sinensis
TAAAGCTTTTTGGTGATTTTATCTAAAGCTGATTCAATCACCTTTTAGATAAAAGTGCCAACCCCACCCCCCACCCCCAAGTGCCCGATCTATATAGACACTGGGTAAGCCAGGTCCAACTAATGTGATGCCTCTTCTGGGCATGTGCTGGGCTCAGGGCAGGGGCACACCAAGTTTAAAGTAAAGCACCAAGATTTTTTTTCCCACATTTGCCAGCAGTCTATATGTTTCAAGATATTTATATATTTAGAGATATATATTTATGTGTATTAGTAGGCATTTTACTTAAACTTAGGACTTAAGCTAGTATTTAAATGAGGAGGTCATTAATATGATTTTCCTCTCTCCCCTCCCACACCATCTTTTTCATGGACCTAGTGGAAACCTTACTTTAGTTTGCATTGTTAAGAGGCAGACCTAGATATATATAAAGGAAGGAAATTCAGAGCTAAGATTAAACTTGAATTGTGCCTTGATACTGGTGTTCATAAGGTATGATGAGAAAATACTTGTCATTGCTTAAAGCCCTCCAACAGAAAACTGTATTGCATTCAATATAAGGGCAAAAAAGGTGTGAAAAAACCTTCAGCTTTAATTTTCTAACATTAGCAAGTTTAAAGAGAGAATATAGTAATTAGTTAAAATTTATTTTATGGAACTTTCACATGCAGAACATTTTTTGTGCATTTTTATATTATTACACAGTTATTTTGGGGGGGTTAATTCTTCATTCATACTGACAAGATACATCAAGATCCTCTAGTGGCTATGAACAGAAGTTAATTTCAGTAAGCTCAGGATTTGGTCCACATATTTATAATATGCTTTTTAGTTTAAGTTGAAAGAGATATACAAGTTAAATACAAACATACACGCAGAATTTCCACAAATTATACCGCATAATTTTCCCTTCTTCCTTCAATATGCATTTTACTTAAGCATGTAAAGCATATAAATAACACCTTAAAACAATACATTTCTGGTAGGTGGAATTGATGGAACACTGAACAGATTGATAAGATTGGGGAGGAAAGAGAGGTAAAAATGCAGCCAGTTCGCCATGAATATTTTTATGTTAAACAAAAAATATTTTATTCAGTTTCTTATTGCTTTTTCTCTATACAGCAAAGAATATTGCAAGCAAGCATATTTTAAAAGGCCATGAAAGTTTATTTGGATCTTCTCCATATCAACATAAAATGTTTTCCAGTACAGGATGCAATAATAACTCTCCTGCACAGTCACATGATGATAAACAGTATTTGAAAAATTGTTTTTATTTCGTCTCCTTCAAATAAGTGCAGACTAAAGAAATCACAAGAAACCTATTTCCAACGGAAGATCCTTCAAACTTAGGGATTGTCCTGACTGGGTTTTTCCTTTTGTAGAGTATAATGTAAATTCTTTTGTTGATGTGCTGTCAGGTATAAATTTACACCAGAAGTATGAAATTAGGGCAAACTTGTAGCATATCTGTATCAGGATGTCTGCATTGATGCAGTTATTTTGGTATGGCTTCACCACTTCAGAAACCCAGAGTAAACAGTCACATTTTTCATTACACTTTAGCTCCAAATTTCTTTGTGAAATCCAATGAAGACAGTGTAGCAATTTTCAACCATCAATCTGTTTGGCCTGCTCTATATAAGATTTATTTATGAAGACGCAGGTGTCCTTAGCAGGAAAAGTTTAACTTTCCATTTTAAAATAAACAGCAAAAATTCCGTTTGGTGTTCCCATTAGGAAACAGATCTCATAGAACAGTAGGATAAACTAAGAAACACGGGAAAGCATTGCAACATTTTATTTCCATGAAACTAAGCTCATACACAATGTTTGCATTATCTAAAGAGTTGAGTCAGTATTTCTCCCCCATCGCCTGCTGTTAACTGGCACCTTGCAAGGTGAGACACATAGCAACACAGCACTGAAGACAACACAAGTACAAAGTTAATATGAGTTTCTTCTGTTTCACTAGATAGAGGGTTCCTTTGGTATTTCTCTACATTTATCTGTGTTCATTTGGAAAAACCTGGTACAGGCAGATAATGCTGAACCAAAGAACACACTTCCTTTGTACAAAGATTTAAGGAAATGTATGCTTAAAGTTCTGAGAATGTTTATTTAATCTGATTATTAAAAGTCTTTTTACATGTAAAAGTCCACAGTAATTTAGCATTACCTGCAGATTGTTATCTGCTCACTCTGGGTATTTTTATATGTGCTTCAGGGTGTGTGTGTGTGTGGGGGGGGGGGTGTCACTTTAATTAGAGCGGCTCTCAGAGCCACTTTAATTAAAGTGCCTGCAGAGTCTTGTGTATCAGCATCTCCATGCTTCAAAATGGGGGCAGGGATGCTTTAACTAAAGCTCATCGAACAAGCTTTACTTAAAGCCCCCCTGCCACCATTCTGAAGTGTGAGGATGCTGATACATAAGATGCAGAGAGTCTCAATTAATCGAGTCTGCTCTGACATGCTGCAATTATAGCATGTTGGAGCAGCCTCCCAGCACATCTACAGGCACCCATTGATTCTGTACTCACAAGCCAGTGAGTACTCTTTCTTTAGACCATACCACTCCAGCAGAGGAACGGACTTAACTTTAATACAGTTTAATCCTCAGAACCCAGAAGTTTGCTCTGGATTCTTCAACTAAATCTTTTTAGCAGGATAAAAAAAAAATGGGGAACACTCCATTCCTAAAGCCCACTTGAAATTTTACTATCTTGTCATGGAAATAGTCTTGCAATGAGTGAAGGTGTCCAAGAAAACAACATAATTATTAACAATTAGGCTCAAGGGAGGCTTCAGCTGCAACTGATAGATTTCAAACTTTGACAGGTTAAAAAAAAAAAAAAAAAGACACTGTGGCCAAGGAAGCATTTCCCAAAATCTTCCTATATAATTTTATGAAGTATAAAGAAAATGGGAAAGCATTTCGCAAAGAGTTACTGGTTTTTTTTGCCATCCTGCATTAAAAAAGGGACCTCATGTTTGGTACATTTATTCTTCTCAAGACAAGTTACTCCTGCTCTAAATTAGTATTTACCTCCCTTCTCTTTTTATTCCCTCCTATTTCCCCCTCTATTCCCTGGCCCTGCCACAGCTCTAGCCCTTTGCTCTTCTCTGATTCTTGATTTCACTGTTCTGCATTTCCTTTTGCCTTCTCATCTTACCATCTAAAAGTTCCTTTCATCCACCTTCCTCTTTTTGCACTTAAGATTCCTCTCTGATCAAAGAGGCTTCCTCTGCCTGTAACTCTTTCTCCTTAAGCCCAAGACATGAGCCATAGGTATATAGTGCTAATAGCAGAGGCAAACCTGAGATTATCAAGTATTTAGGATGATATTCCAATTTTAATAAAGTAATTCTGACTGTATGTGCAAAGCAATGAAAAACAGGGTTATATATGAACTACTAAGGAAGAAGGCTTTGTGGTTAATGGGCTAATCTGGGTTGAGGAAGCTAGGGATTCAGTTCCAAACTCAGAGAGACTTCTGTTTGACCTTGTCAATGGGGGCAAATTTTTAAAAAGGTGTCCAGGCATTCAATCCCTGTTGGAATAACATGCCAATACTTTTTAAAATATGGTCATTAATTTCTCTTTACTTCAGTTCCACATCTGCAAAATGAGAACAATTAACATTTCCTTTTCCCCCACCATTCAGAATGGACAAGCTGTGACAGAAAAACTAATTTTCATGGCAGTCTCTAGAAGTGGTCAAAATACAGAATGAAAAATGACCTTTGGTTTATAATGTGGATATTTACACAGAAAAAATATTTTCTTTCAAGAATTTCCAGTTTTTCAATGAAAACCTCAAAGAAATAAAAGGTTTGGAAAACCTATTTTTGGTTCTTTCCCCAACAAAAATTCCTGAAAACATCAGGAACACTTCTAACCATAACTTCTTAAATTTCTTAAAACTTCTTTCATGGAATGTATTTAGGATTTTCCAATAAGCATAGAAAATAAATAAACACAAACACATCTTCAGGTAAGTCTAAAGAATTGCTGCATTCAGTCCAGATTTGCTGAAGGAAAGTTACTTGTCCAACAAGATGCCTGTATGTGCTAATTTCAGGACAAGAATGGTCCTTCATTGTTGTTGTATCTCAGTTACAAAATTCTGTGAGCTGTTTCAACACTGGGTCTTGGGAGCAGAGTACTTTTGTAATGCAGACAACCACTGTGGCATATGCTGCCACTTTTCCAGTTGTTATGGGACCAATGCATTTGCCTTTAAATTGATCACTTATCTTGCTTATCAGTAAAGCTGGTGGTGTGGTGATAAAGCTTTCCCTAACTAGTCACTCATGTGGAATGGCCCCATCCTGTGGCTCTGACACTCCATCACAGTCTGGATTGGTATTTACAAGTCTCAGAAGGAATGTACTGTTAGAAAGGGTACGTTTGCATAATCTTAAATCTAGGATCCCAGGAGCCAGAACTAATTCGGTGCTCTTAATTTGACTTGGGGATTCTACACTGCAACAGCAAGACTTAGATGGCTCTTCACTGTAACCTTGTTTGAGTGATCATGTTTTGTTTACATTACTCTAGTTTGCAAGATGACAGCTATCAAGTCAGATAACAGAATGCCGCTTATGGTGACACATGCCAAAACTGAATTGTTAAGGGCATCTGAACTGAGGGGTTTGGTTTAATATGTAGTTTGTCAAAAACTGCATTTCAGTAAAAGCTGATTTATTCCTATAAACAAGTGCAACAACAATTTAAAAAATCTTGACTCCTTTTCTGTTTTTTTCTTTTTTTCTGTGCATATTCAAATTGACTTGCATAGTTTGTATCAGAAACCCTAACTGTCCATTCTTAAAACACCCAAATAGTAATCTTGTGCTGGGGAGGAGAGGAGAGGGGAAAGGGAGGGGGATGCTGTTCCTCCCATGTGTTTATGAAACCTCCGGAAATACCATAGCAAACATTCCAACTCTACAGCAGTGAGACCACATGACCTGAAGGCACAGCAAGGAACTTCTATTCCATGAAGAAACTCAGGGGAAAGAAAAGAGATGTTTTCCCCTGCTTTCAGCCAGAATCCAAAGCCAAGGAGAACTATAGTAGATTTTAAGCTGTCTGATTTTAACACTAAGTTGTGTTTAAAGATTATTGGGCTACATGTTATGGCTCATAGCTGGACACAGTTTTATACTGAAATACTAAGTCTTTAGATCCATGATCAAACCTGGATATAAAATAAAACACACTGTTTAGAGTACAACTACACAAATGTTTCGGTGCATTCTAAAGAAGGGTTGTCATTCTTGTTCTGCACCATTTCTTAGTCCTATCATTAAAACTTCCTCTGCAAAAATATATCCTAGGAATTGCTTTATGTGAGTCTGGCTAAGTGTGACCAAGCTAGTTTACAATACAAGCTGGAATAATACCCTTCCACCGTTGTAAGTAATTGTATAGGTATTTAAAAGTATTAATCCAAGGTGTCAAAGTGAGAATGAATTGTGCTGCAGTTATTTGATGCCAGGAGAATATATGGTTTGGCTTAAAAAGCACAAAAATTCACAAAAGCACAGGAAATGGCAGACATACCACTGATGTGCTCCAGTAGCCATGTCAGAAATATTTCTAATTATCAGAAGTAAAGCTAGGATGGCATTTACTGCTAGAAGAACGTTTTCACTAGAATCTTGCCTTCATCTTCTAAATATTGGTCCTTAACATTTTCCCCATTGCAGTTTAGAGGTGGTGTTAGAAAGCAAATGACAATTAACAAAGCCCGTTAGGTCAACCACCTATACCTCAGCAATATGTACCAGTGGGAGAAATCTTATGATCATTTTGTTTGCATGCATACATGTGCATCTGTATATCTACAAACATACATACCTATGTGAGTGTGTTCACTCACACCCCCCCCCATTTGGTCTTTAACTGCATCTTGTTTGGAAGTGGATTCTTGAATTATGGTCCACTGATCATTGGCTGATGCTTAGCACAAAACTGGATGGCCATGTGGAAATGACTCCTCTTCATTTCTAACGGCTAAAATTGTATTACAAACATTCAAAGTATTAAATGTTTCATGATTTGATACGTGATTACCCGGGGGGGGGGGGGGGGGGGGGGTGTTTTCGACTAGTAGGGGCTTACTATACGTCTCAATGAGTGATGCTGGTATATTCTAATTAAAACAGAATGTCGCTTTTAGTGCTGCTTTGATTGCACATCTATAGGCAACCAAAGATTATTCACCAGCTAATAGAAGAATAGATGGTCCACAAGACAATTTAAATGTGGTTCAGATCATAAAAACATTTGAGATTTCCTAAAATGCCCTAAAGCTAAGAGCATGATGCCAAAGGCAATGATGGAACAACCATTTGTTACATAAATGTCATGTAATGAAATGCTTAAAGATAGGTAGAAAGGGAAGAAAATCAGGTTTGAAGAAAAATGTCTAATAAGCACAAAAATTAACTCTTGTGTACTCTTAGTTCCGCCTAAACCTGGATATGAAATACCAAAAACAATGTTGTAGTGACGGTTTAATGGAACTGTTCAGTTCTACTAAGAGAATTTTAATATGTTTACTATAAGTGCATATTTACTGGGATCACGTAGAACATATTATTGCTCTCTTTTATGGCTGGAATCTCCAGTGCAAAGTGTCATTTGTTTGTGCTCTACACTAGAATCAACAAACTTATACCAGGGACAGCCCAAGGAATGTTTATGCTGAGGGCTTTGCTTGCAGTGCTATCAACTGACCACATAGAACTGCTTTTTAAATGAACAGATAAACCATAAATGTGACTAGATCACTGGCTAAAGCATCAACTACAGTGCACTTTCTAGAAAAGACAGCAAGCCTATTTTACCCTTCAACTAGTGACAGGAATCTTCCTACCTGAGTGTTACACGAGTGGCTTCCTCCCCTTAGTAGCTGCTGACTTCTTCGGTGTCCTCACATAACAAGATTCATTTACCTGCATTAAAACAGTCTGTTATATGTATATCCTCAGCATCAACCTACAGTATTTAAATAAACTTGTCTTAAATAAACAATTTATCAGTACAAATCTCAAAGGGAGGAGATGTCAAATAAGTCATGGTATGTAACTGGTCAAAAGACCATGCGTGGAGCAATTCACTGCAATTCCAGCCCCACCTCTCTCAGCTCTGGCAAAGATTTACTGTGCAACTTTTGAAGAGTGACTTCATCACTTTGCACCTAAGATCTGCTCATCTGTAAAATGGATATGAGAAGTAGATACTGAACTCTGTTCAGGTAAGTATCAGGATATGTTGGCCTGACAGATGAATATTTTTTCAGTTAAATGCCACACTGTACTGGTTCATTTTCTTTATGGAGGGTGCTTGCTGAGTGTTAAGTGTCATTAAAAATAAACAAACAAACCCCTAAACTCCACTTACATGGATAAGCAAAATACCACAAAACACCAGACTATCTGTAGCAAAACAAAGCAACTTTATGGATTCCATCAGCAAAGGGCTGTGATTTCTACGAAATGCTTTTTAATCATAAATGAAATACTGTAAAGGGAGATAGTGGAATGTTTACTGGCAGTGTGCGCTTCATTACATGCTGTTTCAGTAGTCATGCAAAGTGTCCTTGCAGCAGGGGTAGGCTATTATTTTGGCTGGAGGGCCACTTACTATGAGTTCTGGGCACTTGTCAAGGGCCACATCCATCCTTCTCACTCTGTCACTCTCCCCCCCCGCCCCCCACCACACACTTCTCTTCTTCTCTCTTCTCTTTTCTCTCTCTCTTCTTCTTTCTCTCTCTCCTCTCCCCTCCCCCTCCCTCCAGAACCCAGATAAAGCTGTAGTTCACCAGGAGCTCCACCAATCGGCTGAGGATCCAGACAGGAACTTCTGCCATGCTGGGCAGGTTGCAGCATCACAACCTGCCAGCAGTGTCACAGCTGCTGCTGCTGCCTGTTCAGCACAGCAGTAGCTCTTGCCTGGCTCCACAGCTGAGTGCCAGGGCTCCTGGCAAACTGCAGCTTTGGCCAGGTTCTGGAGGGAGGAAAGGAGAGAGAGATGGAGAGAACAGAAGAAACAGAAAGAGACGCCGCCGCCCACTCGGAGTGGCAGGGGCTCCTGCCTGGATCCACAGCTGATATAGTTGGCAGGTTCTGGGTCAGGGCTCCAGGCAGCAGCTTCCACCCCGCTGGGAGGGCGGCAGACCAGTTGTGGGCACTGCCAGGAGGTTCTGCATCCAAACTTCTGATCCTGCCCGCAGAGTCCACAGCCGACGTTGCCACACACCCACTATGACAGAAGCCCCACACGGGTCCAGAGTGGATACCTGATGCTGCAGGGTGGAAGCAGTCCCACCCTCCCAGCATCATGCGGTGGCAGGAGCCGCTGGCCACCCAAAGGCCAGATGCAGTAGGTTGGCGACTGTCTATCAGTTCACAGGCCAGATCCAGCCTGTGGGCTGTGTTTTGCTTACCCCTGCCTTACAGGCTGCTATTACCAAGCACTCAGTGAATACTGAAAAAAAAATTGGAGAATATTCAATACATTTTCCCTTCCCTTTATTCATTTTCAATCAACTTTCATACAATTTTTTTTTTTTTTGGTCTGGAAGGATGGTCATGAATAGCTAGTCTTGTGAAACAGAAAATATCCCGCTTGACTTGAGTGACCAGTCCATCAACCACCACTAATGACCAAGAGTCACGACTTAAAGCCAATAGCTAGGAAACAACTTGTATGCAGCAAAATATTAGCATGCCTGGCTGCATGAAAAATGTAGAATAATGAGGAAACTGAAGTTATTATTAATACTTAGTATCTATGCTGCAGTATCATTCTGCCTGTTCATAGATAATTCACAAAAAATAAAATTCAGAAAAAGTATTTCCCAGGAACAATTATTTTGGCTGTAATCATAAAGGAACAACCTGCTTCAGGAATTAATTTTGCTGTATTTCTTGTCTAGGCAATAAGTAACAATTTTAGGAAAGGCTGCATTTTGACCAAGTGCTTAAGTAAACAATTGGCTTTAAGATTAGTACAAAACTTGAATACAGAAGAACCTCCGATAGTTAGAGTTTATTTTCATAGTCCTTGAGAAGATGAGGTTTTGTGAATCAGCTGGAGTTCCTATACAGTGTTGGCAAATAGTTGTGGGGGTCCAATGAGGTGCTCCAGGTGAGTGGAAGAACAGTACTCTGCAGTAAAAACCATAGCAAACAGCCATGCTATTTGTCCTTTATATGGCAACTCACTGTAAATTAAGTGGCCTGCAAACTACCTGGCTATAAATTGCCTGGATTCTACTTTATTTCCCTCATTACCTATTTGTTCTCATCCACAGATTTCCCTTACATAGGGAAATATAGTGGATAGGTTCTTATAGGTTCTCCTATATAGGCCAGAAAAATCCTATTAAGTGAATCATGACAAGAAAATACTGATATTTCCTTATCCTGTAGACACCAAACATTAAGGCTAGGGACACATATTACACATAAAGCAAGATAAGTGATCACAAACTGGTTTAAACCTGTAACAGAACAGAAGTTCAGTGCAAATCGACTAGCTTCAAAATGGCTGAACCAGTTTAAGGTAGACCTAGATGGATGTAGCATGAGACTTAACTGATTTTGGTTAAACTGGTCTATCAAACTTCTGTCCCAGATCTCCTCCTGAAACAAACAAGTTAGGTCTCAATCCCCCTACATCCTAGGATGCATTGGAGCACCCACTAAGCCCCCTCACAGGTCAGCCTGTCAACTGCAGCGGGCGTTGGGGACCCCCACTCTGGCCCCCTAGCTGGATTGTGCACAGTGGGTGGGATGGGAAGCCCCTGAGGATGACAGGTGGGGGTCTGGCGAGGGGGCAGCATTCGCTACTCAGTGGAGCCATGTTATGGAAAGAAAAGCCCCTGCCTTTCCCTTCCACAATACAGCTCCACTGAGTCCCCAACACCCTAGCTCCACCCCCTCACCAGCCCCACATCTATCATCCTCAGGAGCTTCCCCCCACTGTGAAGACTCTGGCTATGGGGCCAGAGTGGGGTCCATTCCTTCCCCTCAGCTGTCCCCCCACAGCTGATGGGAGGGGGGCTGGCAAGAGGGCAGGGCTGGTGCCTTGCACTGGCTGAGCCATGCTGTGGGGGAGAAAGGCTCCGTCTTGAAGGCTTTCCCCCACACCCACTGTGCAGACCCCAGCTGGGTGGCTGGAGGAAGTGTCAAGTCCCTTCCCCCCTCCTCTCGTGGCTGACAGGTAGGGGCTGGCAAGTGGGGCAGGGCTGGTGCATTCACAGCCTGGCAGAGCTGGGAGGTATGTGGTAGTGGCCCCTACCCAGGGTCCTGAGAATATCACACATTTCTTGTCAAAAATTTGCTGCATGTGTGTGGGCTAAGTATCATTTTTCATAGAACATTCACGGAACTACCACTGATCTTGGCAAATGGGTCCTGGTAGTTCCATGAATATTCTGTGAAAAATTATACTTACACAGCCATAGGCAGTGGAGGGCTGGGGGTAGCAGGGCTTAGCACCCCCAAACACAGGGCTCCGCCCATTCTCCTTCTCCTTCACCAACTCACCTGCTGTGGTGGGCAGTGCTCCATATCCCAGCCACCTGCAGGCTTCATGTCTGTCTGCGTACACCCCTCCCCACCCTCCAGCAGCTGCCCGGACCCCATACTTGGGCTGCCCTGTGGCCCTCTGTGCTGCCCCGCATTTGAGGTCCCCGTTAGCCCCAGCCTTCCACTGCCTATGCTTGCAACCTTTAAAAATTGTGGTGTAGGGATGAATATCATGGTTTCTGAGCAGTCTTCAAAACTGCAATTTTCTCAGGGCCCTATCCCTGCCTTCTGGCCTTGGCCAATGTAGGCATTTGCCTGCCTTGGCCAACTGGTAAGTGAACATGTATTCTGTTTGTTAACAGTCCAATCTACACAGCTTAGACAAAGCTACATAGATTGAATTGATTCCACAGGCTTTTTGACTGTCTGTACTTAACTCCTATAAACCTGAAATTACTATAATTTTTTACTATTTACCTAATTTCCTTCCTACAGCATATAGGTATTTGTTCCAGGTATCATAAGAGTTATGGATTGGGTTCCATTCCAGCCTCTGCCATGAATGTGTTACATGATTTTGAAGGACTCACTTCATTTTTCTGTATTTTTTTCTCCATTCATAAAGTGGGGTTAATGGTATTTTCACCAGCCATTTTTTTTAGTGCTGGATGAGGCTAAGTATTATCATTTTTATTGTTATGACTGAATCTGAAATGCAATCCACACCCATTTTAACAGCAGGCCCAAATTCATAGCTTCTGTGCTGCCTTGACCCAATATCCCTACTGGCACCCACTGTTAGCAACTTGATGGTTCAGTATCCCAAACTCTCTTGCTCACCTTCTGTAACATTCTTGCAACTATGTTGTTCTGGAGATGCACAAACAGCATGAAAAAAATCAGTTGCGTTACAAAAGCATCAACTGGATCTAATCGCAGGCTATGCTTGCTGCTTCTGCCGAACCAGAGAAGGGAGCGCAAATAAAAAATATATACATCTTTGGCTATGAAAGGCTCAAGGTTTAGAATCCAAGAAGCTTTTTATTTCATTATTTCTATAGTAAGGCATATATGGTGCATTGCAAGTGTACAAGAAGCACCCTGCTCTACAACACAGAAAAAAAGGGCAAGTAACCAGTATACGAGTCCAGCCTAATGAAGTTGTGGGGAAAAGTGAAGAGAACAATAGTGCTGCCAGCTCTTGGAAATTTATGAGCCCTGCAATATTTATATTTTTTCTTAAAGCCTCGACTCCTAGAATCCTGATAACATTAATTTAAAGAAAAAAAGTTGCATTTGTCTAGCCCCCGGGGTTGTGTCAAAAAATCTGAAAATGAGAAAACTACACCCAAGAGGCAAATGCCTGAGTATAAGGAAGAGGCAAATACAACAAGTACCAAACTGATTACTTTTGGAGTCTCATCACTTGGTACTTGGCAACTCTGCAACAAGAAAACAATGGGAAACTTAAATACCATTAAACAGCATAGAAGTCAAATATGCAGAGCAACCAGTTTAAATTTAAAACTAATGAAAGAGAAATGTGCTAAATGTATCTCTGTGGGAGATTACTGTCTAGTTTCACACAACAGGGTTGTTTTTTTTAAGTAGGAAACAGAACAAAAACTCTCCAAACAAAGGGGTAGAAGGCAAGAATGTGATCAAGCTACACAATGGGTTCTTAAACAGGAGAGTTTGGGTAGAGAAAGGGAAATGATGGCAGCAGAAATAAATGAGCTGAGGTTTAGCATGAAACCAGATGTGCAAGAGACTGAAAACCAGGGAAACTAGTGACTGGTTTCAAACAGGGAAGTCACCTGGTCTAAGGTTGGGTTTGAAAAGCCTCAAATATGCCCTTTCAACTGACATACAGGTGCCTGACATTACAGCTTCCAGCTTTAGACACAGGACTATTAATACATCCCTTCACAACCAAGCAACTTTCTTCCATTATCATCCAGGGATGGCACTGGGGAGGAACAAAGATATTCCTCATTGCCTCCCTTAAGCTCTCACCTTTAGCTGGCCCAGAGAATAAGCAGCTGTGATCCACGTTGCACCCTCCCTTGTGCTGTAGAACTCAAGGGAGGATGAGTCCAAGCATAATGAAACCCAGAGAGACTAAGGGTTTGGGGAATAAGGATTTGCATGAGCCCCTGGCAAGAAAAAGGCCTATTTTAGGCCTTATTCGTAAGACATGCATATAATTAACTATGTGACTATTTCAATTGGGGTATTAATTATGGCAGATGTACCTTAGAAAAATCACTATGGTTTTTAGAAGTAATGCCAATTTCTTGCAGTATTCCCTTTAAAATGGGAAGCACTATCAATGCATCTAAAATCACAAACAACTTCTCAGTTTGTCCCCAAGTTCTACTTTTTCACCCACAAATGCTTTATAAGGGCAGCAAGAACTATAGCACTTCCTAGATAAGCTTGGTAATTCACAAAGTACTGATATTCAGAAAATAAACAAACAGCTACAAAACAGTGTATTTCAATACTAAATATATTTCTCATTATACAGGCTGCATTATTATAAGTTAGTTAACTGAGCCCCCTATAGGCTTAAAATGTGTTTGCAATTTTGTTACTGCAAAATTTGAAGCAAGTTACATTCAACATCACTTAAACTCTGCATATGTATGCTGGACCCTTATACAGCCACCACTAACACTTTCTACCCAAAAAGGGTATTTGCTAGTTTTAATAACAAGAGAAACATAAAACTACTTCAGCATGTTCTTAAGTGTCAGTAAAGAGATAATTGATATATATAGTTCATATGACTTAACTGTTTCAGCACATACTTTTGCTTAAAATAAATGCCAGAATGCTCAAAGTGCATGGACTATTCTATTAGACTCCCCACACTTCCCATTTGTTCCCCTGGGCAGCAGGGAGCATAGTATCCCTTTGCATGTTCCCAGAACAACAGACAACTCCCAGTGTAAGCAGCATCCCCACTGCACCTTACAGAAGGCAGGAAAATTGCTCCACATACATCAACCAACAGATCTGACTGCCTTTGCAGGGGCAGAATGCTCATTTTCCAGTAGTTTCCAGGTTCCTGCTGCTGTGTACTGGTGAGATCCAGAAACCCTCTGTCTCCTTGAGCTTCTACTCAGGAAGTGCAACTCTGTGCTCCTCCTCCAAGCAGAGCAATGCCCTGTGGGCAGAAATGAACCCTTAGTCAGCAGCCATGCACTATATAATTTCTCAAACAGCAGCATAAGGTTCTGTAGGTACAGTTCACACAAGGAGTCTGTGATTATGAAGCTAGCTTGCTTATGATTTATACATGCCATCATATATGCCTTGTTTCACATTAAATCTGTGGCATGTTGTTTAAAACAGCTCGCCATGTACTTTTTACTCTGAATGACTTTAATGGGCCATCTGCCTAGATTAAGATGACATCAGGATTTATATTTTGCCCACTCAGAAATCTGGTGATAATCTTAATTTTCACCCAATTTTTCCAGGCTTTTCTTGGTTTAAAGCGGTAAATTTGGTTTTGGTTTTTCAGTTGCTAATAAAAGGTTCACGTTTTTTAACATGACCTGTAAATACTGGCAAAAACAAGTCTTTTGTTTGGTTGGTTTCTTATGTCTACTTTATAAAAAATAAAAATAAAAATCATAAAAAGCTTGATGCTAAGTTTAAAGCAGGCAATATAATAGATACAACCAGTAACAATGAAAAATTGCATACAATATCATATTATTTGAGAAACAGCATGTAACCATGGACTGGGTTTTTTGGCAAGTGCATGCAGTCTTAACTTCATAACTTCTTGACTTTAATGTTTAATAATGCAATTTTAACATTATTCTTTGACATTTGGTAATTGTAAGGGAATGGAAAACTACATGGAAAATCATAAATCCTTATACGTCTCCACATAAAAGGCCAGGCCACTCTGAGAAGGGAAGGTAGCCTCCTTCAACTTCTCAAAACACCCAGAATTCTGCAAGCTACCAACTCCTGGCTTGCCCAGCAAAGAGACTTTTATTAAAGATGTGAGCTTTTGAAACCTGTCCTTTTGCCCCATGCTGTGAAGTAACTCTGAATAAGCTAGCTTGGCTACTTGAAGCAGAAGCATAGAGCTCAGTATGGGTTAATTAACCCAACTGAGAGATATGGTTAATTAGCCTGTACAGAGCTCTCTTTACTGGGGCTAGACTGCTTTTGGTACCCAAGTTACCTTATTTAGACTAGCTCAGTTATCACTGAACAGCAACATGGAGAGCAGACATACCCCCAGAAGCAGATGAATCAAAACCCTGGTTTTCCAGCTCAAAGAGCTCAACATGCCACGTACAAATCACCAATTCACAGAATCATTTTTAAAGGACCTACACACGGTCAGCAGAGGCACACGTTTTTGTGGAGAGTGCTCCGATGCTGACCTAGGAGCCTTAGATAGCAGGCCCTGTAAACCCTGGCTAAATTTGAACCTACAAACTGGAGAGCTCTTGCTATATCCCATTATTAGAGGCCATCCTGCTGTCATCTCCATAGCAACCTTTTTTGTCTATTTTATGTTTCTAATTTAAATGAACTCTTCCCCTCCTACACACTGCTGTAGATATACGCCCTTAAACAATCACCCGCTCCAGTATAATGATAGAAGTGGTTTGTAGGTGCAAATGGTGCTCTGCTTCTGTTATAACTAGTTCTTTCTGTGTAGGGCTAACATGTATACTCTAGATATGTTTGCAGAGTAAAAGTTACTGACTCTCTGTACTTTCCCTGTGTGCATTAGATACAAAATAACCTGTAGACTGGAGTCTTCTCTTAAAATTACACTCAAAGCAAAAAGACTAATGATGTAGGTGAGTCACCAGCTAGTTCAGCAGCTATTATTGCTGAGGGAATAGGCATAAGCAAGATGACCTGGAAAGAAAGCAATATGCATAAAGACATATGCAAGGCTACATACAAGAAGGCGGGGGAGGAGAGAGAATCTCTCAATTGATCCTAAAGTAGATTATTGCCGCATACAGCAGTTAACAACGCACCCAAATAATGTGCCTTAAATTTAATTCTCAAACAAGACTACACTAAGGCAAGATCAGACATGGACATGCTTGTTTTAACCATTCATTTATCTCTGGTGAAACAGTACCAGCATAGCATTGGCATCAAAATTATTACTATTCAAAAAGTACGTAGTGTACTTTTAATTCAACATTTAATAACTATGCCTTGGGTGGGGGTTGTTTTTTGGGGTTTTTTTAATTTAAAGTGCAAAATATATCCAGTGCATTTGGGGAAAAAAGACCAATTGATTTAGCAAAAGAGTCCAGTCCAAGTCTTCCCCTTCAGAAAAAAAAATCACAGTTAGCAAGCTGAATCTACACTAAAGTAATTTTAATTGTGGGTTGCAAGAAACTTCAAAATATAGCACTCCAAGTCTACTAAACTTATGCCATTATTTGTTGAGTCTAGTAAACCTACTACCTTATTTTGGGTCTGGCAGAAACAACTTTTCTAAGAAAAAATCCTGTGCGCATGGGATCTCTACTCAAAGGCAATGAAAGAACGAGATGAATAGGTTGCCTATATATATAATATACCTTGTTACTGTGTTTTATTAGAATTGATTGAAAACTACTGAAAAAATAAAAAATAAATACAGGTCTTTTTTTATTTGATTCCTTTTTAACTGTGCTTGTTTTTATATACACACACACACACACACACACACACACACACACACACACACACACACACACACAAATCAAGAGATGATATAGATATAGATCTCTCTCTCATCTCATTTTGGCCAGGAAAAAAGCTGTCACTTTGTTCCAAGGAAGAAAAAAAGGCATGTGTTCATGTGTGTCATTAAGGGCAGGAGAACAGAGGATTACCAAAATGAAAATGGGAATTTATTTTTTAATTTTTGCCCAAAAGGAATGGTAAGAGGAGATTGGTTATTTGCTAGAAAGTTTCAACTCCACTATTCTTGTGTGTTTCTTATAACAAAGTTTTTCAAAACTAATTAACAATATGAACTAATTAATTTTCAAAAACAAGGTACAGTATAAAAACCTTTCAATAAAGTCTCAAATTTCTAGACAGAAACAGACACAACACTGTCCCCTTGTCTTCTTGTTCCATGTGAAACAGAATTTGGAGTTTAGCTTCTCTGTCCAAGAACCCCTCCTCTACGAAATCACCATTTTTTTTTTTAATCAAAAAACAAAAAAAGTACATTTTTTATTCCCTAAATTACCTTCCTTTTACATACAAGAAGAGTTGATGTCACCAGTTCAGGAGGAAAAAAAAGAGATCTGAATGCAAAGTATGCCAGGCAGGATATTGGAGACTGCCTTGGTGAAAACAAGCCCTCATTGACAGAAGAAAAACAAAATTATGATACCCCATTTTGTTGCCAATCAATTCCACTCATTACATATACAAATGTAATTGGTTTTAGCCAATTCTTCTATCGTACACCACAGCTTTGTCATATAAGACTGAATGCCTAACTATGAAACTAGATATCTCACACAATCACCTCCAAACACTGCTTACGTCCATAACCTACTTTTTAATTTCCATGTGCTTATTTGCAACTTTGGGTTAGTTATCAGAAGGCATTGAAAATTATGGTACTCACCTTCTTCTGCTGCTCGTTCCATACATACACCATCATGGCACAGGGACAATAAAAGCAAAAGGTTGGATTTTGCAGATCTTACTTACATGAATAGTCCTATTGTTTCTAGAAAGTAACAAGCAAAAGCTGTAGCATCAGGACCTAAGTGGGATAAAAGCTGATAATCTTACTTGATTCTACAGATCCAAACCCTTTATGCTGGGTTAATGTCACAGAAGTCTAACACTGAAAAAGGACTAGTAACACAGTCATGCTTCAAAGGAAAAGCCTTCTTATCCAGGGGTTTAATGGCTAGAAGCAGAAAGGGATTTTTTTTTTCTTTTTCCCTCCAATTTATTCAGTTATAACAAATGATCTTCAGAATTCTACTCACTGATTTATCAAATAAGCAGCTATACAAGTACTACCAAACTGGTAGCCCTGGATCTTGGTTTTTTGATCTGCTGGGAGAGCTTAAGGATAGGATCCAGGGCCTTCCCTCATGACAAACCCTGTCAGCCTGCCCATGCTGAAATTCTAGACCATCAACAACAGAGGAAGCCAAAAACAGAAAATGTTGCAAAATTTGCATCCACAGTGGACATCTGAACTGAAAGACAGCCATTTCAAAACAAGCTGCAGTTTGCCTCAGGATCTTTCAGGTTTTACTGCAGGCCCTTCCTAAACTCTGCTACTGAGAGGGATTGCAAAACTCAATTCATTTCTCTGACACTTAAAAAAAAAATCTACATTTTTTTCAAACACCCTCACTTCTCACACTCACCTGTAGATTTTATCTATATTATTGTTTATTTCTTCTTTAGCACAAGGGGCCTGATCCTTTGGGCTAGGGACATACATTCAAAAAGCCTGAGCCTGAATTGATTCATTCTTTGCAGGTTAATCTAACCTGGCTAGGCTAATTCCATTTTGTAACCAGACAGACATCCCAGAAATGCAGGCACATCTGCAGTGGCTCAGGCTAGAAGCCAGGAGGTGCTAGAGCAGTCCTCCCTTGGTTTCTACAGGTCCGAGTTGAGGGTGGGCGTGGCCAGGCCCCAGCAGGGGACTCTGATTATTCCCCCCCCCCCCCCGACCAAGCAGCCCAGCAGGGATTGCTTATCACACCTAACTCAGTGTTTATCAACCCATTAAGAAAGTAAAGCCTCTCTCCATTCACTAACGGAGATCTTTACCAAGATCTTCCAAGGAATGACATTAAGCTACCTGTTGATTAGCTCCAAAAAGCCTGTCTGCCTGTCGTCTCCCACAGCACCAACCATAGCCAACATGTGGTCTGCTAGCTAATGCTGAGGTGTCTGTGTAAGGCAGAGCGGAGGGGGTGGATAATCCCTGTTTAGCAGGGAGAAGTCAGGCAGATGCTCTGTGCCTGCAAGTCTCTGCTCTGGCTAGGGAGCAGAGGGGAGGGTCCAGCCCTGCTGTGGAGCAGAGAGCCCAGCCCAGAGTGCATGCCAGGATGCTGAGGGTCTCTGGTTTAACTTAAACCAGTGCAGGGTCTGGGACAGATGTTGCATAAACCAGTTTGACCCAAAACAGTTAAGTCTGATAGTCAACCAGGTTTATTTCAAACAGGTTTCAGCCATTTTCAACTGGTTTATGTGCACTGAACATCTGCTCTGTTACAGGTTTAAACTAGTTTCTGATCATGCAAAATGGTTTATGCGTAATAAACTGTCTGTCCCTAGCCATAAGCTCCCCAAACTTCCAATTCACACTGAATTCAATCAAAGTCAATACTCCTTTGCACCTCACAGCTCAGACCATAAAGCAGCAAAGCAACAGTTCAGCTGTGGCATGTTTTCAAGAAATGAATTCTTCCTCCCAAAGGAATTCCTGCTCCACACCATGCACAGATGCACATACACATGAATCACACAAACACACGCTTGCCATCTAAGTAAACAAACATATAAAGGGGGGAGACACTTAGTGAGAAAAAGGAAAGCAAAAAATACCCAAGCATTAAATATTTACATAAGAATGAAATGTTTCATTAATTACACACATAATCAATTTGCAGCTATTTTCCTTAAATTTCTCAGTCAAACCCACAGATTTGCAGCACTTTGTACTGTGATGCACCAGTAATTGTGGATGAATATTTTAAATCAGTCTTGAATCACCATACTGCACACACCAAATGAACTAATAAGTTGCTCATGTGTGGACTACTAATGTATTTTTCTTTCCTAGACAGATGGAGTACAGTCCTGAAATCAGATGCATTTGTTATTGAGGATCTTTAAAAAAAAAGGATTAAAGAAAGCTTTAGTTTTTCTGCTTTATTAAAAACAAACAAATAAAGCCCAAAGCCTTCATTCAATAGCTGGTGTTTGCACACAAAGACTAGGAACATAAATTACACATAAACCAGTATAAGCAATCAGAAACTGGTTCAAATCTGTAACACAACAGAGGTTCAGTGCATGTAAACCCCTTTCAAAATGACCAAAACAGGTTTAAGATAAACCCGGATGGATGTAGTATCAGACTTAAGTGATTTAGGTAAACTGCTTTCTTGAACTTCTGTCCAGATCCCCTCTAGATTCAAGTTATCTCACAGTCCCGCAGCATCCTAGGATACTTTGCAGGGTGGGCAGGTTAGCCTTGGCTCAAGATATCTGTTCCAGCAGGGAGGCATGCTCAAGCACCCTTTGGCTTCTGGCCTGCGCCACTGCAGGCATGTGGCTGCATTTCTGGAATCAAAAGTGAAAGTCTCCCTGCTTCCTTATTGGTTCAACATATGCAGCTTAGACTAACCTGCAAAAACTGAATTGATTCAATCTCAGGCTTTTTGATTGTCTTACCTTTGCCAAAAAGAAACTAGACTAGTCACAGACAGGTATTACATTTGTGCTGTGAGAAAAGCCTTTCTCTTGGCACAGAGAGCGAGCAGCACAAACGTTCAAGAGAGAGAGAGAGCTCCATAGATGCTCTTCTGCAAGAAAATTTCCCTCCTCATGATACAACTTGAATGGCCAGCTCTCTCCTGTGTGGAAGACCCCCCAGTATCTTCTGCTCACCCTCCATTCTTCCAAGAGTAAGTGAGGGAGGGAGAAGACTGGCTCCCTGACAGCCTGGCTAATGGTGAGCTGTCAGAGAGCCCTGCATGGGGAAATTCACCCTCTCTTGTCCTGCCAATCAACTCCTGGTGCTCCAAGAAAGTTGCCCCTGTGCGGGCCGGGAGCGATCCGGGCCCTTTTTCGCGCCGCGCAGGCTATGGCCAGCAGCCCGGGCACGCTGGGTTGGAGAAAACAGGCGACACGCTAGAATTAGGCATGGACGCTTAATGGTTGATTCAAGATTGTTTACTTACACCGAAGATGGTCGCGGTGTAGGCTGGACAGTTTCCCAGGCACAGCTCCACTTAAATCCTCGTTTGAGGACTCAGACAATATTCGGATCACTCCCACGGAGTTGTCGAGGCTCCGTGGATCCTTTTGCGCGCAGGGAGAGGGATACGTTGAGGATTGCGAACGGCGACGGGGAGAGGCTAGA
>NW_005841903.1:1863828-1883141 GCF_000455745.1 Alligator sinensis
TATAATACAAGTGGCGGGAACTCTTTGCAAAGTGCATTTCTGTGCTGCAAAGAAGAAATGCACACTGCAAAGAAAGCTACAAATTGGCGGGAAAATAATTCAGTGGTGCCAAAGCGCACACAAAACAAAATCACACCTTTGGGTTGTGACAGCCCCCAGGGAGAATATTTCCTACCCTCCCCCCACACTCTTTTGGTGACCCAGAATGTGACGGTATCAGGCAGCTGTGCCCAGACAGCAAGGTTCCCTAGGCTAAGGGAGCCCTGCTGCTGTGGGAGAAGTTCCCTGCCACTGCATGCCTCCAGGTTGCACCCAGAGCAGTGAACAGGCTGGGGGCTACTCTCCTGCAGGAAGAACTGGAAGGCTCCTGCTCAGATGAATGATTCCCCCTCTCCACTGCCACCATATATCAAGTGAATGGCAGGATGGAGTGCATTGTCCAGGGGCTGGAACCCCCCTGGAGATGTCGGTGGCAGCTGTCGCCAACTGCCAACTGACTACCTGCCCCCTTCCTGAGCGAGGATGTGTACACTTCAGCTCCTGGATTATTTTTCTACTGGTAAGAATTTCACAGAAATTTTTACTAGTAGAAACAAATACCTGTCCACAGCCTAAGAAAAGCCAAAACCATTTGCAAAATACACTGGAGAAGTTAGATACTGTATCAGAATACATTGATCTTCGGAGAAAGCTAGTGTGAAATGTTACTGCAATTCTCTGGTAAGGATGGATGCAACTGCCCCAACTGGTGTATTTATCCTACTATTTTAGTTACAATCAATGAATTTAAACAATATATTAGCAAAGAAGTTCTTCAATCCGAGTGGTAAATTCCAATTTACAGGGGCAGCTGTTAATCATCAAAAGATTAAATATACTTACATTGTGATCACTTTTGGGATGGGTTCAGAGATGATCTGTTCCCAGACTTAAAACCACATGTAAGTATTCTCCTAGGCCAGGTACAGACATTACATTTTTACCAATATAAGTGATCAGAAACCAGTCTATACTGGTAACAGAACAGAATTTTGGCACACAAAAACCAGTCTATACCTGTAAGACAACGTAAGTTCAGCACACACCAACTGGTTTAAAAAAGGCGGAACCTGATCTAAGATTTGTCTCATCCCCAAACCCTCCTCCTGCTCACCCACCAAAGGGCCAGTGTGTGTTCTGTTTACTACCTATGTAGACTACACTGCTTCCAGAAAACTGTGTCACTGAGACTGATTCCACCTTGGCCTTTTTGAATGTCTGTACCTAGACCTACAGTCTAACTTTCTACCACAAGCAGAAATCAGGGTTTCCATTCTTACTCCAGAAAATGCAAAGGTCAATACTTATAAAATAAAGGAAAACACTCCACACATACTGCCTTAATTATTGAAGGAGCAAATTAAGAAATAGAAAATCAATTCATGGGCCTTAGCATCATTACAGCTCAAATGTAGAAAATAACTGTATAAGCACAATAAACATACCAAAACAATCATGGAAATAGTTGTGTCCTGCCCTGTCCTAAGTCAGCTCTGCAGAGTAAAGATGCCCTAAAAACCTAGCATTTCTCCATCCCTGAAAATCCATCTTCTGCAAAAGGGAGAGTCCTATAGATCCATCAAAATAGTTTTCATATCACCAGCTACTCCATCCCTTTTCCTCATGTCCTTAGCCAGCATAGGAGATAACGCCAGATATCCCAGTTACTGAATGAAACCCTGGGAACCACAGGAAGCCATGTCCAGTAAAATAGCCTGAACTCTCTCTTTTTTTCCCCCCTTTGCTTTTAATGAGGGGCTGGATCATTCCAAAAGAACGGGAACATAAAAGCCATATCTGTGTCCTAACTTCTAGGGGCGTGTTAATTGGTCCTTGTATACTGCTGCATATCTGGACCAAAATGTCAGTCTTTCTCTACATTCCAGATTATCTAAATTTAAACTCCAATATGAATATACAAACAGAACCTGTGGAAATCTACATGCATGATATGCATCTACGGGGAACCCTATGCTTTCAGCACTGGCATGCATTGAAGCTTCTGGGTTCATAAACGTACCATTATTTTTACACTGGAAAGCCACATTTTTTAAAGACTTATAATGCTTCAATTTAGGCCGCAAACCAAGTCATCATTAAAATTAACATTAAAGATGAGGATAGGTGAAGTCCCCTCTTTTTAAGAAAGATAATAAAATCAGTGTGCTCGGCTGTGTTCAAGCCACTGGGTTCTCATGACCAAACCAAATCAATCTAATATTTGATTTCACTCAATAAGCGATCATAAAGCTCAAGTGTTACTTACTAACCAGGAACTCAAGGCTACAGGCACCAATTCACCATCCGTCTTTTGTTTTTCCTATAAAATCTAAACTGACAACCAATCTTAGCCATTCTAACAAGGCCATTATTCTTTAGTGCCGAGGAAATCAAACTTAAACCTAGAATGTAAACCTGGGACAAGTCCTGTTAACATGATCAAGCATTAAAAAGGTACTTCATCGTTTAAAAGTTACTGTATATCCCCTTACTGCTAAATTAAACTAAGACTCCTGTCTCGGTTGCATTAAATTATTAGCTAATTAGCCCTGACTAAGGATAACAGCGTGTTTGTGCTGGCAAGCTGTGAAAAGAACACTTCAGTAGAGAAGATCAATGGCATTTTTGTCTGGCTTACAATAAAAAAAACTGCTGGCCTAGGTTATGAGTTTAAGCTATTTTTCATTTGGCAGACAAGACAGAGCTAGTGACAGATCAATACAGTAACTTTATGATAGGCTCCTGCAGATGCCAGAATCATAAGCAGGCATCATTTTTAAAGCCACAAGCAGTGTACTACTGGGACAAAAACTACCTGACCTTTTGTAATACTTACACATTCCCATATAAAGTGAGGGGAAAAAAGAGATGGGTCCAATAAGATTTGTACCTAACCCAGTAAAGTGATATTCCTCCAAGATTAGCTCTTCTTCAAGGAAAGGATGAAAACATAATCTGTAAGTAATTCATGAACAAGGAACAAGCTAGGAATTTTTGAAGTAACAGACCGGTGAACTACTTTGGCAGACCTGACTAATGTAAGGAGTGATGGTACCTTGTAACTGCTTAAGACCCAAAGAGATGTGAATGGTGCTGGGCAGCAGTAGCATAAGAGGACATTTACTTTTTATTATATTTACCTATCCATTCAATATTTGGGTAATTGATGGATATGTTTACTTGTCAGCCTATTTTTGAAGTCTCTCAAGGGCACCGACAGCACTGGCATGGTGTGCTTTCATTTTTGTGTAGTCAAAACGTGAATAAATACATAACTTTGCCCACGGGGTCATTTTATTTTTCGCTGTACTGTAGCTTGAAAAGATTTGCATGTATGTCTGCCACAGCATTTGGATTTTTAAAGGTATGTTACTGCTTATTCAAAGATAGTTTAAAGCAACAGAAAGGATTTGTAATTCTATCATATAGCATTTAACCCTGAAGTTTGATGTCAAGAACATAAAAGATGAGACGTTAATAAAGAATTTAGGTCAAATTCCTATTTGCTGTAAAGTGGTATTGTCAACTTGAGTATCTTTTATTCATAGTCAGTATATCATAAACATGTAGCAGCATACTTAATGTAAATATTGGAAGATAGATTCTAGGAATGGCTGTTTCAGAGCACCTGTTTTATGTTAGTATCTAGAGGATATCAGCCCAAGTGGGAAACTTATTTTACAAGGCACCTAAGCTATTAGGGATTGGAGCCCTCCTTTTCTGGTCTCTTCAAGTAATTAACAATAATAAAATAAAGTGGGAAAAGGGGAATCTATTAACAAGCGAAATGCGGTAAGTGAGCTGCCTGCTTCTTCACATATGGTACTGTAGTGCAATTGGATCCAATTCTACAATGTATCCTGCATGCCTGAAAATGAATTATTAATTATATCGCTAATTTTACCTCACACAATGTGAGAAAACAGCACAGGGTTTTCCCCAGATAACAGTACTTAGCAACTAGCTATTAAACTATAGCAGAGAATGCACAAGTAGAAATTCTTCTGACTGTTGTTTGTCTAAGAGTAACTGAGGGAGGAAAACCAACCCAAAGCATTACCTGGTCCCAAAAGTAAAATCCTGCTGTCTTCTGTAAAATCCTGTATGGATCAGGTTTCATTAAGGCAGGTAAGCCCCATATTTAATCTGTTTTTAAAACAAACTGGATGTCTTTACACTCTAATGCAGGGGGAGGTTTGAACAGAATTTCACATTTATAATCTTACCTCTTTGCAGTCAAATTTTCCATGGTGCTGTCAGAGAGCACAAGGGCCCTTTATACCCAACTGCACTTAGACATTCTGGCTGCCAAATCTGCCAACCACCAACACTTGGTTTCAACCCAGAAACTCTGCCAGTCTACCGCAAAATTACTGACACATGACACTGAGCTTGGCACAAACACACACAACAGTGGCCCAGAACTCTGATTCACAGGATGCAGATACACTTGGAGAAGAAGCCTTAATGCTTCAGCCTAAACAAGACATTTTGAATTTGCCCTTTTTTCAATATAAATCTTTTCCACCATTTAAAATATAAGTTTTGTTGGTAATGGAAATACATACATGCATACATACACACACACTTTTGATACTTAAAAAAAAAGGAAGATGATTAGGTCACTAAAAAACAAGTGTTTGTGTTTCCTTAACAGTGTCTAAATTACTTGACTTCCTTGGACCTCTTGACCCTAATTTAATAGCCCTTGCAGTAGCAGGACATTGGCTACCGTTGTCCCCTTGCTTTACCTGTGGCAGGTTATGGTGCTATGCCTTGTGGTTGTGTCAGGGTTGATTATGTAGTTTTACTAGCAGGTTAGATAATGGATTTGTATCGGATGGTTTGGATAGGAATGAACCTGCCTCTAACAGGGGATTAAACTAGATGACCTCTTAAAGTTCCTTCCAGCCCTGCTCTTCTGTGATTCTATGAGTTTCATTGTCAAACAATAAAAATGACACCAAAATGCCATATATAGATACACACCATATTAATGCAGGGAGCTTTCCTGTTCTCAGAGAGTGACCACCCTTAACCTTAATGAAAGAGAGAAACCCAATACATCTGCTCTTCCTCTCCCTTCCCAACTGATTCTGAAACCTCAAATCTTATGTTCTGAAAGAGTTACTACCCCCAATTGCCTGGACACCAGGCCAGAAAGGGATATGAAGGGAGGCACTGTCATGCAATTCCTGCTGTTCTTGGAATCTGACTGCTGCTCCTTGGAGGAAGACATTCACAAAGGAAGGCTACAGTGCCCATCTAATGGAAATGATGGTGATGGTGTTGCCTCTACCCCTCTCAAGTGATCAGATCATCAAACCAAAATGAAAGGACACACACTATACACATATAACTTCAATTGTCTCCAACAGCACTGCTCAGTAAATTTATCCCATTTCTGTTGGGTCCTGCTCCTGTATATTTTTTCCCCTCACTTCAACCTGTCTCTGTCATCTTAGCCCCCAATACTACCTCATTACCCTTTTCTCTGAATCCCCTCTCCCACCTGACTTACTGATTTCCAGTTGTGTTTTTTCTTCCCTCCCAACTTTCACCCTATTTTGGTCTCTCGCTTCCTCCTTCACTGCCCCCTCCTCAGTGTTACACCAAGTTACACAGAAGGGGGATAATCCATTCACTCTCTTGCTGTCATACAATTTATATTTAAAATGCAACACACTTACCATGTTTTCACTGTAATGAAAACTGCCTCATAGATTACAAAAACCTTCACCAATTAGGTAAGATCCAATCAAGCATGTTGCAAGACGAACTATTCATAAATGGCACAAACCCACAAATGCCAATAAAAACATTATATAACTGTCTGCTACTGTTATCAGTGTGTTAAAAGCAGATTATTAAACACAAACATGTGAATTTAAGAGAGAAAAACTGAATTCAAAGGCCCCTACTCAGATATATGACTTTACTGTCTTAGGTCCATGCTGGACCCAAATAAGCAGTAGTTTCTCTAGTGAAACTCTTGCTGGAATTGTTTGTGAGCTTGATACCACTGCATCCAAAACCTCACTTACTTCTAATCCCCAAAAAACACCAGCTGTGTTTCATTTGTATATAGTAGGGGTCATTGTGACTCTCTACCCAAGGCATATTTATCAATAGGTAGAATCTTTAGCTCCATTAAAATGGTAAGCTTTTATTTGCACTAAGTTTTCAGAGGAAGGGACTGTCTTTTCTTAATATGGGTTACAGTACCTAGCACAATCATAACTTGATCCTTGATTTGAACTTACAGGTCATAGCACGAAGCACACATTAAATGATTCTTCTTCTGCAATCCCTCACAGTCAAGGATGATTGCCTTCCATGATCATCTTATCTGTGCGTCTGAAGATGGCTGATGAGGTCTATTTGGGATCAACAGACTACTACAGCTCAGACATGAGTTTCTGCATGGGGTGGGTGGTGCTGGATTCTTGATTTGTTCCATGACACACTGTTTTTGTTTCTCCATCTCCTGTTGTTGTTGTGAGGTTACAAAGTACTGAGATCCCTGCAGCAGACTCTTTCTCCACAAGTTGACATCAATGTTGCATTTTTTATTTGGGGCAGTCCTGGGCAATTGTCTCCCATGAGGTGACATCAATATTGCAGTTTTTTAAGTTGGCCTTGAGGATGTCCCTGCAATGCTTTCTCTGCTCTCCTTTTGAGCATACACCTTGGTTTATCTGGGTGAATAAAACTTGCTTTGGGAGTCTGGATTTGGACATCCAGATAGCTTGGCCAGCCCAACAAAGTTGATGTCAGATGATCATAATAGCCTCAATACTTGTGGTGTTTGCTTGCAGAAGGACACCAACATTGGTGCATCTGTCTTCCCACTAGGTTCGGAGGATCTAGTGCAGGCAGCACTGATATCTTTAGATGTCTTTATCAGACTTTAGATGTCTCTTGTACTTTGTCCATGTCTCAGCTCCATATGTTAATTAATACCAGCAAAATTAACACTTGTTAACATGTAACAAGTGTTAAACAATGGGTTTAAACAAGTGTATCATGTTACATGATGTAACATCAGCTATTTCTCATATTGCTATCCATGAGCGCCAATTATTTTGTGTGTGATAATGTAGAGATATTATAATTAGGGGTTTTATAATGAATGCCATTTAATCAAATGTGGAGTTATGGTACAGACGGTTATATATCAAAGGCAAAACCACGTGAAACACAAAACCATGGCTGTTAGCAAAGACACAGTCTGTGAGTAAATAACACTTGGATTTACATCCATAAAATTACAAATACAGCCACCATTAAATAGAGTCTGTATGCAAGAAAGTTTTAGCTGCTACAGCTGAAGCAAGTTACTTCATAAACTGTAAAAATGAGACCTGAAAACAAATCTTTCAGTTCTTTCTGGACACAAAATATCGGAACCAAGTTATGAAGTTAGGCAGCAATTTGTAAATCCTTCTTTAAGGCTTTACTGAAAAAATGCAATATGCTGTAATAATACTAATAATTATACCGCTACTGCTGCTTAGTATTTTTGAAGTGCTTTGCAACTACTAATTAATCTTCACAAGGGAGTGAATAAGCATTAGAACCCCCATTCTCCATGAAGAAAAACTGAGGCAGAGATATTCAATGATAAATCCAAGCCCATAGAGAGAGTTTTTGACAAAGCCAGGATTGGAAACAGGACTGTAGTCAGAGGTCACTCATTCCGAACATCAGGGTCATGAGTCCTGCTGAGCTCAGTGGCTAAGGCATACCTGTTCCTGTAGTCAACTAACATAAAGAAGAAATACAGCTAGGATCTCACCCAGGTGGCTTTGACACCCCAGCTCAAATGACCAGTTACTCATTTACAGTTGGGTTGACAGGGGCAACCTTTGGCGTGAGTCTAGAATGACTTTATGCTTTTGGAGCCTTTGCCAGACTTCTTAACTGTCCTGTCTGCATGCCTCAACCCACATATAATTGAGCTTCTGCTTGTACTGAGGTAGGATGAAATTTGATAACTCCTTTACTCCTCTCAAAACTAGATAAGCAAATTCCCTGTACTTCTTTCCTTAGTAGAAATGTAAACAGGTAAGTCTATCCTTCCCTCACAAACAAAATGACATAGCATCACATAATATACTTCATAAACTTGGAACTAACTTAAGGCACACGTAGATTATTCTAGTGCAGATAAATCTGCCCCTTATACAACTTGTGTCATTAGAAAGCAGACTAAGTAGAAGGCACAGTAACACAAAGAAGTACACACATAGTAACACTGAAGGTGGTTACTTATGATTATTACTAATTATGTGCATTATGGAAGTGCTAGGAACCAACCAGGATCACTTATCAGCTGCACTAGAGTAATAGACTATCCCTGCCCTAAAGAGCTTCCTTCCTTTCTAATTAATCCTCAAGGCTCTTACAGGGCATGTGAAAAATTATCCCCATTTTATAGATGGGGAAATTGCACACAGATGTTAAGAGACTTGCCCGAGGTACAAAGTGAGTCACCTACACCAATCACTGAATGTTCCCTGCAAAAACATATGGGATTCTTGGCATCAACACTTCCTGCAGAATACCTGTCACATGTACATTTAGGGAACTAGGTCTTCCTAATTTGTGCAGAGCTTGGCTTCATCCTGATCAGGGCCTTTGAATACCTTAATAATATAAATAAAAATAATGACTAACTAGCTAATAAGGCTAGCATAAAAGAGAAGGAAGTCACAATAGGAAACAAAAGGTGAAAAAATGTAGATGTGTGTTTTCAGACAAATTAAAAGGTGTGCTATGTTATCCTTCATAGAAGTGACATTGTTTTTAAACGTTATGTATTTAACTTAGACACCATACTCTAGAAATGCCTAGATCAAGATATACAAAGATTACATACATATAAGGGCCAATTTAAAACCTGGTTAGATCAATGCAGGGTATCTGATATCTACCTTGACACGTTTTTATGGGCAACATCATGTCATTATTAATAGGTAGGGAAGGAAACTGCAAGGAGAAAGGCAAATTTAGCAGCAGCCATAAAGAATTATTCAAGTCTTGCAGAAAACATAATAAGATTGAATTCAGAAACCATTTTATTCTGGTGTATTTTTGGAATTTTAAAGAGTAGCTTCCTCCCTGTATATAAACAAGAAGTTTCAGAGTGTATCTGTTCCTATACCTTTTTCACCCCAAAGACTCATTAAAATCAGTGCAAAGATTCCTGTTGACTTCAGTCACCTTTGGATCAAACTTTGTGTTCCAAATGTTTAATGTGTGAAACAACACAGGAACAGGCTTCCAAAAGGGATGGTATCAAGGAAAGACAATAATCACCACATTTTCTCCATGTAGCCTACAAAAATATGAATTGGTTTCAGCATTAACTGTTTAACAGAATAAACACTTTCAGGAAGAGTCTTCCCTTATCTGCAAATCTATGAAATACTCCTAAACATTTATTTTTAATACATATAAAAGTACACCAACAAATGGCAGGATAAACAGATTAATCGACCCAAGACAGATTAAGACTATAAATCATGGCTTTCATACAGATGAAATGTGGGTCCATTCTATATTAGTGGAGATAAATGCTCCTCACCTCAATCTCTAGTATGTTGTTCTTACATAACTATTGGGTACATTTCCAGGTCAATCTGTGGGAGATTTAGCTACACAACCTAATCCCAGTGCTGAACACTTAAGTGACATGAGTTAAATTTAAAGTGCTGCACAATGTTCTAGCCACAAACAGTAACACCCACAGAATAGGACACAATCAAGACAAAAGTTGTGCATTACTAATATCCTCAGGGCCTGATTCTGCCAGCCTATACTTTGGGCATTGTCTACTATTAAACATTGACAGGATCAGCCCATAAACGAGGATTATATATCTTTTAAGATTTCTATTGAACAAAACATTGTTTTAAAAAATTCTAATAATCTTTTCATCATCTGTGCTACAATCAACTCAAGACAGCACAGTAATATAGTGATACTTATCCAGTGAATTCATCACAGGCTTTATCTCTGGGTTCTTATGTGGAAAGGACTCAGAGGAATCCTTATATTAGGAGCAACTATATCAAAACATTTTCAATTTGGCCTAATGATTTTGAGTGCCGCATATTAAGATATCCAGGTTGTAGCCATATTGGTCTAGAGGCAAAAGGAATCAGAAATCATGGTAGAGGTGATAGCTTTTATTAAACCAACTAGATTTTTGCAAAAAAAATCTTTATTTGCAAGCTTTCGGGCACAAGCGTATATTAAGATACAAAGGGTAGTCCTGCTTTTGAAAATAAGGCCCCTTTAATGGTGGCAAACTGGCCACACAAAAACGGAAAACTTTCAACAAAAATAGCTTTTTATTTTAAAATAAGGAAGACCTACATTTTGGACATTAGATTAACTTTATTATACAAGCACTACATTTGTGTAATAAATGCTGTTTGTTTACACCATGATTGCATGTTAGTTTATCAGGCATGATGATTACTAGGTATAGCTGATAAATAAATAGAATCCAAAACTATTTAGGAATCCCCCCTTAATGTGAAAGGGAGTCAAACATCTAAACACACTGCACAGCTTTTAAAATCTGTCCAATTTTCCTTAAGGTAAATCACCAAAATAATCATGATTTTCGTTAAACTTTCTGACAATGACCCTGACAAGGGAATAACATTTTGATCTAACATGAGGTGATTTTGCTGCCACTTGATTAAATTCTTGTTAATAGACCTTAATGGGAAAATCCTCTTTCTTATCACTCATCTTCCTTAACTTCAGCAGTCACTGTAACTTCAAGACCCTTAAAGCAGGTGCCAGCAGCCTACAACCCAGTGGCCAAATGATCCAGACAATGAGCCCAGAGTGAGGTGGGGAGAAAGGTCAGCAGTCTCCAGCAGTAGAGGGTTTTGCCCATACTGCACTGCAGCCAAGTGGCAGGGAAAAGTGGTGGTGGCAGCAGCAGCTGAGTCCTAGTACTGGCCCACCTCACACCCAAACTAGGTCATTCTGGCCAACCAGTGGAAAGTAGTTGTCAACTGCTGCCTTAAAACATACATTGTGCTCAAGTGAAAAGAAACTAGTCCTAACTTCAGGCTTCATATCATTCTCAGAACTAACCAGGGTTCCTTTAAAAATGTGGCCTTAAATATCCACACAAAGTAGGGTACAGTGTCCCAAAAGGGGTCAATACTGTTATTTATTGGTTAAATGCTGACAGGATGATCAATAGCATACAAAAGAAAAAATGCAGGCAGCCCCTTCACCTTGTAATCTCAGCGAGACAGACTCCGAGTCGATAGGATGCATGGGGAAGCCCATAAAAGAAAGAAAATGGGATTGTTAGTATTGATTTACTTTTTGTTGGCAGCGTGGAAGAACTGAGTCCATAAGAGGGATATGAACACAGTGGGTATACAGAGGACTGTCTTATTTGGGAGTGCATTCCATGCGTAGATGGTGACATGGATAGAGGAAAGAAGACTGCTGTGTGAGAAACAAATGAATGGGGCATCAAGACTCACACTATTGAAAGGAAAGCTTTCTAGTGAGTATAATCATTTACAGGTGCAAGGCATTTACAACACCCAAAGGAAGGTACTGAAGAGTGAAAGAAGTACAAACTGGATGGCTGCTATTTATATTCCAGTATCTTATGCCACCTTTAGAAAACAGACATCCTGACTTGAGAAATCAGACTGGCCATAAATGAGCCAACTGTGCTAAAATCTGGTTTAACTGCACAGGTCAAGATAGCTCATCAGCCAGCTGCTCTGCCATGCAAGTGTAACAAGACACCCGCAGCTTGCTGCCCCTCCAGTGTAATTGCACATCTTGTTCTTTGTAATAATACTTACCACTTATGCACTATTGTAGAGACATAACTAATCCTCACCAATCCCACTGAGAGGCAAGCAGATAAGTACTATCTTTTCCCATTTTACAGACAGAGAGAAACACACACATATAGGAGATAATTAATGAGTGGCATAATCTGACATGTCCTTAGACTTTGGTGCCCACATGCAATAACAGTAAACTTAGTAGAAAGAGGTTAAGCAATTTGTCTATAGCCAGCACATGTCTGAACAAGAGATGTGAGACATGATATATGACAGCAGAATTCTACTGTACTTGGTTTACAGGTCTGTTCTCAAGCCACTTGACCATGCTGCCTATGTAGTAAATATATATATTTTTTAAAAGCTGTAAAAGATTTCATTAAAAAAATGCTTAGGGTAGCTAGACTAGAGTAGCTAGACTGTTTACAGTAAACTAGATTTTAACTCATTTTAATAGTAGAAAGAAAGAAACCTGTCACTATCCCACTAATTAAGAGTCCATCTTGCAAACAAAAATATTACTCTTTTTTGGTATGATTCACAAAATACTATGGCAGATGTTCTCCAAACATCAAAGTACAAAGACAAATGATAAGAGAAAAGGAGAAAATATAGAAGTAATATAGCAAAGTGTGCAGCAGGCTACATTAGCTTATACTATGTAGCAATAAAATAATATTTCTCCTCCTTTCTTTATTATTATTCTCAACTACATGTCTCTGCTATTATCATCCAATTTAGTTCTTACAGGCAGCATGATGGATCTTTAGAAGAGTCTGAAATAAGAAAAGGATAGTGGTTTGGCAGATTAGTAAGGGCATTCCATTCATTGAGATGGTATACAAGGAGATACCAAGGTGACTGTTGGAAAAGGAGACAGAAGATGTACTGAAGCTGGCAAAATAGAATGAGAGTAGGGAGCTATTATGACTGCTTAGTGTCAGCAGACGCACATAAAAATTGAATAGTTCCAAAATATCACTGTTTAGGAACTTGTTCACAATTGCGTGACATGCTGTGGCTCCAACACCTGTGGGTGGGATTGAGGACCCAGTTCAGCATGCCTTGCAGTGGGGGGCACCCATATTTTGGGGATGGGACTGCTTGGATCCATGCTTTTCAGTTTCCATGGGATGAAGTGCGTGAGCAGATGTAGTCGAGTAGGGAGTGAAGACACAGCTAGTTGTTAGAAAGATAGCTCTGACTGATCAAGCAGCGTAAGCGATCTCATTGATGAGAAATGCCAACAAAAGAGAAATAAAGGTGCCAGTAGAGTTCTGGTTGGCACTATACAAGTATTATATATTATATATATTATCCTGCTGCAGAGTAAAAAACGCAGCAGTACATGTGTAGATGCTGCCCCGGGCACGAAGGTACCTCAGTGCAGGGGCTGCCTGCCAGCTAGCCCCACACTGAAGTACCCTCATGTCCCAGCCAGCCCCTCCACAGTATGTTGAGCCAGGGGGACCAGCCCTGGGCTGGCAGGCTGACCCCCTGGACTCCCTACCAACCAGGGCTGCTCTGCCCTGGCTCAGTGTGTTGCGATCCCAGATGCACATACAGAGTTTATTGCTCCAGAGCTCCAGAGTTTATTGCTCTGCAGTAATAGGCACATGCAAATGTGCTCGCTGTGTACCAGAGCAACCAACTACAGCAGTGTGGGGTAAGGAATGATGCAGTGTGGGATGCCTGAAGGACCAACCAGACCTGTGTCATGGAACACTTGGTGCCCACACATATCACTCCACTGGTTCACAATGAACCATTTCAAAAACAATACTTGATTTTCCAAGTTCACCTTTGAACCAGTCTAAGAGACTTTAAACAGGTTTAATACGTTTGCATGTCTGTCTGTTTCAGGTTTGAAGAAAATTTAAATTATTCTAAGTTGTATACTGTTTGCAAGTCCTTGATTGACCACTTCTCAATGGACAGCACAGTATATCTTACTAAGTATCTCTAAAGAGCTCCATTAAGAATGCACTTTTGGACAAGTGATTTTTTATTATTATTATTATTATTATTTTACTGTCCAAGATGTTTCCTTTAAAATGCCAAGCATGACAGCACATAAAGAGTCTATCACTTCAAAAATCTGGTTAAACTGACCATGTTAGCACTGATGAAACTTCAGAAATAAGACCTAACTGCCCCTCATGAAATGACTATAAAAATTGGTTTTTGAGCACTGAGGATGTTACCAAGTTACAGCTGCAAATATTTCTCTAGAACTAGGATGGCAGGAAACTTGTGGACGGAGTGGGCAATATATTTTTTTGCTTTAAATTAAAATTGAGTCTTATTATTCCAGGAACTGGAACTTTAAATAAAACACTGAATATCATAGGAGTAATGATGAAATCATACCAGTTGATAACATAGCTTTCTTTAGGCACAGATTTATTTTCCAGTTCATCCCTCAATAAACACTAATGGCAACTGGGGATTATTTACTGTAAAACTTTACACTGATATTGTTTTACTTCTCTGTTTCCGCCATCAGCATAAGACATCTGCCAGACATATTTGAATCTCAGCTTGAAGGTTCAACTAGGTTCACAAACAGAAATTGCAATACACCACACCAGGAAATTTTCCATTTGGTCTCCATCCCACCCAAACTCCTCACACCTCTTAGTCATGTTTACTGTTTAGATTTGTTTTAAGAAGGGACACCTATTATCATAAAATGGTTTTTTTCTCAAATTATTTTAGATATGGATGAGGGGGGAAGGCGTGGGGGGGTGTTAGATTTTCCTTCCAATATCTAAGCATTTCCTATAAATGTGACCACCTGAAAGGTCAAAGTTAAAACCTTTGGGGTAAAGTGAGGCTATTAGAGACAGATTTCTGAGTTCTAGGTACTGCACTGCCACTGGTGTGCTGAATAAGTGGTTCAAAACCTACCTGCTTCAGTTTATTTACTTTTAAAAGAACAATGCTACCTATACCGTTTGCCTGCTGCTTGCGAGATGCTCTGAGGTTCTCCACTAAGTTTTCATGTACTCAGTGCCATATTTTTGCCTAATCCTTGCTTATGGATTCCAGTCTAAGTGTTTCTGTTTGATTTTTTTTACTCTAACCAGTTTACTGCAGTTTCCTTCTTCCTTAAAACAGTGGATAAAATGCATACAATGTGACAGAATTTAGAAAGGTGAATTATGTGACACCATATGTCCCAAAACCAGAAAAAAAAACTGTTTTGGATAATCAATCCAGCTTGTTTACTGAACTAGAAGGCTAACAGCCAGCAGATAGCAATTTGAAAGGGGATTTATGGAATCATTCAAAAACTAAAAATCACTTTTCCAGAAGGGCATTCACAATTCACAAATGTCTTTGTAATCAAAAGGAACAAGTAACAATTCCATTTTTTTTCCAAACTTCTGTTCCAATTCTAGAGTTGAGACCCACTTCTTGTGATAAATCAAATCTGATGTTTACATCGCCTTTTGTGATTCTGTGTGCAGAATTTGCCTGCACAAGGTTTTAGGGATTATGTAAACAGCTATTAATGCCATGTGGTTTCATCTACTATGGGATAATCCTGGATGAAATGACATTTATTTTTGTCCTTTAACACTCAAGATTGAGGAAGTCTTCTAATGGGATCGCCTGCTTTTTAAGTGGCATTATTTATAAATGGAGGAGTAGCTTGTTTTAGTGGGGTTTTTTTAAATATTGAACCAGGTTCATGCAAAACTACACGGGACTTGATGCTGATTTGGAAAATGACATCCAAATAAATGAGAAAAAAAGGAAGGTATAAACTATAGTGCCTGAAAAGGCTGCAGAGACATAACCGCCTGTCTCGCACAATCCAATGAGTATTTATTACTCAACAATTCAGACCTCAAACCCATGACTTCTGGCGATTTATACATGATTAATCAATGTGTGATAAAGCATGTTACAAACATGAAAACTGTGTGTTATAGATGGTTATAACCACTCAGTCACACAGTACTATATAAGATTTATAAATTAAGTTAGCTAGCAAAACAGTCCTCCCATGCAACCAGGAAATTTAAATAGAAACTTTTTTCATCTTCAATAATATTTTCAGAAAAAAATCATCAAAATGAAGCAATTCACAAATGCTTCATATTTTGCAATGAAGCTATCTTGGCCCCCAAAAGCCAATACAGTTTAAGGAAATATCTCTGAAATGTATTGAAAATTTGAGGAAAGCAAGAACTTTCTTTAAAACATGTTATTTGTTCAAATTTTCCATTTTAATAAAATAGTGGAAAAACTTTGACCAACTCTAGCTAAAAGCCATGGTTATAAGAAACCAATTGATATGTTGGTCTCTATAAACAATAGGAAAAACTGATTAGCCATATAATAATCTATTAACCTTTACTGAACTATTTATAAATACAACCTTAATATACAGTATATAATATACAATATAAGTATCATGCTATAAAATACTCTCCCCAAAGGGTTTCATGTGTTAGAAACTAAGACCAGCCGCAAGGTCAAGTAATCTTCCTGCCTCTGTTTCTGTACTTGCCAATCTGGGACAAATTTACTTACCTCACCAGGGCACTGAAAAGGTTAATTAGTTTCTGCAAAGTGATTTGAAAATGGAAAACAGTGCACTATTGCTCACCTCCAAGCTACTGCATTGTGCCTCCCAGAACTCCTGGCAGCTGGGAGTTTCCTGTTCAGCTGGTTATAAAAGCTGCCATTCTCTTGATAGCTCTTTGTGACCCACTTCTCCCTCTTGAGCCAGCTGAGTTAGTATCTAAACAGTAGTTTATCAGTAGATAATTGAAATGCTGCCAGGAGGGGTGCTGTATTAGTGGAGTTATTAAGAAGCAACATTTATGACATACATAAAAAGTTCGGCTTATACCAACTACATTTATTATAGCTCATTTGAGATGGAACATCACATCTGCATGAGTTCTTAATGCAAACAGAGTCTAAAAGGAAGCACAAGAGAATGGAAGTCACTGCACACTTCATAGAAAGAATCTGAGACTTAAGCTTGCCAGGCAAACCATAACTAAATTCACACTCATGTGTGTTCTATGCAGGCATCAATAGTGTAAAAACAAGGCTTCCCCCAAGGTCTTGAAAACTAATGGGAGGAAATAAAACTATAGGAGCAAGCTGATTAAAGAACATAGATCAAAGCCTTCACATCTATTTTCTGTTATCTTCTATGGGGTAAAACCATAACAAATCCCAAAAGTGCAGTGCTGGAATGGTCTATGTGCTTGTACAGTGCCTAGTAACGCAGATCTCTGATCTTGGTAAGGATCTCCAAGTGCTTTGATAATAAAATTTCTCTGTAAGGGGTCAACTCTTCTGACATGAAGTTTTTATGGTCCATTCCTTGAAAAGTGCTGAGTAGCTCTGGAAGCTGCTAATGGAGTGCTTCCCTGCCTGGAGTATGACTGTCATGTCACAAGGCCTCTGAAGGCAGCTGTGCAAAGGAAGGAGCATATGGGATGAAAATATGGAGAACTATCTAGTCACACTAAATGTCTTAAGGGTCTAGTAAAAGTGGAGCCATCTTGACCTCTCTACTGAGACCATCAACAATTCTTTAAACTGGAGTCCAGGTGGTAATTTCTCACTTAGGCTACAAATAGACATTACATTTGTTCTGGGAAAAACATTTTCTCCCAGGACAAAGTGATATCATTTAGACATCTATGTCTGTTGTCCTGGGTCAAGCCGTAGAAAGGGTCACAGTATAAGAAATTTCTCCTGGGACATCACGAAGTGCATCTGAATGGTTGCCCTGGGACTGCACCATTGAATCAAAGGCAGAAAAGTGGCAGTGCATTCAGCTACTCACTAAACCCAGAATGGCAGTATACATACAAGCCAGTTCTGGGACAAACACAGGCACAACTGGTCCCAGGCCAAATGCAGTGTTTGTTCCTAGACTTAGAGAGATTGCTCAGAGGGGAAACTGAGGCCCTTTCTACACTAGAAACACATTACACAAAAGCACTGTATATGTGGATACAACTTTTACCAGATGTATGTTATTAGTATTGGTTATTGTCCACATAAACCCCCCGCACAGAGATATACCAGTTAAAAAGCACAGTTTTGGCAGTATAGCTGCCTCTGCTCTAAAGAATTCTTTTGGCATCACTCCATCTGTCTCAGCTTCCACCTACATGTGCCCCTGGCTAACATAGCTACACCAGGAGAAGGCTGCAATATAAACACAGCCTAAGCCTCAAGCAGCAGAAACTTCCCCAGAGTTGCCATATACACCTCGCTGAGAAACAGATTTCAGTGTCAAGTGACATCAATCTAGCTGATATCATAAATAAGTTCCCTTTAAAAATATTTTTTGAGTTCCTATTATAATTACTGCACACATACCACCTTGACCTTATTTTAATTCTGAGTGAATAAACATTTAAATACTGGTTTTGAAGGGGCTGGATCAAAATATCCATTATTAGCTGACCAGATAATCCAGAAATTCAATAACAACTTTATTGAATATTTTATTTTCCAGATTAAGCAATGAACAAGTATGGCCATGTCAGTTAATTGAGGAGTTTACTGAGGAAGTAACATGACAAATGCCAAAACCACTATTGTGTCAAAGATCTATACATAATGTTATGGACAGACAAAATCTTCAAATCAGGGCTGTCTAACGTCTAAGCAGCTGGGGGGTCACATGGCCCATGGGCTGTACCAGTAGGGGTCATGGGCCCCTGGGGTCACATGCTTCATGGATGCTCCATTGCACTGAGCATCGATAGGCCCCCTGGCCTCATTGTTGCAATGACCCCCCTGGGGAATTTTTCTCTCCCCCCGCTACACTGCTGCAGTAGTGCACACATGCTCCACTCCACCCCCCCACCCCTGCAACACAGCCCTGCAGGGCCGGTGCAAAAGAAGGAAGCTGTATGAGAGAGGCGGACTCCAGAGATTCGGAGCCAGAGCAGCTGCAGCCAGGTGGGAGCCCGGGTGCTACGACACAAACCCTTGCGGGCTGTGTGTGGCTGTGTACCACCGGTTAGGCCATCCTGCTTTAGACGGTAACTGCAACAGTTCTTAGACTGTCATCAATAGCTTATGTTAACAACTTCTTTGGATTCTTCATCCACGCAGAGCTTCCTCTCGTGCGTGGATGACCTCTACCTGACTCAAGAAGTCTATGGGCCAACGAGAGGCAAAGCGCTGCTTGAGCTGGTACTGGCTACTGGGGATGACCTAGTTGGTGACCTAGTGATCGATGGGAAACTGGGTGACAGTGACCATGAGCTGATCCCCTTCACCATCCGCCGAAAAGCTGGCAAGTCGGTCAGCAACACGCAAGTCCTTGACTTCAGGAAAGCCGACTTTGACAAGCTCAGGAGGCTTGTCAGTGAGGCCCTAAGGGACCGTGACCACAGGGAGAGGGGAGTTCAAGAGGAGTGGTTGCTCCTCAAGGGA
>NW_005841903.1:1884489-1890463 GCF_000455745.1 Alligator sinensis
GGCCCTGACAATCTTCACCCCAGGGTACTCAAGGAGCTGGCGAGCATCATAGCCCAGCTATGTTGGCTAGCACTATGGAAGAAAGAGACTTGGGGGGCATCGTTGACCACAAGATGAACATGAGCCTGCAATGTGATGCGGCGGCTAGTAAAGTGACCAAAACGCTGGCTTGCATCCATAGATGGTTCTCAAGCAAATCCCGGGACGTCATTCTCCCCCTGTACTCGGCCTTAGTGAGGCCGCAGCTGGAGTACTGTGTCCAGTTTTGGGCTCCACAATTCAAAAAGGATGTGGAGAAGCTTGAGAGAGTCCAGAGAAGAGCCACGTGCATGATCAGAGGTCAGGGAAGCAGACCCTACGATGACAGGCTGAGAGCCCTGGGGCTCTTTCGCCTGAAAAAGCGTAGGCTCAGGGGTGATCTGATGGCCACCTACAAGTTTATCAGGGGTGACCACCAGTATCTGGGGGAATGTTTGTTCACCAGAGCGCCCCAAGGGATGACGAGGTCGAATGGTCATAAACTACTTCAAGATCGTTTCAGGCTGGACATAAGGAAGAACTTCTTTACTGTCCGAGCCCCCAAGGTCTGGAACAGCCTGCCACCGGAGGTGGTTCAAGCGCCTTCATTGAACACCTTCAAGATGAAACTGGATGCTTATCTTGCTGGGATCCTATGACCCCAGCTGACTTCCTGCCCTTTGGGCGGGGGGCTGGACTCGATGATCTTCCGAGGTCCCTTCCAGCCCTGATGTCTATGAAATCTATTCATTAATTTAGTAGGTCTCACCACTTAAAGAGAATAAATAAATAATTAATTTTAATAGTGGTATTAGAGGGATAAGTATAATACTCCAAAAGTTGCATTAATGTTAAAGGCGTGGATCTTGATAAAATGCCATTTATGTGCATCAAGAAGTGAACTATTTACATGTCTTGAAAAACACAGGCAAAACTGGGTGAGTCAACTCTGATCTCTGTTGTTATAGAAAGTGAGATATTTTCATAAAACCCAATATGAACAATTTTATTAAATAAATAGAGCAGGCTTGTTTTGGGTGCACTGAAGAATATCTTCTTCACCAGACTGAGGCCTCTTTCCTGTCCTACTTTGACATGATTCTATTCAGTGTTAAAAAATATAAAATGTGTCTGAAGAATTGTTTTTTTTTTAAACAGTAAAAAATTTTAATTCTACAAGTAACGTATGGTAAATTACTACCAATTCTACTAAATGTACTTTTGATAATATATTTATGACTATTTTCCAAAGTGATTAATAGTTTTGGGTGTCGAACTAGAAACATCAATTCTGGAACAGTTGCCATCTCTCCACGACACTGTATTTTCTCACATACTACACATAGCACCAAATACACGACGTACTTCGTTTTAAGATGACAGAGTGAAGAAAAAAAATTATTTCAGAATCTTACCTGCCACAGCACACACTCACTATAGCCAAATGCTCCAGTCTGTGCAGCTTGAGATTTAACCCTCTCACAGCCACTGTCTAATTCAGCAGCATCTACAAGAGGGATAAATGTCAATCTCTGTTAAGTGATGCTAATGACTAGACTCCTCCTTCTCCTGAATAGGGAATAGAAGGGATGGGAAGAAGACTACACCCTGCAGAAGCCATTCCATGAGTCCATTCGGATGTGGAAATCAGCTTCCTTGCTTAAAACATGTGCCCCAATTTTGGGGGAAAAGGTGTATGCAACATGTGATTAAATTCAGATATGCAGTAAGGTTTCATGTTGCACAACAATCCTTGTTCTGAAATACCAAGTGAAAGTGAGTTGGGGGAGCAGGCTAAGGGGGAAATGACATTTAAGAGGCAAACCACCTCTTCTGGAGTTCAGATTCTCTAATACAGGGGTGGGCAAAATGGTAGATCCGGCCAGCAGCCTAACTCCATTTCCACCGTGACAGCATGGGGTCTGGTTTTCCATGGAAACCGGCCCCAGCAGCACTGGCAGAGCACATGGCTGAGCGGGTTGCTGTTCCAGATCTTGCAGTGGTGGCAGTGTGGTCCAGAGCTGTAAGCCTTGATTTGCTGCCTACATGCCCATGCCTGGGGCATGCGGGCAGAGGATCACACCTCTGCTCTGGCTTCAGACCACCTTGTCACCGCTGCAAGATCCCAGCCCCAGAGCAGCTCTCCCCACAGCCACACTCCAGTGCTCCTGAGGCCAGTTTCCATGAAAACCCTGGTCCTGCGCTGTCACAGCCTCACTGCTCCTGGGGTCTTCATGGAAACCAGCCGCAGCGATGTAAGCAGAGGCTGCTGGGAAATGGAGTCTGCCACAGGCCCTATCTAGCCTGTGGGCTGGACTTTGCCTACCCCTGCTCTAATACCATTTTATTATGTGGCCTGTAACATAAGGTGGGTCTGGATTTAATAAACATATCAATTGTTGGAGAAGACTATGAGACCTTACATCTGTGTCAGCTAACAGTATGGAACTGAACAGTGTAAGGTGCTTCATATTTCAACAAACTTGCTGGACAAATACAAAAATCCAAAAATCACCTGGACCAACAGCCATAAAACAGAATACACAATGAACAGCTACACTAAAAATGTGGTTAGTTAAAGAGAGATTCATCCTTCTTTATTGTTTTTCTCTGCTGGAGGCTCTCTAGTTCATCTAACATGGATTACACTTCCTTTGAATTTTCACTAGAACATTATGCCTCTGTTGCCAATCTCATGATTTTTTATGAGTCTCATAATACTTGGTACTCCTAAAGCCCCAGCCTTGGAGTTATGTGATTATTTAAGAATAGCAGCATTCTTTTTTTTTTTTTTTTTTTTTTACCTTTTAATAAATTTATAGTGGAGAAAAGGTGAACCTTAAAGGCTCAACAACCAAAAGCAAGAGGAAAAAGAACCCAAAATGTGCTTAAAAAAATAATAATCACAAGATTTATAATTTAAGTCTCCAATACAGTTAACCAAGCAAGGTTATTCCACTCATTAAAAGCAGGGGTGTCAAACAAATGGCCCATGGGCCAGACGTGGCCTGCTGGACCAATCCCACATGCCAGCCCCACATACTGCATGTAGCATGCAGGCTGGAACCTTCACCACACATGCTGCAAGCAACAGAGGCAATTAGTCTGGGATGCTGCAAACAGCTCATGCCCTGTACTGTGTGCAGCACCAGGTCCAGCCGATGCACTGAGGCAGCATGTGCCCCACACTGTCCCTGAGGATTGTGCGCCAGACCCAGCAAGCCCTAGGGCCGGCACATGCTGCACGTGGTGCTAGACCTACCACGTGCATTGCATGCATAACAGGGAACCAGAAGGGGACATACTCTCCATTTGGAACCCCGCCAGACCCAGAGCCAGTATGCAAGGCCAATCAGTGGCGTACTGCTTCGCTCATGTGCCCCTTGCCAGCCACGTTTCATGCAGCACATGCAGCCAGTCTAGTCCTGCATGTCATGGGCAGCACACACTGGCCTGGTGTTCACTCTCCACAGGCGGTCCAGAGCGCAGGCTGTTCATGGTGCCCCTGACTGACCCCCTGTAGTGCCTGAAAGTGCCAGGTCCAACTCACATACCATGAGTAGTGCACACCCTGGGTCAGCCCTGGGGGCTGGCATGTACTGAATGCAGCATGCAGGCTGCAACTGGAGCTGCAGGCACTACATGGTGGGTTGGGGCCAATCTGCAGGGCCTGACTATGTTTGACACCTTGCATTAAAAGAATAGGAGAAGGAAACTACTGTACTTTTCTGAAATCCCGATGTGGAGAAAAAGGTCAGCCTGCTATTGAAAGTTGACTTTACTGACCCAAAAGCTCAGTAGCAAAAAGGAGAGGGTGAGGCTGCACTTAATATATGCTTGTATATGAGAACTCATCTTTTTTCAGCAAACTCCCTTGAGCACAGCAACACCCAAGAACATCCTGCACACAAATAGCAGATAATATGATTTGTGCTAAAGAGACAAAAATAGCAGCATGACAGAAGCCCAAGTGCATGATACGACACGTGCAGCTATCTAAATAGCACAGCTCTAAGTGTCACAGCCTGCTAATGGCATTCCTTCTGCTTGGCCCTCCCTCTCCCCTTTACACCAGAATTTAGAAATATAGCTCCTTCCAACTTTACCTAGATGGAATTGCCTGCTTAAACAAACAGGAAAAATAGTCACGTGACAGGGTAACATTTCATTCACTTTGGAAAAGAGTAAAAAATAAGCTTAGGTCATGTGGCAAAAACCCAACTGTTTCTGATTTCTGTAATTTTCAATAATAACTTTCTGTAACTTTCAATAATAACTTTATGGTGGTAGGCTTTTATTTTCCTTCCCTCCATAAGAAAGTCTCAGCCAAAATACTTTTCTTCTCCAAAGTATTAGGTGCTCCTGGGAGAAAATTTAGTGAATGATGGCAAAACCCAGGTGAAACAATTCTACAAAAAGCTGGGAAAGTATATAAAACTTGTAAAACTAAGATGCTATAAAAATTAAATTTCAGTTTCTGACACTGAACCAGGAATGAATTTTTGGCCAACACACCTATTTAGAGTCATGGAAAAAGTAGCACTTATCTGTGATATGGTTGTGATGGCTAAGTATTTGCTATGCAGCAGGAACAAGAGATGGGAAATGACAGCATTCTTCACCAACCAACATGAATCATTTAAGAAACATGAGAAGAATCTGATATTCACTCTTCCAAGCCCACTGAGCTTTTCATGTCCTTAGTTAGCAATGATATACTATTATTCAGTGTTTCTGGGAGATGTCAGAACTGTTCCAGGTAGCCAGGTACTTGTATCACAACAGTTGCCACTCCCAAAAAATTATTAATAGTTAAATAGCTGATTTTAGAAAAGTCAAAACTGACTGTACATGAAAAAGACCAAACGACCTTCTCTTCACTGGGTACCCACTTGTGGGTGTAGAAAGGAGGAAACTTGTACTGTACACATTCTGTGGATAAAAAGGAAATGTCATACCCAGGGCTGACAATCTAGCACTTTTTATCGGCTTTAAATTGACTTAAAAGGAAACCCTTCCTTCAAAAAATATATAAGCCTAGACATCAAAAGTGATCGAGAGGAAAGAGAGAAAAAAAAAAATCACCATTATAAAATTAAATGATGAAATAGCCCGCAACCGTATCTTTATAGCCAGAGCCACAAGGTGCTAAAATGCTTTCACTCCATAGAAGTCTGGTAGATTTATAGATTACAGAAAGTCACTAAAAACCCCTATGCGTGGCTTAAATATGAATTTCTGTACATAGGTACACTATTAAATGTCTAATGTAGGAAATTGAGATAATGCCTTCCTTAGGTTTTCCAGCCTAATATAAAGCTCAACACCCCAGATTTCTGCTTGGTCCCAGCCACAAAAAGCATATTAACCCTGTACAAGGAAATTACTTTAACATGTGTATTGCAAGGTTTGAGTCAGTGACAGTTATGTACATATGGAAAGAGAGGAAGGGTGAGGCTGTATTTATGTTGGGGGTAGGGGGAAGATAAGTTTGAGGGAAATACCAAACATCTTTAGAGGGTACTGAAGGCACTGGCTGACGTCATTGTGCAGCCACTGGCGGGAATATTTGAACACTCATGGTGCACGGGCCAGGTCCCGGAGGACTGGAAAAGGGCCAATGTGGTCCCCATTTTCAAGAAGGGGAGGAAGGAGGACCCAGGCAACTATAGGCCAGTCAGTCTCACCTCCATCCTAGGCAAAGTCTTTGAAAAAATTATCAAGGCTCACATTTGTGAGAGACCGGCAGGAAAAATTATGCTGAGGGGAAACCAGCACGGGTTCATAGCAGGTAGATCATGCCTGACTAATCTAGTCTCTTTTTATGACCAGGTTACAAAACACCTGGACGCAGGAGTAGGGGTTGACATCGTTTACTTAGACTTCAGGAAGGCGTTTGATACGGTATCCCACCCCATCCTGGTGAACAAGTTAAGAGGCTGTGACTTGGATGACT
>NW_005841903.1:1891171-1937257 GCF_000455745.1 Alligator sinensis
AAGCTAGCAGAGAGCAGATTTAGACTAGACATTAGGAAGAACTTCTTCACAGTTCGAGTGGCCAAAGTCTGGAATGGGCTCCCAAGGGAGGTGGTGCTCTCCCCTACCCTGGGGGTCTTCAAGAGGAGGTTAGATAAGCATCTAGCTGGGGTCATCTAGACCCAGCTCTTTCCTGCCTATGCAAGGGGTCGGACTCGATGATCTATTGAGGTCCCTTCCGACCCCAACATCTATGAATCTGCACAAATTAATGAGTTCAATTTAATTACCTTCCAACAGAAATGTTAAATAAGGTGTAACAGGTGATATAGCATCTTCCTAACGGACCACACTGTTTCAAGCTATTGTTCATCAAATTGAATTGCTTTCTAAGCAATAGCACTTCAAACATCTCCCCTGAGATATTGTCAAAGATCGCATCTCAATCAAATACTCTATATTGTATGTAAAAATGTGGTAATTTGGAGGGAAGAGGCTCGATTTTCTCTTTCCTCTCCAAACCCCCATCATTTCCTGTAGCAGGCCTTGTAGACTAAGGACCTTGTTGCACAGTATTTTTGGGTGGCTCCTGGAGCTCTTAAAGTCTGGACTGTCCACACATTAACACTTGAAACTAGTTTTCAGCTCTCATGAGGCAGCTCAAAATTATACAGCTCCCTAGAAGGATTATCTCTGATCCATGTAACCCAGCTCCTGTTCTACCAAGGTGCAGCCACTCTAGGCTATAACTTAGTATAAACACCCACCTCCCCAACTGGCATGGATCAGGACTGCTGCCCCCTGCCCACCCTCCCCAGCACCCAAGATCCCTGTTCACTGCTCCCCCCTCCAACCTCCCATTTATGCTTTGCTCCCCATGCTGTCTGTCTCAGGGGAGCAGCAGGGAAAGGTTAAACCTGCCTGCCTCACTACCACTGGCACCACTGCTGCTCTCTAGGCCCAACTGAGCCTGGAGAAGAGCAGTAACCTGGCAGTGGCAGTGGGGGGGTCAGGCAGGCAGGTTAACTCTTCTCTGCCTGCTCCCCTGGGACAGATAGCATGGGCAGCCAAAGTAAGTTGTTGGGGGTGGGAGGGGAAGAAGGGAACCCCAAAGGAGCAGGGGGAGACCAGGGAGAACCCCAGTGGGTAGGAGGAAGTCTGGAATAGGAGGGAGGTGGGATTCTTACCTTTCAATCCTCCTGGCCCCTGCTGACCTGAAGTGTGTCTGCTCCAAACTCAAACTAGTACCAACACTGATCAACATTTATGCAGCTCACAGTGTAACGTGCAACAAGGCCCTAAGCACTGCTATCTGAAAAACATCAAAACAACTACAATTCATGCTAAAGAGTATACAGGTTTACTAGGAATAGATTTTGAAATCATTCAGCACATTAATAAAAATCCCACTAACTTGAGTGGGGCGAGAAATAGGCCAACACACCAACTACTTTGTAATCTCAATCTATAAGCAAGGATAATTTATGAGTATACCAGTGATCGCCACAGAATCCAATTAAGATGGTAAGTAGTGGAAATCCCTCTTTGATAGACAGACAGGATCTAAATATGTATTCTCTAATGTCTGTCCAATACCACTCTGGCAACAAAAACATACAAGGAGACCCTAGGACTTTCCTGCAAGAAAGCTGAGCTGATATCAGCTTGGTCTTCCACTATTCTTTCCAGATGGGTACTATTGCCCAGACCATGTATTGCAGGAGACCAAAAAAAGCAGCTGCACAACCAACAATACCATTACACCATAACATTACTTTTTATTGCATAAAATTTTATAAATATTTTTCTTAATTTTATTGCACAGTATACAGTAAAAAGGAGAAAGTGACTTTAGCATTTTCCAAAAGGAAAAAGGCACAACTGATAAATGGTGTGCCAGTCTGAGTGTTGCTTTTGTAGGTTTGCTCTCGAAATAAGGTGCGAATAAGAAAAGCACATCATATGAGGTTAATTTGTATTTGACAGTAAGTTGCTGGGGCAAAGACTTTCAAATGTGACTAGTGATCTGGGATTTCTTGAAATGCTTTAAATAAACCTGAATATTAGACCCTGCTTCCAAATCCAGAGCCTTCTAAAAGTGTTTGTATTTTAGCATGCAAAAAATAAATTAAAAACAAAAACCAAAACCAAGAGTCATAGGCACTTTTAGAAAAATCTAGTCTTAGTAAAATTACTCTTTCTTTTTCTGATTTAAGAAAAAATGGTAAATTACATCCCGCTTGCCACATACAAATTAGAGTCTTTTGAGCAGGTATTAAAAGGTCTCTGAAGGAAATTCACAAGGTATCTTCACATTTCTTGGAAATGGCTTCCTTCCCATCTTCCCTGCAATCAAAAAAGCTGACTCAACTCCAACCATTTCAGGTTCATTTCACCAGATGAGGATCAAAAAAACTCCCACAAAAACTTGTTGCTGAAATGCAAGCTGACAAGTCCTATCTTCAAAGTGATTTATGATCTGATGATATACCAAAGAAGGCTCCCTCTATTCATCCGAGATTTCCAGTGGGCAAACAAACATTTGCTGGGACAACTGGTATCCCCCTAAGAGAGCCACAACCTTGTCATCAGGTGCTAAATAGCAACTGACATCTCAAATGAAATCTGAGCACCGTCAGTAGAAAGGGCTCACTGAACAAGAGCAATCAAGTAAGAAAAGCCCACATAAAAAAAGATCACACTAAGACAGACTGGATGTCTTTTCAATAGGATTGTTATGCTTGTTCAATCCTATTTTTTGCCAATCAGTAAAAGCAGTAAAAAAAGCAGTTATAAACTGCTTATAACAGTTAAGCATTTCCTATATTGGTTTCATGTAATTTTTCTTTAGGGTATACTTACATGTAAGAGAAATCAAACTCATTCAGTCTTAGAGTAAGACACTCTTCCAGGTGACATCAAACAGTAAAAATGGAGGGAAAACGGGGGAAAAACACTCTGCACAATGTTAAATACCTAACCGGGGATGACAAATCAAATGGGAATTACTGTGGTAAAAACATAATTAAAAACTTGATTGAAGTTAAACAGAATTTACATAACACTGCAAATTAACTTAATGCTGAAAGTATTCACTGGGAAAGCAATAAAAAGGCATTTCATTAGTAATCTATATTTAAACAATACGTACAATAGAGTTTTCTAATGAGAAACGTAGGGTTTTTAATAACAGCAGTTTCCAATGGCTGCCAAGAGACGCTACTATCACTGAGATTTCTGCATTCAAACAAGCAAGCCTTGGCAAATTCATTTGTGGACTGTAGCCACAAGGTACCAAAGGACAGACAAATACAGAGTGTTGCTGTATGGCTGGCTATAAATGGACTGACTTGAAAGCTCTGGACAGAGCCTGCACTGGGGCTGGGTGGTGAGGAGCTGGGTGGAGGCCAGGCAGCAGGGAGCTGCACCCATGCCACCAAGGCAAGGGGAAAGGACAGGAAGAAGTTGCAGCAATGGCTGAGTCAGGACATCGGCTCACCTCGGACCCAGGCTGGGTTGTTGCAACCTGCAGCCCTGAAAAGCTGCCAGTCACAGGGCTTTGTTCTAGAGAAGGTTGAACATGTTGGAAGGGACCCCAGTTCCATTGAAGATAATGCCAGATTGTGAGGCAGGATTCCACCCACCATTCTTAAAGCCTTTAGGAGATCACAAGTCTCCTGACTGTACGCTACAAATTATTGGAACCTCTTTTGAGGCGGGGACTGTATTTACATTATATTGATAGATGCAGATTCCACAATGGGGTCACAATCATTGAGTGGGCCACTGAAAAAAATATTACATGTAAGTAATACTTGTCACAAAAGTGAAAATGGGAAAATCCTTCATTGCAAAAAGGAATTTTTCCAGATTAACAAGAATCATCAAGAAATGTGATAAGCAAAATGTCATAAATACTCTTAGGAAAATGAATGTTTTACCACCTTCCCACAGAAACAAATTCCCACAACACAGGATGAAGGGCAATTAAGTTGATCTTTCATTTGTTTCAGACAGTTACGCTCAAATTCGTCCTGTATTTCTTATAATAAAGGTATGTTGCTGCCCACTTTTTCATTTAGGCATACCTAACTATTCTTTAATGCTACCATTTGATTAGTTTGTGCCATTTAAAAAACATTTCCTAAAACTAAGAGCCAGATTTTCAAAAGCTAGGTGCCTTAGGATGTAGATAAGTGTAGCTACATTTTTCAAAAACACCTTATCTTCTACCCCCCCAACAAAGGAGAATTAGGTCCTAAATTCTATCCTCAGTTACCTATAAAGCTTCTAAAAATCTGCTCCAAACTCCTAAACAACAGAAACCTCCAAAAATTCCAATGAATAAATAAGAAAAAAATGAAAGACCATTTACCCTCCCCCCCCTTTTAAAGGAGAACAAATCGTTAAGCTTGCAGGGGAAAAGGAACCTTTCAGGACAAAGGAGCAGTAAACAGGCAAGCTTAAAACAAGTTTGGTAGGGAAGGTCTGCTTGGAAGAATGGCAGCAAGAGAGAGGCAGTAGATTGAGACCCAGAAAAATGGCTGGAGAATGTTGCAATGCCAGAGCCACTGCCACTGCTTGCACTTGTGAGGTGTCTGTTCAGGCAGGACCACTCATTGTCGAGGCTTCCACCAAGGTCCTGGTATGGCATCGTGGAGACTGCAGCTTGCAGGTTCCTTCCAGTGATAGCCAGATGGGGGAATGCCTGAAATGTGAGCAATGCCTCCTCACCGTGTCCCTTCAGGAAGCAACCAAGAGAACCCTATGGGAGGCTGTGGCAAGGCTTTGAAGCATCTTCCATGTTGAGGACTTCATTGATTTGATGTGAAGGAGATGTCTAGGACTGTGGAGGGGGGGCTGCCAAAGGCAGTGCTACAGAAGGGAGAAGACATGGACTCCCAGAAAGGCAGAAGCTGGAAGCTTATGACCTCTGGCAGCATGCAGAAATTTCATCTCCACTTGCAGCAGTTTGCCTGGAGAACAGATATGGAGCCCTACAACACAGGAAGAGCAGCAGGTTCCATTGGTGGAGGAGGACATGCCAGGCCTGCCCAAGGTTGGAGGGATTGAAACTGCTTCCACCAAAAAGATTGACGGGTGGTGGTGGTTGGAGACTCCCTTTGAAGGGGGATGGAGGCATTCATCTGCTGCCCTAACTCGTTGCCTCGGGAGGCCTGACTTGTTGTCTTGCTCCATGACACTGCTTTCCTGGAGCCTGGATCTGAGAATATCATGGAAGGATTACCAAGATTCATCTAGCACTCTGACTAGTACCCCATGCGGCTCATCCATGTGGGCACCAATGATACTGCCAGGAGAGACCCTGAGCAGATCAAAAGTGACTACAGGGCTCTGGATGCAAGAGTGAGGGGGACGGGGGCGCAGGTGGTGTTCTCCTCGATCCTTCCAGTCAAGGGGAAGGGCCTAGGCAGGAGTGGGCGCATTCTTGCAGATCAACACATGGATGCACAGAGGGCATCACCCGCGGTGCTTTGGCTTCTTTGACCACAGGATGCTATTACAAGAAGAAGGATTGCTAGGAAGACATGGAATCCACCTGATAAAAAGATGGAAGATCTTCACAGACAGGCTCAAAAACTTAGTGAGGAGAACTTTAAACTAGGTTCACTGGGGAATGGAGAACCAAGTGGGGAACTGGATGACCTGGAGGAAGGGCAAGTAGGAGGGAGCAACAGGGAAGGCATTCTAATTCTTCCTGAGAAAGTAGGGCAATTGGCTAGTTACCTCAGGTGTCTAAATTTCTATGATACTAAATGCTTCTTATATAGGTTTTTTAAGGGTTTCTTTTGGAGCACTTAGTTTTATACCTTATACCTTTTATTAGAAACTTATCATATACCTGGAATGAGTATGCTATAACACAAGTACAAAATGACAAAGTAGTAACAACAACAATATGGCAGACTCCGTGACACTATATAACAGTAATCCATATATCAAACAAACCTCAGGGATTCTGCAAGGACACACGGATGGCCACTTGATGTCCTAATCATCACAGAAACCACAAGGTTAAAATGATGGAGAACACCAAGGCTATAGACTAGTATCAAGGCTATAGACTTACAATAAAAGTCAGGGGAGAAGGCTCTTGATTTCTCCTGCTGACACTGTTCCACTTGATATAAATGAATGAACTCAAGGGACTAGAAAACAAGCTATTTATCACAAGCTGAAAGAGGGCAGGGATTTGCTTCATGTCAGATGCTTTAGGGTAACTGCCTGAAAGCAATATCATGGTAACCCAGCCATCTTTCACTGAGGACTACACTACCATAGGATTTGTCTTTCATCTGCTGCAGTACAAGAGCACAAAAGGCAAGAGACAAGGCAAAAAATGCCTGATGGAGAAGAAGAGAAATTTGACTGAAAGATCCCACTTCTCCTACCCTTTCTTTTGCACTCCCTCCCTCCCCCGCCCAGATGTTCACTACCTATTCGTTATGATATAAATGACTAATTTATTGCAACAGCCTTAGAAGAATTTGTTTTTCTTTCCCAGAACAGATTCACAATATGAAAGGGCAGTGGTTTGGCAAACTAGAATTTGGCAAACTCCATTCATATAGAATAATGTGAACAATAACAGGGAGCCACTTGTGGTAAAAAGAGGTAAAATGTGGTATCAAGGTTGACACTGCGTTAGCTTCACATCTTCTGTTCTGCCAACAAACAGACTAGACTAGATAGACTTATAGAAAAAATAGATAGAAGGGACCTTAAAAGTAGGGGTACTCTGATAAAGATTTTCTTGGGTGATAGCGATAGCTGTTTATTAACAAGCCATATTGGACAATACCAATCCAACAGCCAATTTACAGGAATGCAGCCAGGTGAGGGGGTGGGAAGGGGATACTGGGGGGTGGGAAGGAAGTGAGGCTCCCTGCTGCTGTGCGCACCCCTGGGGAATGCATGGGGGGCATGTGCCCCCCCCCCCCCCAGATTTGTCCACAGGGCAAGAGCGGACTGGACACTTCAGGCTTGGGGCCAAGGGCTGCACGGGGCAGGTGGAGGCACTGGGAGGTGGGGTTACAGGGAATTTTGGGGTAGCTATAGCCCCCCAAGCCTCCCCCTAGTGCCACTCCTGCTTGGGGCACTCCACTCTGTTGCCTTTCCCTCAGGAACCCTGTGCTGGCTGTACGCCCCCTGCCTGCCCCACAGCAAGGCACTATAGCCAACCCAAAATTCCTCCTAGCCCCCCCATAGCCACCCCTACCAGCGTCACTGCCATCTCCTGCCCTGTGAAGCTAAGTCAGCCTGGTGCCTACCCACTTAGAGCCAAGCCCCAGTCCAGCCTCTTTGCTGGGAAGAGAGAAGCACAGCCCCTGGCCCTGAGCCCGCAGCAGGTAGCCCACCATCACCCCATGCATAAATATGGGGGACACATGCCCCCACACTTCTCCCAGGGGTGTGCACAAGAACGGGGAGCCATATCCCCTTCCCATCTGCCACCACCACCCCCCGCACCTCCTGGATGAGTCACCCATGGCTCCATCCCACTCCCAGCCCCAGGGTCGCATTCACCACCCTGACTGGACAGCGCCTGCTCCTGCCCCTGCCACACTCCCTCCCTCACCATGGGGGCCTTGATCTGGACCCCCCATGCCCCTTCCCCCCTACAGATTTACCGGCAGCACGCTGCTGTCTATGCTGCCGAGCTGCATTCCTGACCGTGTGCATGCTGCAGTTGCACACATGCACGCAGCATTTATCGGTGACATTATTGGCTATGCCAGCCAAAAAAAGCCGATTGCCAATAATGTTAATTTTCCTTTTATCAGTGCCAATCTGATATGCCACTGATGTATCGGTGCACCTGTACTGAAAAGCTATCCAAGTCCATCCTCTGCCTCCAGATATTATAGTGCTTATTCCTTTCTTAAAACCCTCCTGTGATAAACTCAGAGGAGTCAAAGTAACACAGGACTTTGAAAAGGAGCACAACATATATTTGCAGAATGTGCTAGAGAAAGCACAGTCAGTGGCGTCCTTCTAAGATGATGACAGTGTGGCTGGGGCAACATATAATTTTAACAACTGTGTTTTTATGGATTATGGGTGTCTCAGATGTCATTGTAAGAGACTGGGATTCAAACAAAGGTTAGCTGGGTGATGCCTTATCCAAGTAAAACCTAAGTAATTCTGACTTACAGTGAAGAGGAGGTTGACAACACTATGAATATCAAGAGCATGCCAAACACTTATTACAAAAACTCTTATGAGTTTTATTGGATCTCCAGATGCTGATGAATGTTTTGGTAGGAGCAGCTGTCACATGGACTTGGCAAGAAGTTTGGAACATTCTCCTTGGGCTACAGATCTTGTATTAAATGTGTTAAAATAACAACAACAATGAATAATGATTGGAGCTTTACCAAGAAGTCTGACTAGAACTGGCTACTACTAACCCAAGTGGTACCTGAGTTAGCTTATTAAATCTTTGAAAGGCAACTATTAATCACTGTTAAGCATTTTACTTCATAATGGACAATCTCCCAGAAGGTAAAGAATGAAACTATTATTAAATTATATTGTCCCTCTTTGGGAAAACTAGTTCTGTTTAAAGCAATTTAATAAGTGGAGGGAGGTAGGATGAGTTGTTGGTATCTGGACAATAATTGATGCTGACAGGTAGGCCAGAGTGGCATGAGAGAGAATTGCTTTCCAGAGATATACGCTATTCATTTTACATTTTTTTCTCTCTGTAGCCAAGCAGAGAAGGCCATAATTAGTTAGCCTTTGAGAAGAGTAAGTCTAGAGATGTTCAGCAAACCATTTGTTTTGATTTAATCCATTTCCTCTCTAATAAATCTTGGATTAATGTTGAATGGGTAATTTCATGCAGATGTCCCCAAGGAGAAGACAGAAGTACATTACCCCTGAAGAGAAACACTCAGGAGTAAAAAGTGTCTTGCATTTAGACTGCAGTCCCTAAGTCAAAGAACCTACAGAATGCCCACCCCCATTGGGTTGTTTTGCTATCAGGCTATTAAAGGCAAACACAATCAAGAACTTGAAAAAATAAGAGAACTGCCTGTTGTATTAGTCACAGGACCAGTCAAAAAGCCTGATAACCCTTACAGAGTTTAAGTCCTGACTATCTTAAAGAGTACCTCTTTCCATGAACAATTCCATGGAGTTGTGGTCTTTGCTGAGGAGACCAAAATAGTATTCTGTCTGTTGAAGTAAATGTGGAATAATAATGACTGTACTCTCAGAAAACTACCTTTGGCCACCAGAACCCTTTAGGGTTTATTTGGTTTCCCAGTTATCTTGGAGGATACGGTTAATGGTAAAAAGAGTCCTCCATTGAAGTTCAGTATCTGGTACTACTATTGCTTATGCAGTGGAATGGAATAACGTAAGTGCAAACAGATCTCTCATTTGTCAAAGGACAGATTGTCCTGGGGTTAGATCCAAGATCAAAAGGACCAGCACAGTCATTTACATACATCACCTTTCCAAGCTGTATTACTGCTCCTGGTATGTTTTATCTTGCATACTTCAGAGGAACTTGAAGTGGGACGGTAGATGTGAAGGCCTGTATGATCCTGGGACAAAAGGCTTTCTTCTGGAATAAACTCAATGTCTATTCATAGCTATAGGGGCATAAAGGACCTTTCAAATTCTCATTGGACACATCTACATGTGCAATTAACGTGAATGAGTAAACTTTGGCACAGTTTGTGCCTGAGTTTATTGCTTCTGGGCTCACTTTTTGCATGTGCACCCAGGACAGCGGCATGTTGAACCAGGGCAGTACAGCCCCAACTGGCAGGAGTCCCTGGGGGTCAGCCTGCCAGCCTGGGGCTGCTCTGACCTGGCTCAAGGTGCTGCACAGGGGCTGGCTGGGGCACAAAGGTAACCCCCACGCTGGGATAGCCCCCACACAAGGTGGCCCCCACAATGAAGTATCCTCATGCCCCAGCCACCCCTGTCAGCATCTACATGTGCTCTGCAGCACACTAAAAAATGCCACCATAGGATAGTACTTGTGTACTACGGCAATGTTTATTACTTTACTGTGCCCTAATAGAGATGCACACGTAGACACAGAATTTACTGCGCAGCTAATCAGGGAACTGCAGTAAATGTCTCGTGTAGATGCACCCACTGAGAGGCAGTTAGGTGCCTAGATCCCTCTCTACCTTTGCAACTCTACAACTTAATAACTTATTTTTTCCAGACAATTCTCACAGCTAGTTTCCCTAGACAGCATAGCCTTTCAAGTTACAATTAAGCAGCTTTATATCTGCAAAATTAGCCCTATGAGAAGAAAGAAGACAAGGAGCAACAGGCCTATCTTTGAAACAGTTTGGGAAATACAAATGGTGGCTGCCATCTTAGAATTGGATCCTCTCTCTGGATTTTGAAAGAAAAAAATGCACTCTCTCTTTTTTTGTCCTAAGCGCATGTACCTTAACCACCATACATTACAGACAGAGCAAGAACATCTCCACATACGCTTTCTGGAGCAGAGTCACCCAGTTTACAAACGCAATAACATTTGGTTTGATACAGAGGTGCCAAATACGTGCGGACCTGAGGGCCCTGGACCCCCTTGGGATGAGGGTTGTCACTGTAATGTGTAAAACTTTCCACATCTTAGGGTCATCCCCCCAGCAAAAACAAAAGTCAGCACCTGTGGTTTATATCATGGTGAAAGGCAACCTTAAATAAAAGGCAGATCAGAGATGGAGGAAAATCCCACTAGATTTCTTTTTACTGCCACAAAGAGAGAACATACATGACTGTTTTAACCACTGGGTACTAGTGATATGCAAAGTGCAGGCACTAGTGACTGTTAAATGTTGCTGCTTTCCCAAGAGTAGCATTTCCTGCAAATGATTGGATACAACACTCTATTTATCACACACTGGTCTTTTTGTGGAGTTGCATAAATTAACACCCCCACCCTATTCCATCCCCCTAGCTAAGACTTACTCAAGACCATTTTACTGTTAGGCAAAATGGCAGAACTTAAAAAAAAAGGCTCCTTTAGGAGACTTTTTTATTTTTTAAAGTATAGGTTAGGTAAGAAATCAAACAAGTAGTATGATAAACCTTGTAGGAATGTCTCTCTTGGCAGAGCAGATATTCCCATAAGGCCAGCTTGTTACTCTGAGGGTTGATATCTAGCTGGCAGGAGGTACATAGTATCCTTAAATCACCCTGGAGCGATGATCTCAGGAGAAAGGAATCATTGCCCACAGTTCCAAGAGGAGGATCAACACACCAGCGAGCATGCCCCTTGCAATGCTTTTCCTTTTTTTAACATGATATATTTATACTCAGGAGAACACTGCTCACATGCAGCGTCAGCCCCAGTCCGGGAGGCCCTGCTTTCCCAAACTGAAGTACTGAAAATCATGTGCTACTAAGTACCTCCCATGTACCAGGACCACAAGACCACACACAGGCAGAGGAAGATCCCAGAATTAGGGGCAAGAGTATGATTTTGCCTGTTTTTGAAGTGATTCTTCAAATCCTGGCTAAACTTCCCTTGCACCTTAATAAATATCAGTCTAATAATATTTTTATTTGTAGATCTCCGAGCACTTTACAAAGGACCTTGGGGTCTTTATAGATGGGGAAACTTGGGTACAGAGAGGTGAAACAACTTGTCCAAGATCACCCGGCAAGCCAGTAGGAGACACAAATCCAGGTCTCTTGACCCTAGACATAATGCTCTTCCACCTCTATCTCTGTTTATTAATTTCCATTTACAAGTAAGTTGATCCTTCAACAGAGCAGCCTTGTAAATATGTTTTGTCTAACAGTGCACAGTAGGAAATTTCTATCTTCAATATGATGTTCCTCCCCCTGAAGGTAAGCAGAAAGATTTTGTTCCTGAGCCTTTATGATAATTTTACAAGCCAGAAAAATTAAGCTTCTAGGTAGAAGGCAGCTTTGCCTTGTCATTCAGTACATTAGTTTGTAAATTCCACTGATCCTGGGCTGCTCGCAGCGGGCAGTGGAGAGGCTGCAAGCCACTGCACCAAGGTCTGCAGAGCCCTGGCTCAGCTCATTGCTGGTGGCAGGTGCATGTGTACTTCCAGGCTGAGGGTGGGGAAAGGGCCAGAGCTATACTGCCAAAACAATGATCCGACCCTTTGTGGCTCCCCCATCATCTGCCCCAGCACACCAACATCTTACTAGTCGAGGTTGGGGTGTTTTTGGCACTCTGCCCAAAAACGTTGCCGACCCCTGACATAAATGATTAATTGACAGCAACAAAAGCACAATAAGGCAGGGGAATTGGTCTAATGGTGGGTACAAAAGGCTTTTTCCAAATATGCAAAAGAAACAGTTCTATAGTCACTATGCACAAACACTGGTCTAAAGATTAAAGCACTGGAAAATGTAAGATTTGAGGTATATTCTTGGGTCTGCCACTGATCTTCTGTAAGACCTATCTGCTTCTCCGATTCCTCTCCCAGCTTTTGCCTGAACCTACCTATTGAGAAGGTAAGCATCTGGATGCAAGGACTTCTTATTAGGTGTTGGTACATGCACAATACTGGGTCCTAAAGATGTAGCACAAATAACTAAAAAGTTATAAATGCACAATTCTGTGTTCTCTTCTTATCACCAAAGAAACAGTGTCGAAGTAAAATGCAGTATAGGAGAAGGAATGTTTATGATTGGACTGGCACTCATTCCTACAGTAGCCTGGAGAACAGGAGATAGAAAGCTTTTCTTTAATTCCAGAAAGCCATAGCCTGGGCTACATGAAATGCTACACAGGTGCCAAATACTATTGTAAGTGCTCATATGAACTACTGCCTGGCTGGGAATTCTGGCAGAAACAGAATCTGACCTACAGTAAAGAATATAGAAGAAGAATAGATGCTATTTCCTAAATGCATTCTTCTTTTGGGCCCAGAGCAGAGGGCAGCAAGACAATTAAAATGTTGCGCAACCCATAAGAAATACCTGCTGATAATATGCATGTCCTACATCCCAACAGGTGTTTTGCACAGAAAATCTATGATTTACTGAATCTCTGGCACCTGCTGTGTACTGCACTAAGCAAGTAAGAAATCAGGCAGTGTGAGAAAAAGGACATGAGCTAAAGCCATGCAGATCATTTATTTTTAAGGAACCCCTGGTTAAGAACGTACATGCCATACTGGAGCAGACCAGTGGTCCATCTAACCTGGCATCCTGTCTCTGGCAGTGGCAGGAATGGATACTTTAGAGAGAGAGCACTTAACTGGATATGTGTAGAGTGTTCTTTTCCTGTTCATTACCCCATTTCAGAATTCCTGTGATTTTTACCCTACTGAAGCACAGACTCATAATTTTAGATGATATGATTTGAAATCCTGAAAATAATCAATCAATACAAATCATACATAAGCATCATGGAATACTCACTCTTTCGGCCCACAGCTGGGGCACGTATAAGAAGGGATGTTTGCGCATGTGCGTGTGCATGTGTATCTGTCTGAGAAACCCTGTTCTTTCATTAGAATCTATTACCATAACCAATTAGTTTGAAGCTGTCACACAAATCCTATTCTAGTTGATGAGACCTCTGCACAGATAAGTAGCACAGTCCAGGGGGGCCTACAAGCAATGCAGCAACAAGCAATTCTTTAATTCTCAGGGGATATTTCTTATAGCTATTGGCAGATTTGTTTGGACCTTCCCTGGGGCTCCCACATAATTAACATAATTAACGAATTGCTCAATCTCTTTAACCTGCTCTATCAATGACCAGATGTTATGTAGTAGTAGGTCTTCTATAGAAGGTTCTGGGTATGCATGTCCAGATACAGGAATATTATTGAGAGGGAAACAAAGCTTTGCACAGTAAACTGGTAGAACAGCATGGAATAAAAATCAGGCTAACTACTGCCAAGCTTTCCACTCACACTGTTGCTTCCCCCTTTAAGGTTTAATCTTGCAAGATGCTGAACACATTTCAATATCTACTGACATCCACAGGATCTCACTGACATTGTTCAGTACCTGAGAGGAGCAGACCTTCCATCAGTATCTGAGGCTAAAAAGAGACATTGCATTTATCCATGGGTAAGTTGTGCCTGTGTTTATCCTGAGACAAAAATATCCCAGGATTGGCGTGTACACATATCACCATTCTAATCATGGTTTAGTGGGTGGCTGAATGCAGGGCTACTTTTCTGCCATTGATTCAATCATACATAGATTTATAGACATTCGGGCTGGAAGAGACCCCGGAGGATCGTCGAGTTCAGCCCCCTGCCCCAAGGGCAGGAAGTCAGCAGGGATCATAGGATCCCAGCAAGATAAGCATCCAAATGTGTCTTGAAGGCATTCAAAGTAGGTGCTTGAACCACCTCCGGTGGCAGTTTATTCCAAACCTTGGGGACTCGGACCGTAAAGAAGTTCTTCCTTATGTCCAGCCTGAATTGGACACGGCAGAGTTTGTGACCATTCGATCTTGTCATCCCTTGGACGCTCTGGTGAACAGACCCTGAATACCCCTGATAAACTTACAGGTGGCCAACAGATCACCCCTAAGCCTGTGCTTTTCCAGGCTAAAGAGTCTCATTGCTCTCAGCCTGTCGTAAGGTCTATTTTCCTGACCTCTGATCATGCGCGTGGCTCTTCTCTGGACTCTCTCAAGCTTCTCCACATCCTTTTTGAATTGTGGAGCCCAAAACTGGAGGCAGTACTCCAGCTTGTCAAAACTTGTCAAAATCTTAAAAGCTTTGTTTTTTTCCCCTTGCTTCTAAGTATTAGAAATCAGCACTACTGCCACAACACTGCAGCCAGAAACAAAATTTGGCATGCATATTCCTGTGTGGAAATGCACTACTTAGATGGAAATTCAAAATGTATGTGGCAACATAACCCAGGAGCTTTCATAACTTCTTTGAAAAGACAATGAAAAAGTTTTACCTTTGGGCAGCTCAGTATATAGAAATAAACTATTTGTCTGCTTTGAGCCACTTGCTGGATGCTGTTGGCAAGATACGTAACTTGATGACAAATGGATCTTGTACTGCAAATTGTTTGTGGTCTCTCTGCAAAAAATAAAGGAGAGGAAAAGCAAATTTTTACACAAAGTAAAAGTAAGTTGTCGTTGGGGAAACAAACAGAAAGATAGAGTTTATTTCCTTGTCTTTCTGAAAGACAAGAGAGGAGAAGGAAATAAATTTGGGAATAAGTTACACTTCACCTTTGTATGCAGGTGATCTATGTTTTCATTTAACAATTTGCTATGCTGCCGGCACTTTTACATGAACTAAGGCAAACTGATTTATCCAGCTTGCCATATTTTGCTAAAGAAAAGTATGAAGTAATCTCCAGCCTGTAAAGCTGATAGTCACTAGGACAAGGAGAGGCCAATATTTTTAGCTGAGTATACACAAAGCCTTTGCTGTCTCTCTCCCCCTCCCCCTCCCCCTGCCCCATAACGCCTCAGAATGATCTCACATAAGGGTAGCTGTAGCAGCCACTTCCAACATTGCACTTTGACTAGTTGGCAAGTACTTTACTGGTTATGATTAGTTAGTGGATCCTTTGCAGTTCACATTTAAGACTGCTGGCATGCACACACATGGATATATGTGCACATTATCAACTTTAAGCAACACTTGCAAATAAAAACAGCACTGTGAATGATGCTAAGACCACTTTTAAATTACCTTCTCCACCACCTCCTCAAAAATGTAAAGTCTACAGGAAACAGCATTAACTCAGCACTCCTTAGAAACCATACATATGAGTTAATGCACATTAGTTAAATCAAAACACTTAAAATTAATTTCACAAACTGAGGTCACCAATAACTTTTTTACAATTTAACTTTTCACCAGATTAATGCTACCAGAAATACAAGGAATACTACTGCGATGTTAATTACCTGCAAACAGCAGTTGCACAGATTTTAATGGGGAGCAATGTTTTAGCCAATGCATGCATACTTAAGTTCCTCTTGTATCAAGCCAAAACAAATTAGATCCATTCAATAGTGATCTTAGTCATTACTAGTTGTGGGGGGAAGAGAAAATAGAGAACTTAGAGAACTAGAGAGTAGTGTAAAATGAGAGTGCGCCTCTCCGGTACGGTTATACAATGGGACAGAAAAGTCCACAAAAATGCATGCTTGTAATCTCACTGAAACCAAGACCCCATAAGAGAGTCTAAATCCTTTAGGCTGAATCAAAAGAGTTCTTTGCAATACTGGTTCTTCATCTACAATCTTCAGGGCACATACATGAACCAGAACTGATAAAAAATGCCACAAGAGATACAGTGGGTTGTAATTAGTAAAAGAGATTCGTAAAGGAGCCAGAAGAAAGTTGTTTCCTTGTGAAGTGATCCATAAAAAAGGAAAAGAAAAATGTTTATCTCTATCAAAATTGTTTAAAGAATATTTCAGAGGTCCCTTTAGAAAGGTAAGGCAAAAGGGGACAAGGGAAAGATTCTATTCTGTTGGTGCATAAGTGGACTTAGGCCCTAAATGTGCACATTACACCCAGATCAATTACTTGAAAAACTGTTAATGCAAAGGCAACAGGGTCCACTACCTCCTGGATTCTTCTTTTATCAGACAAAGGTAGTTAGCTGTGTTGGTTTATGACAGGCTAGAAAGTAAGATATTGGCAGGTAGATGCAGTAATGGATTTTATAGACTTGAACAGGGTGAAAGACAATCAACTACACTCCCTCCACTGCACAATCTCCCTCATGTGCTCCCTAAACCCCCACAACATGGTCTCCTCTGCCTTCCCCCATTCTTTCGAGCTACCTTCCTGTGCTGCACAAGCTAGTCCATCCTGGGGAGAGTGACAGCTCAGCTCTGGCTTCAACCCCAAGCCCAGTGCTAAAGCTGCAGCTGAGCCATCACTTGCCCCAGGCTGGTATTTGAACCTAAAATGAGGTTTCTCTGCCCCATGCTGATCGGGGGGAAAAAACTCGTCTTGGATTCACATAAATATGATACAAAGTAAAGTAAGCCGAACTAGGGCCACACCAACAGAGCTCCTAATTTTAATTTAACCATGCTATCATTGTTCAGTTGAGAGTAAAAGAAAAAAGTAATAATGGAATGAGAAAAAAAGAGCTGGAAGTTCTCAAGACTGAAGCTCAGCTTCCTTTAGAGATTCAGCCAAGTGAATTAACACACAGTTTCTCCCAGAGGTGCTGAGTACGTGGGGACCCAAGGGCCCTGGCCCCCCTCTGGAAGAGGACTGTCATCTGAAATACATAAAACTTTCCATGTGTCCATCATCTTAGGCCCTTCCCACAGCAAAAATAAGAGTCAGCACCTATGTCTCAACATATAAAATGGGGATAAATGTTATCATAGCAGGATGCTGAGAAGAATAATTAATGCCTGCAAAGTACTTTGAAAAATATCAAGCATTATTATTATTTAAAATGCTAACAATGGTTTAACTTCAACAGAGAACGTACAACTGTGATTTCATTTTTTCCACTTGCTTAACTGTTAAAGAAAATCCTGGCTTGTGCAAAGCAGTCTCTCTTATTACTCTGCCAACACATTGCATGTGTGCACGTATGGTGCAAGGTGGTGCTGACGGGAGGGAATGAGCAGAAGGAACTTTACTTTCCCAGCCCAGATTGGTTTACCACATTGAGTTAGTCCTGGACAACACAGCTGCAAGTTATAAATGTCCAGGCAGGCAAACATGAGTGGCATCCCCTCCAGTCTGCCAAAATTCCAAGCAATTAGTACAACTAGCACTTTCAGCTCTTTTGTGGGTTGCCTAGATGGAGACTAAACAGCAGACAAGAGTGGGGGGAAGGGAGTATTGTTTTATGAAAATATGTTAAATCAATTTTATTTTTCATTTCCACTACTGAACATTATTTAGACCTCTCTGCAGCCTTTATGAATGTTTGCCTTACACTGTACTGTGTTTGCCAGAAACACATCAATATCCTCTTATCCTCACAAACTAGTAGCCAATGTCATCACCTTTCTAGCTGTCAGATCTACCAGCACTGCCCACTATAGTAGGAAAGAGAGAACTGGTTTCTTACTTGTCTCATTTCAGGCAACTCATAATGTTCAGCTGAGAAACCTGAGATAAATATACCAATTTAGGCTGGTTGCCAATAGCTTTTAAATCAAATTCTGGGTCTTTAGAATACACTTTTCCACTGAGCAAATATGGAGGGGCCATTACAGGACCTCATAAAAATAGTTTATACCTAGAATAGGGGGCTTTTTATATTGACTCATTAGGATAGGTAGAGAAGCATTCAAAAAACCTTACTCTCAGAAAAGCTGGGAGGAAGGAAAGGAAAAGAAGTGAATATTCAGATGACCGTTTCAATTCAAGTGACTGGCAGAAAAAAAAGCACAACTTTGTAATACACTAATACAGAGACCCCCATTGTTCTGGCACTGTACATATAGTGGACATTCTCTGAAGTAAAGAATGAACTACCTGAATTGATGAGGTGAAGAACAACAACAACAAAAAGGGAGGGGGGCATGGTGGAGAGAAGCAAAAAAAAGAAATGGTATTAAGGTCAGCAATAAAGCCAGAAAGGTAATGCAGGTGTTCTGTGCTTCAGTCTCTGCCCTAATCATCCCCAATGCCCTCCACATTGTTGTAGTCAGACCTTGTGACCCTATTGCAGTGTTTCCTAGAAATACACAACCCATATTTTATAAAAGCATGTAATCTCCTCTACGCTACAGCAGTTTCCAAAGCAGAAACCACTTTTTGAAGCAAATTTGTGTTATGGTAACAGTTGACTTTATTTTAGTTTTGCTGATTCTCTATATTTTCTGTGTTGTAAAGGGTGTTAATAAAAACTATCATTCTATCTCTCTGCAACTACACCCCATTTAAAGTATATCCGCCCAGAGCACTGAAGATGAAGCCATTCTGATCCTATCAGCTGAGCAAGATCTGAAACAAAACCCCAGAGTGGAGAAAGTGTTTTCACTCGAGACATGGTGGGCAACCTGGACTACAGAACAGTGCAACCATGAGTGACTTCTTGGAGGTTCACGCTGCACATTTTGACAAGCATTGACTAGAAATAATACTTAAGTGTCCAGGAAAAATCTTGTGACATTGCTTTCAGAGGCTGCCACAATTCTTCTGGTTGGAAGGTGTCATACAACACTTTAATTGACCACAAAATGAATGGGGCCCTGAAATGGAAAATGACAGCCTTAATGACATATGTAAAATTCTGAAATGACCCCTTATGCAAATAAGGGAGTATTTTGCTTCTGGAATATGTTCCACATTCCAATAGGTGATGGAAAACCTATGTGGGGAAGAAGCAGGGAATACTATTCTGTAGGAGTGCATCCATACAGATTTTTGCAGCCGATACTGATAGCCAATTTTTAAGGAGGCATATTGGTTGATACTGATCCAATTTCCAATACCCAGCCTGGCAGCGTGGAGAGCTGCCTCCAGCTGGTAATTCTGGACAAGCTGGGGGGGAAGGGGAGATCAAGGCCCCCGTAGTGAGGGAGGGTGTGGGGCTGGGGTAAGCGCTGGGAGGAGCACAGGGAGTGGGGCAGAGGTAGATGGCTCCTGGCGCTGCACACTGCTCAGCTGGGAGCTGCTGGTCCAGCAGCTCATTCAGCACTCACCTGCTTGTCTGGCAGCTCCCACCACTGTTCCCACCGCTTGTCCAGGAGGCTGAGGGGGGTGGAGCGTGTGCCCCCAGATCTGTTGGGGGCGGGCTGGGGCCGGAGCTGTGCCAAGCTCTTCCCAGCAGGGCGGGGCTGAGCTGGGAAGGGGCTACAGTGAATTTGTGGCTGCAGCCTCCCCATAGTCCCTTCCCAGCACAGCCCCACTAGGAAGAGCTTGGTGCAGCCCCTGCCCCAGCCTGGCCCATGCAGATCCGGGGGCACCCCCTCCCCCCTGGATGAGCGGAGGGAGCCCCAGCCCCTGCCCCACATCCTGCCTCACCGTGGGGGTCTTGATCTGCCCCCTCCAGCCCCTTCCCCTGCCTCCCCTTCTACCACACCAGACTTACCAGCTGGAGGAGCAGCTCTCCTGCTGAGCTGTGCTCTTCGCTGTCTGTGCTGCACTGCAGCTGCACACATGCATGGGCCATTTATTGGCCAAATTATCAGCCTGATATGGCTGATTTCCAATATACAGTAAATTTATATGTAGTAAATTTTCTTTATATCAGTATTGATCTGATATTGGGCTGATGTATCCTACTCTTCTCTACTCTTCTGTTCTCTGTTAGCACCACTAAAGAAACAAATTGGGACCCAATCAATGAATAATTCAGCCACTGCTCAACTCAGAACCACAACCTACCAAAAGGCAAAGCTGGAAGTCATACTCACCTTATGCATGCACCAGCCTCACTTTTCACAGAGACTGGTCTGTGGTGATTACAACATGGCAACCACACCTACTCAGGATGGTGCTCTATCCACTTCCAGTCAAGACTTCATATACAGTCTGATGAGCCTTCGACAGCATTAGGTATGGGTGATGGGTCTTTTAGCTTAGACAAGAGAAGCTCACACTATCAGGACAATTCCTGTTGCTAACAACCGATAGTGTTATATACACTGGCCACCTCAATAGAACATTCCACTCTACGCAATAGCCAGGTACAAACATTACACGTTTACCAGTAGAAGTGATCAGAAACTGATCTGTACCCATAACAGAACAGAAGTTTGGCACATATAGACTGGTTTTTAAAATGGTGGAACCTGGTCTAAGATTTGTGTTCTCCTCGCTCCCCCCCCCCCCCCCCCCCCCGCCTGTGGCAGTGATCACTGTCCCCCTGGTGAACGTGTGTTCTTCTTGTTACCAATCTATATTATGCTGCTTACAGAAAACTGCATAATTTAGATTGAATCTGCCTTGGGCTTTTTGAATGTCTGGCCTAGTTTTCAATGTGAAAACTCAGCAAGAGTAGGCATAGTTGACAGAGGCTTCCATCTGCCCTCAAATACATCATAAGCCTGTTTACATTAAGGTTTTTCTCTCTTTTCCCCCCCTTATACACTTCTCTAGGAGTTAAACTGATCAATCGTAATCCTTCTGTTACATCAAATGGACCCTGGAAAGGAAGCATCTATTTGCTGCTGTTGGAAATGTCCTTCTACGTTTTTCCCCAAAGGGATTTTGTATTGCAGTCTAATACTGTTCTCTAAATGGGCAAGTGCCAATTTCCACTCTGTTAAGACTAGTAAATTTTGTTTGTAATGCTTGGTTGGTGAAAAGAAAATAACAGGCTTGTTCATGGAAAGCCCAAGGTTGGTAGTACAAAATAGTGAACCAGGAAGTTGCTTATAGTAAAGCTGGATCCGTCATTCTGGTTTTAGATTATACCTCTTCAAAACCATAAAGCTGCCTCTACAGGGAGAGATTCATCATTCAAACAATAGCCTGAAATAAAACCACAATCTGATGACTGTCATAGCCCCTCTGACACCAGTGCCTACCATCTCCCAATGTTTACACACTAATCAGTTTAGTCTTCCCACTTGGCTGCATGTGAGGCAGCTGTTTCTAATGGCTTGCATTTTCTTAAAGCCTCATAGAGCAGACAGCCAGGGCTCTACAATTCCCTCCACTCTTCCAGCTCAGACTGCCCCAGAGGAGGAACAAAACAACAAGGAAGAGGGAAAGAAAAAAAACATTCATTTTCATGCTTCCTGAATCATGGAAAATCTCAACTCATTTCTACTTAATGCTCAGTTCTTTTTGTGCTTGTTAAATAAAAGCCTTCCTACAAACCTGACAGTTATCAATTACTAAAGTTAAAATTCAATTGCCTGTCTCCTCGCAAATAAAAAAGGTTTTTATTTTTCAAATTAAGTCAAATGCTTGGAATCTTTCTCTTTAATATACTGAATTTTATAAAGGTCTTGCCATCAGTTGAAATAGATATTCTAGACATATATATATCACTCTTGTTTTATTTGTAACTTTGTTTTATAAATAAATTATATAAATAGGCTTCTTTGATTGCTCAGAGCATCCAGCATTAAGTACTGGGGCATAGCTTTAGGCATAATTGTACTACTGAATTCATCAGCTGCTTAATTATCATTCATTTTGCATCTATTTCTCCTAATTAAAGAGAAAACACTCCCAACAACTTTTACATAAATACTATATTTGTTCTCTATAAAAATGTAAGGCTAATTTACCAGTGATTAAACGATTATCTAATTTTATAGCTGTCATTCTTCAGAGGCCAGTACCCCACAGCCGCTGACAAAAGGAAACAAGAAAGAAGAACTTAAAGTACTTTATCTTTTACTTACTCTTAGTCATGCGGGTTTGCTGTGTCATTTCTGACTTTAGATGGTAAGTGTAACTGCCACCACAAAGGATGAAACCTAAGGGCTCTTCCAGGACTAACAGCATGAACCACTACAACTTGAGCTAATGGAAGCTTGGGTTCAAGTAGAAAGACTTGCATAGGTTTCTCTGGGTCATGGATCAAGCCTTATGTGTGCTAAGTATAGGAACAGACATCTACCCACAGTGGATCAGGAAGAAGGTATGACACTTAGCATGAGCTCTTTGGGGTAGGGCTCTTCCTTTGTCTTCTGTAAAGGGATCGTACACTTGAGATACTGTACACACAAATACAAAGAACAGCAGCCATCCCATTTTAAAGCTCAGGTCTCGTCTGGCCATCCCAGGGAACTGAAGTTCCAGCCAGCTTCTCAAGATTTGGATGGGGTCCAGCAGCACCTCTGCCCAGTTCAGTAGTCCCCTGCCTGCCGGCTCAGCTTACTTTCTCAGCTGCAGCACAGCCGCTCCAGCCCTGCCTGCTTTCCTGATGGCTGGATCTCAGCTGTACTCAGTGGGAGGTAGTCTGAGTCAGGGAAGCAGCTGCTGGCACTTACAGCATGGTAAAAATGGCTGCAAAGTCTGCTCCCTCCATGCTAGCACAGAGGTCATTCCCAATCAAGGGAGGGGAATGTCAGAAAGAAAGGGAGCAACAGCACAAAGGTGGTGGGCAGAGGGGATAAGAGGCCTGTGGGGGTTTAAATGGATAAGCTAACAAGACAATTCTGCTACATAACTTGGGGATCTAGAGATGGGTATTAAGGATAGGTTATTTTCTCTGCCCCTCTAACCCTGCTCAGAAAAAAATAACTTGGAACTTACCACCATCACCTATAGTCAGTACCTCAGGCAATCTAGAGAACTGTCTCTTTCAAAAACAGATGTCAGGATTTAAAACTAAAACTTTCCTCTGCTGGGAATCAGCTGGTCCCTCCACCCCCTTGACCTCCCTCCCAGCCCTGCCTGCCCCTTGCCCCACAGAGTGGAGGGAAAAAAAGAGAACTGCATGCCTCAGGTACAAAACCAACCCCCTCGCCTGTACGTGAGCCACACCAGGAAAAGAACCCACACTATGCCGGGCTCCATCAGACACAGTGCCTCAAGATGAACTAAAGCAGGGGTGAACAACCTCATAGCATGTATGCCATAAATGGCACAGGCAGCTGCTGAGTGGTACACAAGCCACAGGCACTCAATAAAAGGAGGTGCCAGAACAGAGGCAGAAGGACTGCAGTCGCTGACCACTGCCACATGCACTAAGTACAGACAGTCAAGACAAGACAATTCTGAATTGGTTCAGTGTTTGCACATTAGTCTAAACTGCAGAGACTGAACCAATAAGCAAATGAATACACTTTCACTTTTGACTCAGGAAATGCAGCCACATGCCTGCAGTGGCTAAAGCCAGAAGACAGGGGTGCAAGAACATGTATGCCAGCCACTACCAAAGGGAAGAGAGCCCGCCAAGACCCCCCCCGCTGGAATGAAGGGTCGTTGCCAGGCCCATGCTCTGCCAGAGGGGGGCCAGGGGACAGTTGTGACACTGAACTCATAAAAGCTTGAACAAGAATATTCCTTTTTCTGAAAAGCTATAAACTGAAGGGATATAAATGCAGCCTGGGCTATGTGTTTGCTTTCTCTTAATACTGCACCCGAGGTCTCTGGAATTTGCAGTCCACAATCACAGCAGCAGGACTTTCAGGGCTGCTCATCATTTCCTCTTTCTGCTTCTAGGTGCCTCTGGGATTTGTAGTCCATAGTTGCATCCATCACTAAGTTTTAGCAGGGCAGGACAACTCTGTACCTAGGGGGGGTTGGGAGGGGAAAGGTGAATTTAACCCTGCCTCCCTGGCCCCAGACTCCAGCTGATGTTTGCCTCAGGAAGGGGGGGAGGGCAGGCAGGGAGAGGGGCAGTGAGTCAACCCTCACTGCTCCAGCTAGGGAGCAGAGGAATGGGGCCAACCCTGCTCTCTGGAGCAGACTGCACAGCTCATCCCAGGGCTGAAAAGCATGTTGGGATGCTGGGGGACTGTGATTTAACTTAAACCAGGAAGGGGTCTGGGACAGAAGTTCCATAAAGCGGCTTGATCTAAATCAGTTAAGTCTGATACTACATTCAACCAGGTTTATCTTAAGCCAGTTTCAACCATTTTGAAACCGGTTTATGTCCATTGAACTTTTGTTCTGTTACAGGTTTAAATCAGTTTCTGATCACTTAAACTGGTTTATGTGTAACTTCTGTTCCTAGCCATGGGGCAGAGAGGGGCAGGAGATTGCTGAGAGAGGAGATGTCAGGGGTCACTGAGCCAGGTTAATACTTCCAGGGCCCTGCAGCTATCATCAAATAAAGGGCTTGGGATCCTTGCTCACCATATAAAACCACACTGGTTGCAAGGCCAAGGAAGGGGTAACCTGACTCTTAGCATTAACACCTTCTCTCTCAGCAGTGTCCTACCCAGCTGCATGGCCAGAAGCTCCAGAGGCCCTGCCACTGTTCTGGGTTTCAGGGTACAAATGTTATTTGAAGGGAGGCAGGGATCAGATGGCACTTGGGAATGGGGTGCGGACTAACTAGTAGCATGACACCCGAAAAGGTTGGACACCACTGAATTAAAGGGTATTTAAAGTAGGGAACCAAAGTAGTTAATTCTATGGGCTACATGAAGGTTCACAGAATACCTAGAAACAGGGGAATGGAGGAAGTAGAGTTTGCTGTATTTTGAAGGGGTAGAGGTTGGTTTTTTGTTTTGTTTTAATCAAACAACATATCATTGGTCAGTTATAAAAAAAAAGATTATAGCCAGCTCTTCACCTGGTACAACCTAGCAAAGATCCAATGACCTTACTTTATATCCAGTGACAATCTGGCCCTTAGTTTAGAGATGAACAATTCAACAAAGAGCTCAAGCATGAGTGAACAAGTGTGACCCCACCAGGATCAGGGCAATAATTATATATATTTAGAAAGGTGATTTATTGTACCTACACATTTAACACTACTATTTAAATTGCTTCAGTCTAACAGAGAATGAAATCACTAGCTCATTTATATTTACCACATAAATTTATGTGAGCCCTAAAAAGCCTGATCTTGCAATTTTGAATTTGATTAAAATATGGAATAAAGCAAAAGGCCCTTTAAAAAAGTCTCTTTTATTTATATATATATATATATATATGATCCACAGAAAGTGTTTTTGTAGTCCTTTAAATAAGCACTGTTAACTGCCTGGAAAGTTTAACACTCCAAAATTATGCATTTATTTAATACAGTATTAAAATAAATTCCAACCACAAGAATTTCGACAAGTCAAATTTAGTGTTTCACTAATACTTAAAGGAGAGATGCAGTTGGAATTGTTCATAAAAACCTTTGGATGGCTTTGTAATCTGCTTACAGAATGCGTACAAATATTACCTGATTATAGCTTTTAGAATTAAAAAAATGTTTTCCAAAACCTAAAATAGCAGTTGCCTCAAAAAATTTGGATATTTTATAAAGAAATGAGGACTAAAATCCTACCCACTCAAAATACATTGCCTACAGTTCTCATCAATTTATTAAATTTGCTCCTCAGAAATTATTCTAGAAAGATTAGTACATTTTTATTGGCTTTTCCCCTCTATCAGATGAAAAATAACAATGGGCTCTTTATTTTACATTCTGTGGTTTTTAAGCCTCATTACTTTTATATATGGTGAACAAGATGCACACTCAAGTGGTCATACTACCATGCCCATAACCACATGCAACCATGTAGAATGACATACAGAGAAAAAAAGTTCTCGCACATGGATCAAGATGTGGGCCAGTGGAGCTACAATACTATTGGCTCTATGCAAGAACTCTTGAAGAGGATGGGCTTGCAGTTAATGCAATGGCCTAAGATTCGGTGATATGGGTTTATCTTCCAGCTCTGCCACAGAACTCTACTGTAACCTGGGGCAAGATTTTGTGCTGCATTTCTACATTTACGAACTGTGGGTAAACAATATTATACTCGTGTATTTAGATTTTCTTCGCGTATTTAGATTTTAGGGTCTTTGGCCATATTTGTCTGTATACAATAAACATTTTTTTTCAGTCAGCTGCTGGAAATTGAGTACACATTATATACAAGGAAATAAGAGCAGTTTCTGCCACCTACTGTGCAAAGCAAAAGTAAAGTCTGCCCAGAACCAAAGGGAGAAGATCAATGAGCAGGTTTGGCTCCTCAGTTACTGCTATTCAGTAACTTACTACAAGGAGAGATGTTTTATTCTTTGGGCTGTCTTTCAAAAACCAAGGCGTGTACCTTATGCTGAAGCGTGTTGTATGCAAAAAATGCAGCATTTGTACTATTTCATTTATAATAGGGCCCAGCCAGTAGAATATAAACAACAAGAAATGCAAATTTGCTCTCCTTAGGCTATCCAGCAGGATGACTAAGCATACCTTCTAGATCAGTTAAAATGTTTATTTCCAACAAGAAATACAAAAAGGCATTAAATCAAGTATGTTTTACTTATCTAGCATCCAAGTAGAGTCACATAATTTACATTAAAATATGATGTATTTGTCACTTTATTCCATGAAAGGCAAATGAAACAAACATTTTGGATACAAGTAACAAATTTTTGCTTTGCCATATATTGGGTTTCGTTTTGATTGCTTGTTTGCAGATGTTACAAGATTATGTTAATCGATACTTTACAAATAACTGACAGTTAAAGTAGATATAACATTTATTGCTGGATTCAAAGTCATTATATAAAGCTTATACAGTGATTACAATGTGAGAGATCTGACTATCTATGTAGTTGATTAGAAGCAATAATATTCTTGAGTATGTTATCAGACTGTTCCTTAATGGAGAGGGTTCATATTTAATAGTATTGCATAATTAGAAATGGAATAATAGTATTGTTAAAAATTATGGATAGCGAATAGAACAATTTTTGTCTCAAGAATTTTTGCAATAATGTTTTATGTGTCGTGGAATATTTTAAACACAAAAGAGTGTTATTAATATTGCCATGTTAAAAATGTAATATTTTTTCAAGAGCCAGGTGAAACCAGAAAGTCGTGAACAGAATAAAATACAGTCAATATTGAGCTGTGTCTTTTTTCTGGACAGCTATTCAGATCACTGAAACTCACATGCCTGTAATTTCTTCTTCCTTTCCAATCATTAAGCCATTTTCTTAAAACCCACTTCTTTTGCTTTCAAGTACTAATCTGTTCTCAGTCACAGTTTCCTCCTAACCTTTTATTGTTTCTATTTGAAGCTACAGCTAAACTCTGATTGACTTCTATAAAGGTGCACCTTCCACTCTTCACATTCCATGCAAGCTGAAAAGCTGTATATGGAATATGTATTTTTTTCCAAAAGTGGTAACAAGCTACCCCAAAAGCTTTATACCACCCTACATGTAACCATATGCATTGTCAAAACCACTTTGTCTCCCTCTGATTTTTCCTTTTTTCAGTCCGTTAGTTACTGTGGAACAGTCAAGTATTTTTGACACAGTTTAACAACATCCCCATGTGCAAGACAAGCTCAGATTTTATAACCAGTTGAATTTTATGCTATTGCTTGTAAAAGAAATAAACCATCATAAATGCTTACACCCCAAAGGCTGCATGAAGAAAGCTTGTGTATTTCAACCTCTTTATATTCAATGTGAAGGCAACAGACAACAAAATATTAGGGAAGGCAACAGTTAACATCCATGACTGCTTGCAGATGTGAAAAAACAAAACAAAACAAAACAAAAACAAACGTGCTTTACCTGAAGAAACAGCACATTACTTTAACCCGGTTCTGCAGCATCTGTAATGATGCAGTGCTTCAGTGAGGCTTTGTGGCACTTTTAGCATAAGCTGGTTCAATCAGTTATTAGATAAAAGTGCCAAAAGAGCCTGATCTTTACAGATGTGCCTGAAAAGAGCCTGATCTTTACAGAAGTTGGGCAAGCCAGGCTGAAGTAACGCGCTGCTGCTTCTGGGCACGTGCAGGGCTCAGCACAAGAATGCGCTCTATTTAATTTAAAGTGCCGTTTTTTTAATGTCTACAAGCACCATGTTCCTTATTTAAATATATGGAAAACTACAAAGGTATTTAACATCATTTAGATCCAGTGTGTGAAAGACATTGTATTTCTCTTTATTCCCTTTTCAAAGCATCACTCATTTTTAAATCTTTTTATATTTAAATTGAGTTCACTTTCAGATATATATCCCAAACCCAGAACCCTCTCCCCACAACACACAAACACTGCACGTGCAAGGGCCCCTTATTGCTGGTTAACGTCTTTCACATACCAGAGTAGGCCTGGGAAGAATAATTACCAATCTAGTACCTGGCTGCATGTGAACACTTCCAGTGATGGAGTTTGACTGCCAAATCTAATTTGTGAAGAGCACGATTTGTAGCAGATGGATAGAAACGGTCCCTGCATGGGGTTGCCTTTCATTCTGCCCACTGGCCTCAGCAAGAAACCGTTCACTGTCTCTTCAAGGCTAATGATACAGAGCATTCTGCACAAGGCTGAAACAGCCCTCATCCAGATATTCCAACATTAGTCTTCTCTTGCAAAGCAAGCATTGTCATATTGCAACAGACAGACATGTAACACTTGAGAATTTAAAGAGACTTTGGCTGTACTGCAGAAAGGGAGTAAAATAGAGCTCATAAAGGAACAACCCTTCCTGCAGTACTTTATAGGGGAGAACTCCACACATCTGCAGGAAGCATTAGGACCCAGACAATGCTTTGCCGTTTCTTGTCTTCACTACCATGTGGCCTTGAGGGAAAAATGCAGAGAGGAGCCAGGCAGACTATCCAGCTGATAGAAGCAGCTTCAGAGACAGCCAAAACAAGGACCTGTAAACACTCAGAGAATTTTCTATCATTCTCCCGGCTGTACGCCGACTGGCTGTTCGCTCCAACTGGCCCCTTCTCCCTTTGTATTTGCCTCAACTGTACTTCACACTTGTCTCCTTAAACGGTTCTACCCTGTTCTGGCCTCTACTAGTGATTGCACCAGTAAGGGGTGATCTTCCCCAAACACGGTCCAGGTGACAGTCTGTGAATCTCTTGCTGTGGTGCACATCCATGTGAAAGTGGGCACAGAAGAAAGGAAATTTCTTAGCTTGAAGAGGGAGTAGTCACCAAACACAGCCTCCCTCATCCTCTTCCCCTTCACTTTCCTTACATTTAGTTTACTTCTCCCCAGTGCTGCGACATTAACATGGTATTTCCTTGTATGCACCAGAGGCCCCCTGGGATTTCTGATCTCCTTGCCCTCCACGTTCTGAGGCCACATCCAGAAGAGTAAGAATGTGTGTGTTGCAGGATCTCAAAGTAGTTTGAGATACTACAAGGGGCACACCAGGACAGAAAAAATGTTCTCCGCACTGCAAATATGCAGTGCGAACTTAAATTTGATACTGGGAAATCTCAGTACCAAAAGATAACACAGGAAAAAAGCAGCGCAAGGCACACTCCTGGAGCGTGCCCTGAAGTGACCAGAGATTGTGTCCTCCAGAGAGATGCTTTAGCATGCAGCCAGAGCATCTCTATGGCTGCTGCATGTTCCTGCTGCACCTGCACACTGCCTCAGTGTGCTGGGGCAAACAGGAGTGGGGCAAGGCTGCAGCACTGGATTGGACCCAGGCACTGTCCCAGGTAAGTAGGGGCAGAGGGACTGTAGGCATGGGGGTAACTGTGTAGAGGTGGGAAGGAGCATGTGTGGGTAGGGGGAGGAGACTGCTCAGGAGGGGTGGGTCCCCAACCCTCCCCCCCTGGCATGATGCACAGCCCCACCCCCACAGCAGCCATCGCGGCATTCATGCTCGCTCCTGGAAGAGACCCCGCCTCAGACCAGTGGCTGCACATGTCGCCAGCTCGGCCCAGCCCACGTGCCCTCAGGCAGAACTGGATGGGCTCCAGCTGTCACCTGGGGCTTCTGCTTGTGCAGGAAGAAGCCGCGGACCCTCAGGCTAGGCCAGGTCCTGCCTCCATGTGCCTCGCATGCCATCGGGCCAAGCCGGCTCCAAGCATGCAGGACTTGGCCCAGCCTCAGGGTGCACAGCTTCTGCCCGTACAGCCGGAAGCCCCGGGTGACAGCAGGAGCTATTTTGGTTCTGCCTGAGGGCACATGAGCTGAGCTGACACCATGTGCAGCTGCCTTTCTGAAGCAGCACTGCACCACTGGGGGTCTTTGCCAGGAGCGGGCATGAGCGCCACAATGGCTGCTGCTGCGGGGGGGGGCAGGCTGTGTGCCGTGCAGTGGAGCAGATGGGGAGAGGCCGCCAGAGCCAGGCTTAGACCACCCTCCTGCCCCCTAGAGCAGCCTGTGCAGGGAAAGGCCAGCTTGGAAGGGAAGGGCCTTGGCCAGGCCAGTCCCTGAGCCCCAGTTAAGGGCTTCTCAGGAACAGCATGGGGATTGCTGGGGCCTGGGCACAGCTGCAGGGAGCAGAACAGCAAGGGCTGGCACCACTCAGAGCCACAAAGCAGCGGGTGAGACAGCTGCAGCTGGACTCACGTCCTGGTGCTGGGATGGAGCCACGGCTGGGAGGGAGCTAGTGGAGGGCAGGCAGGGGCTGCGGGGTCAGGAGTGAGGGGCACCGGCAGGATTGGGAGTGAAGGGCAGAGGCAGGGTAGTGCCATATTGGCACTGTTCAGTTTCCCACACCCTGGTAAGTGAAGGGGGCAGGGGCAGCTCTGATTTTTCTATGATAAAAATAACCAAAGCAAATGCCAAAGTGTACAGATATTTAGAATTTGTTTTATTATGGTGATAGAGGCACTGGTAGGCTTCCAAATTCCTTAAAAATTGTAAATATATCAATAAAATATTGCCCAACTTATCTCTCTCTATATAGTGGCATTTCATTTTAAATCACAGAAGACCCTGGATTTAGGGTATTTTAATGAGAGCATTGGGATTTTTTAAAATCAGAAAATTGCAGTTTTCAAACAAGGGATACCAGGATCCCTGCTGGTGAGGCAAGTGGCAGGACCTGAGCATAGGAGCCTGCCCCCTGGCTATTTGGGGTAGAGAAGGTGGCTAACCTCCTGGCCATTTGGGGCCAGGAAGATACACTTCAACTGTTCGAAGTGGGCCACCACAAGAAGTACATCTGGGCAATAGCTGCCCAGATGGTAAAGCAGGGACACCAGAAGACATTACAGCACTGCTGCCTGAAGGCCAACTGTAGACAAGGTCCCCTGGCAGCTGGCCCAGAAGTGCAGGAGGCTCTGCTGCAGTGCCCATACCACAGCCTAGGTGGCCATGGGGCCACATGCTGTCACGTGTGGCAGCAGGTTACAGCCAGGCAGCAGGCCCCACTGCCAGACTGCTGCAGTGGGTAAAGAGTGCAGGGGCCACTCTAGGTTAGGGCTGGCACAAGGGGCTAGTATCCTCAGATACCAACTGGCTAGGCCTTAGAAGCTCCTGAGGGAAAATAGCCCTGAGCTGCTGGCCAGGGCAGCTTTTTATACTGCTGGAGCCAGCACAGGTGCTGACCCCAGGCTCTAGCTCCTCCTGGCTGCAGATCCGGGAGGAGCTGGGCAGGGTCAGCTTGCCCCAAGTGGCACAATTTGCCCTACACCAAAGTGCATGTTCAGGCACATGTGCTGAGGCACAAATCCCCAGAACAAATTTGTGCCGCTGCTATTTGAGCTTCTTCAAGTGCATGTGCTTGCATGTATGGATGAGCCTTGAGGTGTTCCACGAACACAGGCAGAGAACATGGAGAAAAACATCCACAGATCCATTCTGCTATAAAACTATCTGCTTGGTGAGGTCAAGACTCACCATTTCACAGGTTTAACCTAGACTATAAGGGAACCATTTCATTAGCAGACTGAACAGCTTCATTCTGAAGTACTGCTAGCAAGAAGAGGCCTAAGTTTCATTTATACTTTGTATTATTATCCAACCTATCTTTCCTTTGCATTATTTTATTAATAAGGATTGATATTCCTAACAGTAAACTTGCTGAGCTCTATCAGTTGATTTTGAAGTTATATTAGCTCATAGGAAGCACAGTGTACTTACAGATGTTTAAACAAAAAGGACTACCTTTTCAAATGGTGATATGAACAATTAGATGCTGCAGGTCTTGGTGCAGATGAGATATTGTCTGCAATTAGGACTTCAAGTTGCAGCAGTACACTGTGAAAATGGTATTTAGAATGGTAAGTAGCAGGTTTCTCTACTGAAGTGTAAGAATGGGTCTTTTCAGATGGTTGTTGTCCTTGGTGTGAATAAAAATCAGAGTGGAAGGTAAAACTTTATGTGGATGATTGATAGTAGGCATTAAGCAATAGCCAGCAGCAGCATACAGCTGCTATCAGAATCTACATAGCAGTCCCATAGCTCCTGTACTAATATACTGGATTGTTTGGACAAAGAAAGTTGGGTGGGGGTGATAACAAAGGTAGGAAATTTGCCAAAATCGTATTTACAATCAAGCTGAATATGCTTACAGTTTATATACAAGGTTATAATATATATATATATATATATATAATAATATATGCATTAGGGTGGAAAAAAAAGGAGGATGCTTCCTGCTGCAAAAAAGAGAATGTAAACCAAAAAGAAGCATGAATGAGTGACAATTAATATACATGATATGCTGTTATCAGAAGAAACTTTCCTTCCCCAGTATCATTTTTATGTTTCCCTCCACCTGTGTTTGCCAAAAAAACAGTTCTCACCAGTCGGAAGACAAGTGGAGAAGTCAGCCTCATGAGCAAATTATTCTGACTGAGTTTACAAAACATAAACAAGCAAGGTCAGACAGTGAGAGCAAGTGCAGGAAGGCCGTGTCTTCTGATTAGTCCAGCCACAGAGAATTTGGTTCTCTTTGGTAGAAAGGTTCGGGTCTGATGGAGTTCATGCCCCAGTTGACAGGGCATTGCTGACCTCAGCTATAGTATTTTTTCAGTCACAGGGTGTTTGCCTTGCTCTCTATTCTTGAGAGCTCATATTCCCTTGTGGGTTCTATTTTATTTTTATCGGGAGCCCCGGCTTGTTTTAGCCAGAGCCTAGGTTTCAATGCAAAAGATTGAGGGAGGGGAAGCAAAAAAGGGAGGTGGTGGTTAGTCCTGGTTTCTCCAAGCAGCCACAAAATGAGTCTCTCCACATTTGTCCCAGTGCTATTCATCAACTGTTTTTCAGGCCTGTGAAAAATCAATGAGATTTGTGCTGCAAACTGATCATTATGACAGGAAAAACTCTGCAACAAAATTGATTTGTTTAAATATAATAACACAATTTAACAGTGAGTTGGGAGAGAGAGCCTCAAGATCTCAGACCAAAGTGCAATAAGCCTCCTTGCTATGCTAACTAAATGGATTTAAATATCTGCCTTCCCCTCCCTCCCCCCTACACTCCCTCTTCTGACCAGATAAAAAAAATCTTCATTCCAGTTGAACATGATACAAAAAAAAGAACAAGCTGGCAGCAGAAGCATGAAATGCACCTGGCTAAGTAAACAAATTAAACCAAATTTGTGTATTTTATATATTAAACACAGCAGCCAAGATGAAAGATTTGCCTGTTTCCCCATTCTATGAATTTGTGTTGCCTCTTTACTTATAGGGTTTTTTTTTTTAATGTTCAGCGCATAGGTCTAGTAACCTTGCCACGAAATCCCAGTCACCACGTGGGTGTCAGGTTTTCTCATGACAGCAGGGAGGAAGCATTAAAACAGAGCAAAACAGAAATTTGTTTTCAGGTCAATTCAGAGCTCTCAGACCAAGTATGCAGCTCTTCCCAAAAGTAAACTCAATCTTAGAATCTCCAGTGTCTTGGATGGTGTTGTCCACTTTCCAGATTAATAGAAAGAGCACTGGTTTAGGAATAAGGACATCTGTTCTCTATTTGTGGTTCTTCTACCTCCCTGAATGCCCTCCCCCATACTTTCTCTCATCTATCCAGATTATAAACCTTTCACATCATTAGCTCCCTCTCTAAGATGGTGTCTCTAGGCACTACTTTAAAATAATTAATAAAGTCATAAACAATTCTACAGTGGGGAATATTGGAAATATTGCTTATGCTTCCTTCACCAAATAGCTATAAGTTATCATCAAGGTCATCAGCAAGAAAATACATTTCTCCTCATCTTTCTCTGACATGAAGGAAAACAGAGATAGTTCTTATTGATACCACACGTGTACTTTTACTCACTCATTAATGCTTTTATAAAGAAATTAAAGTTTTGCATACAATTCAAAAATGTTATACATTTAAGGCACTTGCATTCTACTATGCATAATGATGTATACCTATTAGATTCAAATATTAAAGCAAACTATAGGTCCATGATTGGACATAGATACAACTCCCATGTAGCAGGCACTTAACTTGATTTGGAGAAGCAAAGTAGATGTCTTCAGTACACATGCAAAAAAACCACAGGCATAGAAACTGGCAAAAACTGAGGTGGATCTTGAAAAATCAGGCTTCCCCAAAATGCTAAAGGTGAAAAGGCAACTTATTAAGAAAAGGCTCTCTTATTAAGCTTGTTAACTGCTTTTATATCATAGCCTACAACCATAACCTTAGCTTAAGGCAGTTTCAAAATGATTTCTCTACCATTCAAAATGAAAACTACCAATAGTTCTGATAGTTCATTAATCCTGTCAGAATCAGCTCCCCACCCACATCCACCGAGGTTAATTTCAGTTTGCATCAGGTTGTGGGGCAACACATCATTACCACTGCTGACCATGTGCAGTGGACTAATTTGACATTCCCAACCTGCTTAATCACCCTACCTGAAAGCATTCTAATTTCAGTGTCAGTATGAGGTTCTCCTGCTGGAAAACTAGATAAATAATAAAAGATATTCTTGCATTTGTCATGTAGTCATTATAGTTAAATAGAGATCTCATTCAGATTTATAAAACAAAATCTCACCTTGAGTGTCTTGATAGTACCTTCAGTACTTCACTATCAGTTATTTCTACATCTATATTCATATCATCACACTGGAGTTAAGGTTTTTAGCTAGAGCTAAACCAGTCTGCAGAGGTGTGAAATAGAAGAGACATTACCAGAATGGCCCACAGACAGCAGAATTGCAGAGGAAAGGATAATTTGACTAGTGGAACATCAAGACCATTAAAAAGGGGAGGGTCGTTAACAGCTGTTAGTAGAAACTGGGCATATTATAAAGAGACATGAAATCAACTAGCTCCCTCAGTGCTGCAGAAATGCTGCTGCCCCTCCCAGGCAGTGGGTTTTAAATTTTGCATGGGCAAAGAATCAAAGGGGAATGCAATTGTATCACTGCATTCCCCCGACTTCTACACATACCGCACACCTTTTCCTTCAGTCTATGAAACATTTCCCACAATGTTAAGAAAGCCTCTGTTGACCCAACTGCCCAATGACTTTGAAAATCTGATATTCAGTCATGACATGGTAATGCCACCAGCACAGAGAGGTCAAAGTTCTTAAAACTGAAGCTTGGAGACTCCTCCTTAGAACCACATATAATTTCTCTTAAGAGTTCCTAAAATACACCTGGTAATGACCAGCAGATGCTTGTGCATCTGAAAACAGCATAGATCCATCTTATAGTCACTGCACTCCTTAGTGAATTGTGGCAAACACACTGTAGTCCAAAAGTAGGGCGGGGGAGGGGAATCCCATAGGCTAGAAACAGAAATTACACATAAACCAGTATAAGTAATCGGAAAGCAGTTCAAATCTGTAACACAACAGAAGTTCAGTGCACGTAAACTGCTTTCAAATGTCCAAAACTAGTTTAAGATAAACCTGGATGGATGCAGTATCAGATGTAACTGATTTAGGTTAAATTGCTTTATTGAACTTCTGTTCCAGAGCCCCTCCAGATTCAAGTTAACTCTCAGTCTCCCAGCATCCTAAGATACTTTGAACCTTCCCCACAAACCCCTGATCACAGGGTGGGCAGGCTGGCCTTGGCCCAAGTTTTCTGCTCCAGCTGAGCAGGAAGGCATGTTCTAGCACCCCTTGGCTTCTGGCCTTGCCACTGTAGTCTTGTGGCTGCATTTTCAGAATCAAAAGTGAATGTCTGTTCACTGCTTATTGGTTTAATCTATGCAGTTTAGACTAACCTGCAAAAATTGAATCAATCAGCCTCAGGCTTTTGACTGTCTGTACTTAGCCATAGCCGTTAACATTTCACAGTTTAATAGAGGAAATACTTTAAAAGTGGTTAGATGCTCTTTATTGTTTACTGACTGCAGAAAAGATCTACCCAATACATGCAGTGGAGAGGGGAATGCAAACCACCAAACAAAACAGAAAACATACAACCCCCACTCCCAAAACCCCCCTCACAAAATGTATAACATTTTCTGCCAAATTGAAGGGCCACATGCCTCAGAAGATTCAGTCACTGAGCAAGAGTATACAGCCAGTAGTGGAAACCTACAAAATACTTTGTTAAACCAGTCTGCAGGGCTACTAGAATACCTTTCTTTAAAAGAATGCAGCTCCATTTTTTTAAGATACCATTCAGCTCACCTCTCCATCCATTTAGTTTAGCTGACCATCAAGTGTTTTAGCTGTATAGCTTTCATTGAAAGAAAATGAAAGTTAAGCACACAAAACTCCCTATCTGTATTTCTGAAAAATCTTCTACTTCCTTATTAGGAAAGAGCACAACCACGTTTATTATACTGCCAGGTATTTCCTTTTTAACAGGCAAAATATTTTCTGGAAATCTCAGTAATTGTAACTGCATATTTACATTCACAATAGGACAAGAGTAGGCAAAAAAGTTATTCACCATGTTATTTCCCTCAAATAGGTGAAAACCAGCAATATGCTAGAGCATACATACTGATCACAACAGCAAACGTTCCTTTCTACAAATGCTCCTGCAGCTATGGCCCATCTATTTGTTTTATTTGGCCTTTTGAACATCTGCATAACTTGCATTCTTCAGATGCTAGGTTACTGTTTTCCTTCTACGCAGGAAAAAAGTGCAACCCTGGAGTTTACCCGACTTTGAGATCACTAATACCCAAGTAAAATCTGACAGCCCAGTTAATTCTAGAATACACTTTAGAACCATCTTCTCTATAAAAAACAAAACAAAAAAGACTATGCATGGCTTTTCATAACATGAAAGAACATCTTTCATGTTACAAAAAAAGATATTACTCAAGTAACATCTATTACTTACAAAATTACTAGAAAAAAACAACAATAGCCACATAACTACTTCCAACAAAAATTAATCAAGTCCTTTGACTTGTATTTTGTGGGGTGTCAAGCTAGAGGATCACAATAGTCTCTTCAAGGCCTTGCGTCTCTCTATCTACAGGTGGAGAAATATTAAAATGGTTCTCTTTAATTTGAAGACTAATAATCATTGGGCACCTATACACATACATTGAGGCTGCTCTGCTGCACTGTAATTACAACTCGTCAGAGCAGGCTCAATTAATCAATTACCATACTCCAGCATGATGTGCATCAGCATCCCCGCACTGCAAAATGGCGGCCGGGGCACTTTAACTAAAGCCCCCCGGACTTTCGGGTGTATAAATGCCTATTATAACGCAGGCAGACAAGGTTCCTTGGGTGAATTTGATATCTTTTATTAGACCAACCCAAATAGTGGGAGAATAGTTATTAAGCAAGCTTTTGGGTTCAAAAACCCTTCATCAGGCTAAGGAAGTTTCAGCAGTTGGTGTACTCTTCAGCGCCTTAGCTCACTTATGATGTTTGCACACATAAAGACCACAAAAAACTACAAAAATATGCAATCATTTAACAGATGCTGAACTAAACTTAAAAATTGTATCAAATAAAGAACTCTAAATTGTTTCTTCTCATCCAGCAACCAGGCCATCACCTTGGTTGAATTGCTTTTTCCTTGCAGCTTACATCACCAGTTTGAGTTTCCAGGAACCATTCTTTCTTTCATGTTATGAAAAGGAAATATTTTCAAGGTAGATTCAGTTATATCAGACATAAAGAAAAATGTTGGCTCAAACTGGAGCTTGGAGAATCCTCCTTAGAACCACATGTGATTTCTCTTATAGTTCCTAAAATCTACCTGGTAATAACCAGGAGATTTTTATGAGTCTGAAACCCACAATAGTGCTCCACAGAACTCCAGCACAGATCCACTTTACACAGTCACTACACTCCTTAGTAAATGCATACATTAACATTTTCACAGTCCTATAGGGAAAAATATTTTAAAGTGATTAGAAGCGGTTTCTTGTTTGTTGACTGCAAGAAAAAACTACCCAATAAATGCAGTAGGGAAGAAAAAAATAACACCCCCCCCACAAAACCTCCAAACTGTATAATATTTTCTGCCAAGTTAAAGAGCCATGTGGCTCAGAAGTTTCAAAGGATGGAAATGAGAGTGAGTGAAAATCCATGAATCTACTGCAGCAAAAGGAGCGCTGGCTGTTTATAACCATTCAAATAACCTGGGAGAACTCTCCCATGTTTATTCTTCTGATATAAGACTATTCAGAGATACCTGAATAGACATTTGAATGCTGAACCTTTGAAGAGCCCTGGAGATGCTTGAACAGCCATTTCAGTGCTGAGCCCTTGAAGAGCACAGAGCTTACTGTGCTGATGCTGTGCAGTTTCATAGTAGGTAGGGTTGGAAGGGACCTGAGCTGATCATCAAGTCTGACCCCCTGCCATGGGCAGGAAAAAATGCCGGGGTCAAACGACCCCAGCTAGGTGATTATCTAGCCTCCTTTTGAAGATCCCCAGGGTAGGAGCGAGCACCACTTCCCTTGGAAGTTGGTTCCAGATCCTAGCCGCCCTGTGCACACATCTCAGCATTCTCTGCAGACTCCCTCAGTCTGCTCAGAGTAGATGATGGCAGCAAACACAGGGCAGCCCAGATTGATTGGTCCAGACTGTTCAGCATCAGCCTGTAAGGTCTCCCTGCAGCGCAAGGTGGGATTGTGAAAGTGGCATGTTCTGCTCCCTGCTTAGTGGGAGCAGTAGGGTCCAGAAAGCAACAATGTCTTCTGGGATGCTGGAGGACTCTGCTGTGGCTTCTCTGAAAAGGGTAAGTTGTAAAGACATTTACTCTCCCAGGACAAACTTTCCTTGGAGTGATTCAAACCTGGTTATTCGCAGGTTATTTTTTCTCTTGGAGCAGCCATTTTTGCTCTGGGAGAAAATCCTGAACATCTGCACACTTGTGGTTTCTCCCATAAGAAACCGAATATTTGTATGTGGCCACTGGTTGAACAGTGAAAATTCTGTGAAAGAGTTCTGTCAAAGAAACCTCTTTTGAATTATAGTGACTCAACTCTTTACCAAAAACTAGCTTAGTATGTGAATCTGAACAGCGATTAAGACCACAACTTGGTTAATACAAAACTGGGTAATCACGAAAAAAAACCTGGGTACCAAAGAAGATTTCATAGACATTTGGGCTGGAAGGGACCCCGGAGGATCATCGAGTCCAGCCCTGAGTGAAATTTACTTTTAAAAAAAAGCTGAAATATAGGCCACATTCTGAGGTGATGTAAACTGACACAGCTTCACAGAAGTCTCAACTTAGCCATCCCAAGTTACAGCAACTGAGGATCGTGCTATGTAACTCTGGATGATGTGGAGCTACTCCAGATGGACTAGAAAAACCACTATGAGTAAAAGTGTTTAGAGTGGTCAGTCTTTATAGCAGAGGAAGGATGAGAAGCACATTGTAGAAATAAAGCAGCTATACTAAGTCTGAATCAAAACTTTAAAAAGACTTTACTAAAAAAATATATAGATAGCAAATAAAATGCATATTCAAAGTATACCATGTCTCAGTATATTCTGCAATTCATCTATTAAAAATATTACATTAGTGCTTCCAACCTTTTCTATACCAGGACCCCTTTTTCATATCACTAAAAGGAGTTCACAAGCAACCTAGATCTTTTTGTGTTTAAACAACCATATTAAAAAGTCACAGACTGAAGAACTGACATTTAGAAATTTAACTAGGGCATGTATCAAACTCTGATGGTTGATAATATTTTCTGATGCATCAACTTACTATGAGTAAATGCACATAGATACACATATTCCATACACTAGTATTTGTCTTAGATTTATTCCCCCCTCCCAGAAAACACACACACCATGGAAACATAAAGCCCAAACATTCCTCGTTAAAAAATACCATATTTACTCAAATGTAAGACAAGGTCCCCCCAGCTCAATCAGCATGGGAAAATACCCCCTTGCCTTCAATTCACATACAAGAATACATGGCCCATATTGGGCAAACATACCGATGGGAACCTACCACAAGGATAGGTAAGTGCAGCCGATCTGAGTAACAGATATGGTAGCGCCCACTGCACACAGTACCCTTCAGTGCCATATCTTTTTCAAGTCATGGTGGTCACTACACTGAATACATTTCAACTTCATCAAACAGGGCACCAAACAGTTCACCTAGAATCCGTTTGTTGCCCCTTTTATCAGGATACCACATATTATTAGCATTGGCCGATCTCCTCCGGCAGGCTTTAAATTAGGCTCGTCAGGGAAGGGGAAGTTGAGGATGAAGGGAGCCATGGAACACTGAACAAAGAGCCACTCACAAGAACAGCCCAGCCAAGACAGATGACGAGCACAAGAAATATCCAGGGAAGAGACAAGGACCCAAATAGTCCTGGGATTAGGGGGGCAGTGCATTCACCTTCAGGAGGCCTTAAATGCCTCTACACTAATGCTCATGGTATGGGGAACAAGCAGGAGGAACTTGCCCTCCTGCTAGCTAACACTAACCCTGACATAGTGGGGCTAACTGAAACTTGGTGGGATCCAACGACTGGGCAGTAAACATCAAGGGCTATAGGCTGTACAGGAGGGATAGAACAGGGAGGAAAGGTGGGGGTGTGGCGCTCTACGTCAAGAGCAATACACATCCTCAACAAACAGCACTGGGTCAGGGGAGGGGCAGACTGAAGTCCTCTGGGTCCGTATACAAGGGGGCCATGGGGAAAGGGACTTAACAGTAGGGGTTTTACTACAGGCCACCCAACCAGGGGGAAGAGCTGGACCAGGAATTCGCAGGTCAGCTCGTGGAGGCAGTTAAGTCATGGGACGTGGTCATCATGGGTGACCTAAACTATCCAGACATCTGCTGGGAAGAGCAGTCAGCTGGGTCTTGCGACTTACGTAGGTTCCTAGCTGAGTTACAGGACCTCCATCTAACCCAGGAGGTGCACAGTCCCACCAGGGGAAATACTTTGTTGGACCTGGTCCTGGCCACAGGTGATGACCTGGTGAATGGACTGCGGGTTCTTGACCACCTGAGCAATACCGATCATTGCCTACTGGAATTCACCATCCAGTGCAGGGTGTCAAAGGCCTGCAGCAAGGCAACAGCCCTAGGCTTCAGGGGGGCAGATTTCAATGAGGTAAGGAGACTAGTTGGGGAGACACTGAGGTCCTGGAGGGGAGGGGAGTTGGGAGTCCAGGAAGAGTGGTCGTTCCTTAAGGAGATGATCCTCCAAGCCCAAAGGGTGACAATCCCCACACAGATCAAAGGGGACAGGAGTGCTCAAAAGCCCCCATGGCTCACCAAAAGCATCCACAAACATCTCAAAGCTAAAAAGGAGGCATACACCCAATGGAAGGGAGGGACCATCACCAAGGAGGATTATACCTCCTTGGCTCGAGATTGTAGGGGGGGCTGTTAGGAAGTCTAAGGTGGAGATGGAACTGGGACTAGTGACCCAGATCAAGGACAACAAGAAGTCCTTTTTTAAATACACAGGGGGTAAAAAGGAGGTACCAGGTAACATAGGGCCTCTGCAGGATATGCTAGGAAATCTGGTGGTCGCACCACATGACAAAGTTAACTTCTTTAACAATTTCTTTGCCTCCATCTTTTTGAGCAGGGACCGGGACATCCCCCACACTGGGATCCCCGATGGACCCAGGGGAGGCACTGCCAGGCCCAGGGTCAGTAAGGACCTAGTCAGAGAAATTCTGGTGGGTCTAGATGTGTTCAAGTCAGCAGGTCCTGATGAGCTCCACCTCAGAGTGCTGAGGGAATTAGAAGAGGTCATTGCGGGACCCCTGGCACAGCTTTACAAGCACACATGGTGCTCAGGTGAGGTGCCGGAGGACTAGAAAAAGGCCAATGTGATCCCCATTTTCAAAAAAGGAAGGAAGGAGAACCCAGGAAACTACAGGCCCATTAGTCTTACCTCGGTCCTGGGGAAGCTTTTTGAGAAAATTATCCAGGAGCACATCTGCGAGGGACCAGCAGGGGAGATCAGGCAACTAACATGGATTCATTCGAGGCAGATCCAGTCAGACCAACCTGGTTGCCTTCGACAACCAGGTCACACAATCCTTGGACGCAGGTGTTGCGGTGGACGTAGTCTTTCTGGACTTCAGGAAGGCCTTCGACACTGTCTTTCGCCCCATTCTCGTTAAAAAATTAGGTGACAGTGGTGTCGATGCCTACACGGTCAGATGGGTCACAAATTGGCTGGAGGGCTGCACCCAGAGAGTGGTGGTGGATGGGTCATTTTTGACTTGGAGGGACGAGGACAGTGGGGTCCCCCAGGGCTTGGTCCTTGGGCCCGCACTGATCAACATCTTCAGCAGTGACTTGGATGAAGGGGTGAAAAGCACCTTGTTCAAATTCGCAGATGACACTAAAATGTGGGGAGAAGTGGGCACGCTTGAAGAGAGGGACAGGCTGCAACTAGATCTAGACAGGTTACAGGGGTGGGTGGATGAAAACAGGATGGGATTCAATACTGACAAGTGCAAGGTACTGCACCTGGGGTGGAAGAACAAGCAGCATACCTACAGGCTGGGGAACTCCCTTCTAGTCAGCACAGAGGCAGAAAAGGATCTTGGTGTCATTACTGATTCCAAAATGAAGATGGGCCGCCAATGTGGGGAAGTGATCAAGAAGGTTAACCGCACCTTGTCATGAATCCACAGATGCATCACAAGCAGGTCCAAGGAGGTGATCCTCCCCCTCTATGCGATGCTGGTGAGGCCGCAGTTGGAGTACTGTGTCCAGTTCTGGGCACCGCACTTTAGGAGGGATATGGACAGCATCAAGAGGGTCCAGAGGAGGGCCACTCACATAATCAGGAGGCAGCAAGGCAGGCCCTATGAGGGGAGGCTACGAGACCTGAACCTGTTCAGCCTCCACAAGAGAAGGCTGAGCGGGGATCTGGTGGCTGTCTACAAACTGGCCAAGGGGGACCAGCAGGCAATGGGAGAGTCCCTGTTCCCCTGAGCACAACTGGGAATAATGAGGAATAATGGCCATAAATTGAACGAGAGTAGATTCAGGCTAAATATCAGGAGGCACTACTTCACGGTCAGGGCAGTTAGGACCTGGAACCAACTTCCAAGAGAAGTGGTGCTCACTCCTACCCTGGGAGTCTTCAAAAGGGGGCTAGATCATCACCTAGCCAGGGTCATTTGACCCCAGCAATCTTTCCTGCCCTTCTGACCCTACCTACTATGAAACTATGGTAGCCCCTCCATGAGGTGGAGCTGGACCAAGTTGTCCTGCACCTCATCTGTATCTCAATTTTTGGACAATCTCAGTGCTCAGGACAAGAACACCTGGTTCCAGTAACCAGTGGGGGCAACGAATTAGCACATAGATCCTTTTGGCTTTGAACTAATATCACACATATTTTGTTCTTTATATATGCAGGTAAAAAAGTGTTGCTTAAAGGTGTCCTCATGGAATACCAGTGCTAAAACTTGCAGCAGTTTCAAAATAGGCTAAATACACCAATTCTGGATGAACCAAGTCTATGGGTTCTGTAGTAATTTTATGCAAGTTACTACAGTTATGTTTATTTCATGGTCAGTGTTTTCAAATTTGATGCTCACTTCCATGTGCTCAGGGAAAGTGGGATCTGACAATGATAGGTAGAGGGAGCTGCATGGGGAAGAAGTTGCGGGGGCAGAGGGCACAGGGGCTGCCTAATCCTCCAGATTTATTTTCCTTGCTGTAGCAGTGGGAGCCAGCCAAATTCAAGACAAACATCTAATAATTAGATTCTATACCAGGAAAATTATGCAAATTTATAATTTGCCATATATAGAATTTAATTAATGGGAGGTCATCTTATATTTTAGTAAATACAGTAATGTATTACTCCTAATTTTTTAAGTATCATTTCAATCAACTAATTTAAGAAAATGTATGGAAGCATTGCAAAACAAAATACTGTTCCTGTCACTTTTCATGTGGCAAAAAGGTAAAGATTCAGTAAACGTATTTCTTTTTCTTATAGTCCAAGGAAAAATTAAAGAAAAACCAGCTATGGATGATACTGTAAACTGTAACAAATATAACAATCTTTGTTTCAGTTTCGTCCAGCCTTTCTGATAAACATTTTTCTAACTTTCAAAATGTTAACATATGCAAACTGAAGCATTTAAAAATCTATATTTTAATATTATAAAAGCCTAAGTCTGTCCATCTACCTGTCCATAATGCTTTATGTGTGCTCTGATTGGCTGACAAACAGCCAATCAGAGTGCGAACAAACGTTCTGACAGAAGGCAGCCCTGATGGTGGGGACACAGGGGATGGAGTGGGGGAGTTGCCTTAACCCCTGCCACCCAGCTCCCTGGAAGCAGCAGCAACAGAGTGGATGGAAGGGGGGGGGGGGGAGGAGCAAGGCCAGCAGGGCTAGCCTCGCCCCCCCGCCCTGCTCCCATTGCTGGGGGGAGCAGGCCTGGGCCCAACACAGGGGGGAAGGGAGAGGGCCCGAGCAAGGGAAAAGACGGCCTGCCACGGCAGGAGCAGGGAATAGCAGGCCTGGCCCGGCTGGCTGCGGGAAGGAAGGATTTCATAGACATTAGGGCCGGAAAAGACTTCAGAAGATTGAGTCCAGCCCCCCGCCCGAAGGGCAGGTAGTCAGCTGGGGTCATAGGATCCCAGCAAGATAAGCATCAAATTGCTCTTGAAAGTGTTCAATGTAGGTGCTTGAACCACCTCTTATGGCAGGCTATTCCAGACCTTGGGAGCTTGGACAGTAAAGAAATTCTTCCTTATGTCCAGCCTGAAATGGTCTTGCAGTAGTTTATAACCATTTGACCTCATCATCCCTTGGGGTGCTCTGGTGAACAAACGTTCCCTCAGATACTGGTGGTCACCCCTGATAAACTTACGGCGGGCCATCAGATCACCCCTGAGCCTGCACTTTTCCAGGCTAAAGAGCCCCGTAGCTCTCAGCCTGTCGTCGTAGGGTCTGCTTCCCTGACCTTTGATCATGCACGTGACTCTTCTCTGGACTCTCTCAAGCTTCTCCACATCCTTTTTGAAATGTGGGGCCCAAAACTGGACGCAGTACTACTCCAGCTGCGGCCTCACTAAGGCCGAGTACAAGGGGAGAATGACGTCCCGGGATTTGCTTGAGAAGCATCTATGGATGCAAGCCAGCATTTTGGTCACTTTACTAGCTGCAGCATCGCACTGAAGGCTCATGTTCATCTTGTGGTCAACGATGACCCCCAAGTCTCTTTCTTCCGTAGTGCTAGCCAGTGTAGCTCTACCGAGCTTATAAGGATGCTGCAGGTCTTTCCTCCCAAGGTGGAGAACCTTGCATTTTTCAGTGTTAAACACCATCAGGTTCTCGTCCATCCATTTGCTGAGCCTGTCCAGGTCAGCCTGGATCACCCTCCTGTCTTCAGGTGTGGATGCTTTGCCCCAAAGTTTGGTGTCATCAGTAAACTTGGCCAGTCCGCTTCTGACTCCAATGTCCACATCATTAATGAAGATGTTGAACAGTATGGGTCCAAGGACAGAGCCTTGGGG
>NW_005841903.1:1937692-1965596 GCF_000455745.1 Alligator sinensis
TCAGGGCCAGCTGACTTGAAGGTATCTAGCCTCTCAAGGTGTTCCTTCATGACGTCAGCATTGAAGGGCAGGTGATCTCCCTCACCCAGACCTCCCGGTCCTGTAGTGGCCAGGGGGGTCCAAGGGGCCTGATAAAAGCTACCCATTTAATAGGTTGGCTTTTTCCTGGGCATCAGTTGTCAGTTGTCCCATTTGGTTCAGGAGGGGTCCAATGTTGCCCTTGCTTTTCCTCTGGCTCCCCACATATCTGAAAAAGGATTTTTTATTGTCCTTGATATTCAAAGCTAGTTGGAGTTCAGTTGCAGCCTTGTCTTTCCTGGTTTGCTCCCTGCAGGGCTGGACCAGTGTAGAATAATCCTCCTTGGAGGTGAATCCCATCCTCCCTCAGGACCAGGCCCACTCCTCCCCCACTCCCCTCTCCTGTGTCAGCCCCAAGCCAGCTCCTCCCGTTCCCCTGCTGCCTGGTCAGCCCAGGCCCACTGCTTCCCCTGACCCTCGCCACGGCAGCCTAGCTCCTCCCCACCCTTGGGCCGAGTCCTCTCCTGCATCGGGCCTGGGCCTGCTCCTCCCTTCCCCCCCACCACTGCAGTGAGGGGGGAAGGAGCAAGCCCGGACCCCAGGCAGCAGGAGGGAAGGGGGAGCAGGCCTGGGGGGGCTGGGCTTCAACCACGCCCACTCCCCCCCGTCACTCTTGACATGCTCCAAGTGTGGGGGAGTGCCGGCATGATTCTGAAACTGTGCCAAGGGCGGAGCCAAGGCCAGCAGCATTGGCATTGGCTCCCCCGCCCCACTCCCTGCAAGAGGCAGAACAGCGGCAGCATGGGGCGTTAGGTGGCGGCATTCCATCCCAGCCCACTCCCCCTGCCCCCCACCCCATCATTCTTGATGGGCAATTGGCTAGTACCTTATATATCTACATACAAACATCACAACTCAGCAAATACAAGACGTTTGGAGAGGGATAGAAGAACTACTAGGAAAATGTACATGAGTGTCAACAATATCTGAAAATAATTATCACTCTCAAATTGTTACTAAACTTATATTGTGAGGTAGTGAAGTAAAACCTATTATATCAGCTTACAAATGACTAATGGAATATGACATCCAGGTAAGTGGTTCTTCACCCTGCCTCGAAAGTAAAAGCAATTCTCTTTTTTCAAGAAAGGTTGTTAGTTGGAAGAAGAAACAGTACAGAAAGCAAAGTGAAATAAGTTGAAGAAACTCCTTACAATTTAGAAATTAAGTAAAAAAAAATCTAGGTTGGATACCCCCTTCAAAATTAAAATAATATTTTCTATTTGCAAAAGCTAGGGATCGATGTCATATGTTTGGTATGTTCAGACAGGATTGTGACTGCTGGAGTACTCTCTAAAACTTCCATTCAGAAGAACTTATGGACTTAAACAGGTATTAAGATTCAGCATTACATTTTTCTGTAAAATTTTCTTGTCACCACTCACAACAAATGAATCTTACTATTCAGTTTTGTTATAAGAATATCATCCTACAGTTTTTATATTTTCATCTGTGTGTTGTATTTTAACATTATAAAAACATTTTGGAAGGTTTCATCTAGCAGTAAAAAGTTTCATTTAATAACATTTGGTTAAGATCAGGTGTGACACCTGTCGGGCATTCTGTTGATCAATGATATCCTGCCCATCCCGCATAGGGATGAATTTGATTATCTGATAAGACAGTTTAGTCTCCAGCTATGTTATAATTAGCTTGAGTGAACTATGTTCTTATGTACTATGTTTTTCGCTTTCCTAAAGTGAAGAATTCTGTCTTCTAGTCTGAATGAAAAATATTTTTGAATCTCTTTTGTTCCTATTACAGTAGGTAAAAGGACTACCAAGATTTCATTAGATGAACCTTTTTCCAGGATCTAGAGGTGAACTATTTTCTTATCTCCGTTCTTAAAAACAATGTCTTGTGGAATCAAATTAGTGTGGTCAATAAATAGAAAACTGAAGTCAAATGACACTAGCTGTCACAAGTATCATTGTGCAATCCTCCTATCAATCCATGCCTGAGATTGACATTAAATCCACCACAGAGTGAAAAATAATAGCAATACTAGTTTGTGAATATTTTGCTCTATAAGTGGAAGACTGACATGAAGACAGTGGTTACTAATGGTTGAATTTCTAATACAGATTAATCATTCAGTGAAAATTCTGGAGCTTTATCTTTTTGGATCCAAGGTACCTCGGTTCAGCATTGAGAGAGACTGCATGCAACTTAATGAAGGTTGAGAAACATGGTACAGTGACTTGATCATGACTTTCTCAGAAGTGTGGGCAGGGAAAGAACATATCTCACAAGGTATTTGTACAACCTCTGTCCCATTTTATCTGAGCAGATACATTTCATGTAGATAATATTTTGCTACAATGAATATAGCTAAACATTGCAAATCTAAAACAAAAGTCATGGAAGATACTAAATAATGGCAGGGAGATGTCTTCTGTTTTATACTAAAATGTAAAGCCTTCTTACAAATATTACTATAATTTATTACAAATGTCATTATAATAATTTTTATACTTATCATTTGGTACTACCACCACTAATCTATTACCAAATCTAGGTACCAAATATTAAAATAATGTCAGCTCCAAGTAAGAAACTTCATGGTACTTTCAACCACAGGGACTTCCTACTTTTTTGGGCTGCACATATTATCATTAGCCACTTTGAGAAAAGAAACTGTGCTATACTGTAGGTTTGAATAGTGTTTAATACCATGATTAAATAAATTTCACAATATAAATATTCTAGGCTCTCTAACAGGATTCCATTTGTAACCCCAAGTATAAAAACAAGAGTTAATTGCCTGGCAAATATTGCAAGATAGTGCTTACGTAATCTACAGTACATTAAGTACGAGAGAGTTGTGCTCTGCTGATAGGTGAAAGAACAAGTTTGAAAGGCAACAGCATTGCTAATTACCTTTCAACAAATATGTACACAAGCTGTGTTTGCAAGCTTAAACTTAGCTTCCTCATTCTCTGTAGGCTGCCCAGTTTTATAATGGCTGACTCTTTTTAAGCATGCAGTTAGCGAAAGAGAATTTACAGAAGAGAGGATAGCACATTTTGGTCAGGAAGCTAATCTTACCTTTGTCCCACATACCAAATACACTTTACTAGACTGATATCTATGTCCAAATTTACTGTCAACCAAGTAGGGCAAATGCTACTCTCTGGTCTCATAGATGGGTTAATGCTTTCACCACACTTGGAAGTCAAAGTGCTACATATAGTACTTGCTTGTAGTCTTTAGACCTGCATTAGTCATCTGTTTCTCGTTATTGCCATTTCTTCAGTTCATCAGAACCCACAAAAGTGATTGTTTTCCTGTATTTTACTTTCAGCTAAGGCTTCTGATGCCATCATCCTTACCCATCAATCTTTTTGTCTTTTGCTAGTGTCACCATACTTTATGCCCCCTTCTCCCAAATTAATCACCACAGTATCTGTTTAGGGGGAAAACTGTTGATTTGCTCACAAATTATATATTATGTACCTGGAAAAAGCAGTTCTTATTATCATTAGATTATGTGGCCAAACATTACTGCCTGTCCATCCACCTGATTGTTTCATGTGTGATCTATGTAAGATCTATAATATTAAAAAACAAGTTTTTATGAGATTAAGTACTGAATGGAAGTCTCATGGATGGAAGCATATTGTTGTGTGCATATATGCATAGATGCATAGTTAGTCACAATATCTGCATTTCTTTTCCCAAAAATAACTGTTAATGTAACATATATATATATATATACACACATATATAAATATACATATTATATAAAGTGTGTAATATATATGTGTGTGTGCGCGTTACATTAACAGTTATTTTGGGAAAAGCAAATGCAAATATTGTGACTCTACCTATACATATATGCACACAACAATATGCCTCCATCCATGAGACTTCCATACCATTCCAATACTTAATCTCGTATAAACTTGTTTTTCAGTATTATAGATCATACACACATCATACATGAAGCAATCAGATGGATGGACAGGCAGCAATGTTTGGCCACATAATCTAATGATAATAAGAACTGCTTTTTCCAGGCGCGCGCACACACACACACACACACACACACACACAAATAAAATCTTCTTTGTGTTCCTCTGCACATGCCCATCACATTTTCTGTGCTTTCATTTCTGTGTAACTGTCCTAATTACACCTGATGTTCACATGCGCTTCATAGAAATACACAGAGGACTAATCAAGTTTTTTCCAGTTTTCCCTATTCCTGTGAAACCCTAACCCTGTGAATATAGACAGGGGAGAGGAAGGAGGTATGGGGATAGCTAGCAGGTCTGCAAGCACATAAACCTTAAGGTTAGGTATAGACATTCAAAAAGCCCAAGGTGGAATCAACCTAAGTTTTGCAGTTTTCTGTAAATGGCGTAGTTTAGATGGGTAGCAAACACAGCCCACGTTCATTCACCCTTGGGAGGAGAGGGAGGTGGGAACCTTAGACCAGGTTCCACCACTTTGAAACCAGTCTATTCTGTTTGTGCCATACTTCTGTTCTGTTATGGGTATAGATCGGTTTTGCATGCAAAACTTGTTCCATTATGGGTATAAACCAATTTCCAATCACTTATACCAGTAAAAGTGTAATGTCTGTACTTGACTTAAGTGACTAGAGGCCAAAACCTTCTTGGTGCCTCACTGTCAAAAGTCATCACATGAGCAGTTTGTTCTCTTGCTATTTACAATTTCCTTTTAAAACAGTTAGCTATCAACCACTATTTCCAGGCAGAGAGACATGTCCATATCTAAAAGGCTCATGCTTTTTCTTTTCTCAGTGATATTTACTAAACAAGGAAAATATTTACTGCTGAGGCCTGCAAGATAAGCCCAAGAAAAACCTTTTGCTTGCGTTTACCATGTAACCATACTAAAATGTAGTTTTCCTTTACATTTCCAGATTTTATTATTCTATTTATTAAATCTCAGTTTAACCTTTTTCATACAATTAGCTTATAACTCAGCTTTTGAGACAGTATAACCTGAATCTGAGAGTTCCAGTCTGCCCTATCAGAATCAAAAGATTTTGTGAGAATAGAACAGAAATAATTTTATGTTTATAAAATACTCAAGCTCACAACTTTACTAAAAGTAGATTAATTAGTTTTGTTAGAACATTCAAAGAAAACTAGTGTAGATTTCTATATTTCTCACAGCAGTTTTCTTTTAAGCTATAATGTGTAGGTGTTCAGTTTATAAGGGTATCTGAAAGTTAATTTTTTTATGATGCTCTGTGTGAATGTTTACTATTCTGTACTTCTGTCTGTAAACATTTGTGCTCTGTGTATGAAAGCATATTGGTTTTCTTATATTCTGAAACATCAGAATGATTGGTGTTGCTAAATTTGTGAAGTCTTTCCACTGCATACAAGTGAATACTTCTTAAATTTCTAAAAAAGATGGCAACTTCCTCATTTTTACGAGGTCTTAATGATATTAATTCCTACGGAGAAAGGAAGAGAGAGCATGGTGAGGTTTTGAAATGCTACTGCAATACCTGTATATCCTCGCTATTAGCAATTCACTAAAGTACTAATTATGGATGTAAATATCATTTTTAAAATTAGCCACTTAACCTCCTCTAATTATATTGGCAAAAACGGTTAAATAGATAGCACATACCTAATTTAGTGACCTCCAGGAGGAACAGCTTTAGCTCCTTATGTCTTCACCATGTGCCTGACATTGCATGGGGCCCAGGCCACTAGCATGGAGCCATGGGCGGGGGGTGGGGGGCATGATCACGCCACTATGGGTGCTGCCCAGCTGCGGGGGTCACAGCTTTCTTTTGCTCCCACAGGCAGGGACCGCGGCTGCAGACGGAGTCAGGGCTGCTGACCTCTCCTGAGCTTAGATCCTGCTGCCATGGGAAGGGAGGGAGGATGGAAGGTGCTGTGTCCCTCCCCCCCACAGGTGTCAAATGGGACCTTCCTGGTGCAGCAGTGTGACTTCTGGCCCCATGGTAGGTCTGCCTGCCCCCACTAACAGTGGCAGAGCCCAGGTATACTCCCTTTACCTCCCACTGCACTTGTGCTGCTGCAGCCCAGACCTGGAAGGCTTCTCTATGCTGTAAGGCCACGCCATCCCCAGCTTGCCCTGATGGGGAGGAAGGGGGGGTCTGATCCCAGTTGGGCGGCCTCTGCTGCATCCTTCCTCCTCCTGCCTGTGGTGCTGGGTCATGTGGGTCCTGCCCCAGCCCTTAGGTGGGGCTGGCTCAGCCCGAGGAGGAGCTGCAGCAGCTGAGGCAGGCAGTGCTGGGTATGAGGAGTCACCACAACCCCAGGGTGCTCTTGAAGGGCAGCGGTGTAGCAGCTCCACCCTGGAAGGCCGCTGTAGCAGTCCTTAATGCTCCTCCTGGGGTCCCATGGGTGGGAAGGGGGAGGATACAGCACACCTGGTAGAGGCTGTCCCACTGTGACCAGACCTCCACTTCCCCCAGGGACAGCTGGGGAGGGCCCAGCCATGCAGTGCAAAGGAGCCTTCTGGGCCTGTGCCATGGTGGCACAAGCACAAGGAACCCATCATGCTGCCTGGGCCCCGTCACTGTGGGGAGGCTGGGCAGACCCACTGCAGGATCAGGAGTCTCACTGCTGCAGCAGGAAGGCCAGGCTCAATCCCTGTGGGGAGGCCCAGCACCTCCCTCCCTTCCTCCATCGCTGTGGCAGCAGGATCTGGGCACAGGAAAGGCCTGCAGCCCAAGCCCCTGCTGGCAGTGGGGTGAGGAGAAGCCATGGCTCCACAGCATCCCCTAGCAACTTAGCCATGCTACTGCCCCCCACCTGCAGCTCCCTGCCAGTGGCCTGGGGCCTGCGCAGCACTGGGCACACGGTGAATATATAAGTGGTCAGGGTCAGGGCTGGGGCCATCCTTGCCAGAAGGCACTAAATGGTTAGCGGTATATGGTTTAAATACATTTTTGGTTTGTTTACATCCCAAGTACTAATACTGGTTCCCTGTTCTGTAAAGTAGGTTGAATCAGGTATGTGCTAAATTGGAAAAGGGTAACCCAATGATTACCACCCCAGCCACCCTGAAGACGCAAGGGAAAAATCAATTGCTGCTTCAAGCATTTTGTTTGTTTTGTTTTGTGTTTGGGACAGCTGAAACAGGCAGTCATCCCGTCCCGTCCCCCCCCCCCCCCTTAATAAGACATAGCAACATGTGCAAATATTTATTATTTGCAGTATCTATTTGTTCAAGTAGCTTATCTTGCAAATAATATACAAACAATCAAGACATATGCATGCTTAAAGAAGCTTATCTATACAACAGTGTGCAAATTGGTTGAAATAGTATATTTGAACATTCTGGGACGGTGTAACATAAACATGGGGGGAGGAGTTTAAAGAATTTTAAGACAAATATAGGCATGTGAAAGTTAACTGGACAGCACTTTGTGACAACTGTGTCAAGGCTCAAAGATTAGCAGACTCCATAATATTTTCTCTGTACTCATTTTAAACAGTTTCTGTACTGGCATGAGTTCTGGAGAGATAGTTGGTAGGTAGGGTCAGAAGGGACCTAATCAAATCATCAAGTCTGACCCCCTGCCACGGGCAGAAAAGAATGCGGAGGTCAAACAACCCCGGCTAGGTGAATGTCTAGCCTCCTTTTAAAAACTCCCAGGGTAGGGGCGTACACCACTTCCCTTGGAAGTTGGTTCCAGCTCCTGGCCACCCTGACTGTAAAGTAGCACCTCCTGATGTCTAGCTTGAATCTACTCTCAGTCAACTTATGGCCATTATTCCTTGTTACTCCTGGTAGTGCTCGGGGGAACAGGGACTCTCCCATTGCCTGCTGGTCCCCCTTGGCCAGTTTGTAGACGGCCACCAGATCCCCTCTCAGCCTTCTCTTGTGGAGGCTGAACATGTTCAGGTCCCACAGCCACTCCTCGTAGGGCCTGCCCTGCTGCCCCCTGATCATGTGAGTGGCCCTCCTCTGGACCCTCTTGATGCTGTCCACATCCCTCCTGAAGTACGGTGCCCAGAACTGGACACACTACTCCAACTGTGACCTGACCAATGTTGCATAGATGGGGAGGATCACTTCCTTGGACCTGCTTGTGATGCATCTGTGGATGCATGACAAGGTGTGGTTAGCCTTTCTGACCACTTCCCCACATTGGCAGCCCATTATCATCTTGGAATCAATAGTGACTCTGAGATCCTTTTCTGCCTCTGTGCTGACTAGAAGGGAGTTCCCCAGCCTGTAGGTATGCTGCTGGTTCTTCCTCCCCAGGTACAACATCCCTCAATGTGGAGGGATGTGGGCAGCAGGGTTCCACGATGCTCGGTACTTGGGCCTGCACTGTTCAACATCTTCATCAGCAACTTGAGTGTCATCCATGAATTTGAACAAGGTGCTTTTCACCCCCTTGTCCAAGTCGCTGATGAAGATGTTACACAGTGTGGGCTTGAAGACCGAGTCCTGGGGGACCCCACTGCCACATCCCTCCAGGTCGAAAATGACCCATCCACCACCACTCTCCGGGTGAGGCCCTCCAGCCAGTTAGCGACCCATCTGACTGTGTAGGCGTTGACACCATAGTCGCCTAATTTTTTTAATGAGGATGGGGTAAGAAACAGTGTCGAAGGCCTTCCTAAAGTCCAGAAAGACTACGTCCACCGTGACACCTGCGTCCAAGGATTGTGTGACCTGGTCATAGAAGGCAACCAGGTTGGTCTGACAGGACCTGCCTCTAATGAACCCATGTTGATTGCCCCTAAGCATAATCTCCCCTGCTGGTCCCTTGCAGATGTCCTCCTGGATAATTTTTTAAAGAGCTTTCCCAGGACCAAGGTGAGACTAATGGGCCTATAGTTTCCTGGGTCCTCTTTCTTCCCTTTTTTGAAAATGGGGACCACATTGGCCCTTTTCCAGTCCTCCGGCACCTCGCCAGAGCACCACGAGTGCTCGTAAAGCTGTGCCAAGGGTCCTGCAATGACCTCTGCCAATTCCCTCAGCACTCTTTAACATTTTTTATTTTTTTTCAATCTACCAAACCAAGCCTAAAAAATATGATTCAAACAATTGCAGAGGGGTCACATCCTCCAAATTCTGCTCGTTTCAATGGTAGGAATATGATGTATCTAGAGTTGTAGGATGGTAGTTGATTTAACTCCATGGGGACTTGGGGGTGTTAAATCACTGTGGATGCAAAAAAAATTAGAGTCTACAGAGTCATAATGTAGAAATTAAAATATATGGTGACTTAATTATTCATTATTAACCAGACAGTAAAGCAGTTTAGGAACATTTTATAAAAAACACCTCCCCCCCTCTACATTTTAACTTTTTTCATTGGTTTGGTTGCATTGCTTCCCCTCCCACCCCATCTCCAGTGATGGTACTACTTGGAAATGTTAAACTAGTAAGTCATGTCATAAACAAATTCCTGTTAGTTTCCTACACAAGGAAAAGTGCATCTTGCAGAGGTAAAAAGGGGATTTGATTTGGTTAAGCTTCCTTTTAATTAAAACATATTGAGGTGCTTCTGTTAGCATTTAGATTTACAAATAAATATTTTCCTTCAACAAGGCTCATATTTTTATTTATATAAGACATACCTGTTTTCAAATTTTAGCTTTTTTCATGCTTAAAGCTCTATTTCTTTTATATGTAGCCTTCCCTACTCAGCAGACTGTTACAGGATTCTGGCAGTCACCAAATCCTTCCTTAAGTAAAAAAGACCACCTTTGTGGGCAAGTGAGAAAAATAAATTATGGCAGACACTGGAACAATATGGTAGAAATTTTATTATTAATTATATGATCAGGACTGGTGATGTCACCTTTCAGCAGTGTGGGACTTCTAGTGACGTTGTCAGATGGAGGACTTTGCTAAAGTCATCCTTCTCATTCATGTACCTTGACATTTGCTTCATCACCATAAAATGTGCAAGCTTTCAATATAAGTCAAACAGCTACGCAACTTTAGCTATAATTTCCAGCTACTCAGAAACAGGCTCCTCAAACACAGAGGATGCCATGCCAATGCATTTTAGAACATGTATCTTTATTAAAAATTATAGCACTACAAAGGCCATTACTGGAAAAAAAATTATATAATGACCGATTCTAGGAATAGTGAACCTTGCTTTAAAAGCATTTCAACTGCACAATATTTTACGGTGAATACAGCTCTTTCATGCCCTAATTTGCTTAGTAAAGGGCTGCAGCCATCCCATTCATGGTTAAAAATATATTCCGCTCTTTGTCCGTGTTTGCAAATTGTAAACCCAGTATCAAACTGAAGAAGGAGAAAAATCCAGTCCTGTACATAAGCAAGTTATCATACAAAGCAAGATCTTTAAATTCTTAAGGGCTGTGTCATGTTTCACAAGCCCTGTGTTAGCCTAGCAAAATCTTAGCACATCCAGGAACAGTGCCAGCCAATAAACAAAGATTGTTTTCTAGTCATTCATTAGATGAGTTATGTGGCTGACCAGCAGATTACCACAACAATCTACTTGGTGCCTGGACACAACAACAGCCTCTGTGGAAGAGAAAGCATAGTAACATAACAGACTCTTCAGGTCAATCTTATACTGCTATTTCCACTGGAGATGCAAGATGAACATGACAGCATATGTCACCCACACATCACAACTGCCACAGGGAAATTCATTTTAAATGCAATTTACTACTTTAAAGCCTCATTCCAGATTAGAAAGAGACTTATCTATATGTTTACATCGCTGTTCCTGAATTTAAAAAAAAAAATCCTACCTAGCTTGTTTTTTTCCAGCAAGACGGTTTCACTAATATTGAAACATACAAAATTATATCAACTACAAAATATAAAATCTTAAATGCAAAACTGGATATTGGCACAAACATACATTACTCCTTCTCTAAATCATAAGATATTAAAACTGTTTCTTTCCTCAAAATTGTTCTTACTCCTCTCAATCCCCCTTGCAAGAAGGAGTCCTTTTTTTGGAGTCACAAGCAATGTGCAATAAAAGGCTCTGAAATGGGCCATCAGCTCTAGATCTAATGGTAGTAATTTGATACTACAGTGCAAGGGTTCAGGGCTTGATTTTCAGATTATGAACCTTGCTCCCACTCACAGGAACAAACAGATTGAGCCTGGCGAGAGAGTGCAGAAGATTTATAGGCCCTCTGCTTCTCTCACAGTGACCCCCCACTGGCTTATTAGGAACGATAGAGAGAAAGTGAATTGCCAAAACAGAAATTGTGAATCGTGTTATGTTATAGTATGTCTACATAAAATTAGTAAGGGGTGGGCTGGTTTTCCTGGCTGCAACATTCTTCCAAATATCTCTGAATGTTATATTTCACTTAAATGATTTAAAACATCTACTTTTAAGTCCCGGCTGAGAACGGTCATTAAACCCTCTATATCAGATTTGGTGATCAAAGCAATTGTTGAGTTTTACTTTATTTTTTGGTTTGCTATACCAATCAATCATTGGCAGCTAAAATTTACACCATTTGTTAACATTGATCCCTGTATTGTACTAATTTGAGAATTATTTCAGAGCCAATTCCTAAAAACAGAACAAAACCACTGAGACTGTTTTCAAAGCTAAGTAAAATGATGTGTTGGCTTTCCTAAACCAATACTGAAATCACTCACCTCATCAATACTATAGATTAATATTGGCTTTTGCTCTTCAATTCACAGTATTTCTCCAGATGTACTTAATGGCTATTACCACACTTACCTGAATTTCAATTTATCAACTTCTAAATTTTCTACTATCTCCGACAGATTTTTTTTGGCCTGTCGCCCCTCCACACAGCACCCATAACCCATGGAGAAAAGACTGCTGATGGTGTTATCACAGGCAACCAAAATGAAGCTAATGGTACTAGGCACTCCTTGCTAGGTAATTATTATATGAGAAAGAATGCAAATGAGCCTTAATCTGTCTTTCACAATGGCAGAGGTCTTGGATTTGCATTAAACCTTTTTTAGTCCTCTGCTAGATAGGGGACTTCACAGATAACAATGAATCTGGAACACAGACTGATTCTTCAGCTCATTGCTGTTTATTAAATTGTGCCCCAGCAGGTATGGTTGTCCCTGAATGCCTTCCCATTCCCCTTTCATTGCCATATTCTCCTCCCCTCCATGGCATGGTTATAAAAAAGTTAATTGTGCGAGCCAGTTCTGCTTAATTCACGTTTATAATGGATAAGAAAATATTGTCTAGCAATTACAGTGGGGAGCCAGACATCCAGAAATCTGAATTCTGCTTTCTGTTATGCCACTTATTTATCATGTAACATTGGTCAAGTCATTTAATCATTCTGTGCCTCGGTTTCTCCACCTGGAAAGCCAGGGATAACTTTCATGGGGCCTCAAAAATTTCTGCAATCTCAGAATGACCTCAAAAAGGCTGTGGAGAGCAACCCCCAGACTTTCCAACAAAGTTAATGGCCAGTTCAGTCGAATCCTGGCTGAGGCCTTACTGGGGTGGAGGTAGAGGGGTACTGTCCTGCACTGCTCTCTGCCTGAATTTCCTAGGTTCTACTAGGATTTTTTTGCCCCCCACCCTCTCCATGGGTGAAGCAACAGGTAGGGACAGAAGTGACAACAAGCACAAAATTAAATTATTAATACTTAGCTGTTTCTAAGCTAAATGTAAATGACTAACTTCAGCCCTGCTTTATCTATTTTTGTACCTACATGCCCTACAAAATAGTACTTCTTCATAGTATTCTTCACCTATACTAGGCTACATACATACATCTTCTGAACTATCTATATGGAAATTATTACACTTTTAAAAATTTTGATTTATAATCAAGCAGGGTCAAGTTATGAAAGCTTCAGATTAAAGTATTTTAAAAATTAATGGAAAAACTGGATGCTGGTTAACAAATTACCAGCATACAGTATTGTCTTAACCTAGGCAAGATTGAAAATACATTGTCACATAAATAACTCAGATGTAGGGTATCCTGTTTCACAACTTATATTAAAAAGAATAAAATGTTCCTAACATTAAAATTGTAATTATTATAGGCTCCTAAAAAAATTAAAAATTGTGCCAACACTAAATGACTTAGTTCCTTATCCTTCAAACCACAAGGCAGGTTTATATGCTCAGTTTAGTTTGAGACTGTTGCAGGATCTCATTCAAAGTTCAGCAACAAAGCAGAAGTTCCAGCAGCCACCTTAAGAAACTGACAAAGACGTCAACTGCCATAGATAGCACTCCTACAAAAAGTCACTTTGATATACTAATTATTTGCTGGTTTTGTGTTAGCAGTTTTTGGGATGTTTTATTCCTTCTTTCTATGAAACACCAGCATTTTCCTCTATATTTTTCCCTGTTGCAGCTCCAATAACAGTAGTGCTAATATAACCACGACTGCCAGTGTTTATGAAGTACAAAGAGCAGCCACAGCTGGGTGCAGCCCAGGAAGGCATGGAAGAGCAGTTCATTTGAAAGCGACTGAGCAAATCTGCTTCAGTTTAACAGCCAGACCCAAGCTGAGGAACCTCTTGGTAAACAGCGGGTAACTCCCTTGTGTATTATTATTCAAATTGCAGTAATCTACTGCACCAGTTTGGGGTGCATTAACACTAAACAAGCAGTACCCAATTGCTTGTTTTCATATATTTGTGCTCCATTACAAAGCAGTACAGTGATCATGCATAAGCCAAGTATCTCCAAAGGCAAAATAAGGATCTGAAATATCAGAGCCGGTAATTACTGGTCTCTGGTGTACAGGAAGAATCTGCAAGGAACATTTCCCCCCCTATTTTAAATTGTTGTATCTGCTTCTAATTCGATTCCAATCCCCAATCTTCCAGCCACTGCACATGGCCACACAGTCTAAAATGCACTCATAGAACAGAACCCTCAGACGGCAACAAAAACAGGCTAGTGCTCTCCAAAGCCAGTGGCAATCTACAGGTCCAATCAAAACCACATGTGCAGAAGACCAAATATTTTGCATTTTGCCTACCGCTAATAAAGCTGTTTCACTTCATTAAAAGCAGCTTATCATTTTATCTCCTCTCTCTGATTAATTAACCTCTGGTTAAAATGAATGAGCACTTGATTTCAGGATGCTATTAATGTGACACTGGTGAACCACTGCTTGCATATTTCCATTCTTTCCCTTTTACTTCCCATTCATGCTTTACTGAGGGTGGAAACAGATGTCACTTTTTGTCAATCAGCAGGACCAGATGAACTCCATCCAAGGGTGCTGAAGGAATTAACCAGTGTCAAAGCAGAGCCACTGGCACAGCTATTTGAGCGCTCATGGTGCTCAGGTGAGGTCCCAGAGGACTGGAAAAGGGCCAAGGTGGTTCCTATTTTCAAGAAAGGGAGGAAGGAGGATCCGGGTAACTACAAACCTGTTAGTCTCACCTCCATCCTTGGGAAAACCCTTGAAAAAATTATCAAGGATCACATTTGTAGGAGTCCAGCAGCAGGTAATATAATGCTGAAGGGCAACCAGCATGGGTTCATAGCAAGTAGATCCTGCCTGACTAACTTTGTTTCTTTCTGTGACCAGGTCACTAAATGCTTAGATGTAGGAGTCAAGGTAGATGTCATCTACTTGGACTTTAAGAAGGCCTTCAACACGATATCCCATCCTATTCTTATAAACAAATTGAACGACTGTGCCATAGACAATTACACAGTCATGTGGGTGGCAAATTGGCTTAAGGGTCATTATCAGAGTGGTGGTGGATGGGTCAGTATTAACCTCAAAAGATGTGGGCAGTGGGGTCCCCCAAGGCTCGGTCCTTGGGCCGGTGCTGTTCAATATCTTCATCAGCGACCTGGATGAGAACATAGAAAGCACTCTGTCCAAATTCGCAGATGACACCAAACTATGGGGTGAAGCAAACACACTGATGGGAAGAAACTGAATCCAGGTGGACCTGGACAGGTTAGAGAAGTGGGCAAAGAACAATAGGATGCAGTTCAACAAGGAAATGTGCATGGTGCTGCACCTAGGGAGAGGGAATCATCAGCACACCTATAGGCTGGGGAATGACCTTCTCAACAGCACAGTCACAGAAAGAGATCTCAGAGTCGTTGTCAACTCCAAGATGAATATGAGTAGTCGATGTGATGAAGTAATTAGCAGAGCTAACCTCACTTTGTCATGCATTAGTAGGTGCATCACAAACATGTCCAGGGAGGCGATGCTCCCCTTCTATGCGGCACTGGTCAGGCTGCAGCTAGGGTACTGCACTCATTTATAGGCACCGCAATTCAAGAAGGATGTGGACAACCTTGAGAGTCCAGAGGAGGGCCACTCATATGGTTAGAGGCCTGCAGGGAAGGCCTTATGAGGAAAGGCTGAGGGACCTGGACCTTTTCAGCCTCCGCAAGAGAAGGCTGAGGGGGGATCTTGTGACAGTATACAAATTCGCCCGGGGGGGGCGCAGGGCAGGGGGCAGCAGGGAATAGGAGATGCTCTGTTTACCAGAGCACCCCTTGGAATAACCAGAAACAATGGCCACAAGCTGATAGAGTAGATTTAGGTTGGACATCAGAAAGAACTTCACGGTTAGGATTGCCAGAATCTGGAACAGGCTTCCAAGGGAGGTGGTGCTCTCCCATACCCTGGGGGTCTTCAAAAGGAGACTGGACAAGCACCAGGCTGGGGTCACATGACCCCAGCACTTTTTCCTACCACTAGTAGGGGGTCAGACTCGATGGTCCTTTGAGGTCCCTTCTGACCCTAGCATCTATGAATCTATGAACCTTGTGCGGCTGTAAACTTTTTCATGGAGGCACAAAGTGAAAGCAAATAGACATCCAGTCCTTTGTTGTGCCACAATATGGTCATGACAAAAAGTGCTGCTTCACTGCAGCCTGGAGCAGCCTGTACTCTCCAACTGCCCTGGGTGGGTGCTCTTCAGGCCTGAGGGTCTCTGTTCTGCATGGTCTGGGAATTTCCACACCAGATCAGGCCCCTCAAGCCTCAGAAGCACTTGAACAGCTCCCTCCGCTTCCAGAGATGCACCCCCACCAATTTCCAGAGCATGTCTCTTGAAGTGGGGAAAAGCAGGAAGATAGCTGGGGGTACTTGTCTGGACATGGGAAAAGCTTTTCTCCACTCTTAGAGGCTCGCCCTGGAGATTGCTGGGGGGCTGCATCTCTGGAAGTGGGGAATATGTTGCCTGTTGTTCCACAAGATCAATGGGCAGGACAATGGGCTATGTTTTTCTAGCCACAGATTGTTTTCCAGACCTCTCTGCTTTGAGCTGGCCTCCCAAAAATCCCTCTTGGGCAGAAGGAAGCAGTAACTCAAACCTACACTCAGACTTATAATTTACTTGCAATTTAATATAATTTTCATAAGCACAGAAATAAGGATAGCAGATCCATGGTGCAAGATGGATGGAGAGATGTACAGAGGCAGGTATAGGGTTGATAGAGCAATAGAGACCATTAACACATGCAAATCATTTGGCTATCAAGAGTAGAACAGTTTTATATACAGAGCACAAACAGCAGTTCCATTAAGAAAATGTACATTCCTACAGAAGGAAAAATTCCCTTCCTGAGCCAAATTCCATCTGCTGTATATGAGCTGCAGCAGCTTCTGCTACTGCATATGCCTACAGAGTTTGGAGTGGCATATGATCCCAGGATCTGGATTTCTAACAGAAAAATATAAAGTTATACCACTTTGTGCAAGCCAGGCATTTGCGGACTGTAGTGATTCCATCCAAGCATTGCACTGGTAAATAAAGTTTCCCTTCACAGGCCCAGATACCACTGTACTGTTACTAACAAATTAGGCCTAAATTTCTTCCCCTCTCAGTTGATTATATAAATGCTACAAATGTTGAAAGACAGGAGGGAGAGAAGCTCCTTTTCTCTTCATTTGTGAAGAGCATCCCTTCCTCACAAATAAGTGCAGTTAGAGAGACAAGGGAAGGAAACCAGCCCTCTTCTAAAGTCATGGTTTTGTAATTTAAAAGAACATGAAGTTTGGCCCCCTCAACGTCTCAACACCCAGTCCAGCACCTTGTTTTCCAGACCACGAGTTCTTGAACTTCTGGATCCTGTGGCAACCTTTATAACTGCATAATGATCTTTACAACCTCCAGAACAGTGAGGCAGCTGTACTAGGCTGCTTTCTGAAGTGCTGTGCCAGTGCCAGGCAGTTATCCCAAGCAGCTATGCATTGGCTACCTCCAAACCAGTAGCAGTAAAGCCACGTAAGAGCTAATTCGGATGGGCACAGTGATGCATTACTAATGTAGGCAATACTGCTTTCTGTTGGAGAAGTGACACAAGTGCAGTGGTGCAGCACCTCAGCACAACACTTGGGATGGCTAACCCACTCCCATATTTATTATGGAACAACATTTTGTTTTAAGTTTTGTTTTGTTTCAAAAGCACCGCTCCGGTTCATTTTGTCAAAACTGTTTCGCTGTTTCGACACTGTTTGGACGTTTCGCCCATAGGCTACAATGGGGAAGCACGAAGCTGCCTATAACTTTGTCATTTCTACCCTGATTTGGATAAAACTTGCAGGCATGCTATCCCCCTCTGAGGCCATGAAGCCTGCCAAGTTTCAAGGAGATAGGCACAGGGGTTTCTGGGAAACTACACCTCAAGTTGTTGACAAGCAGGAGCCAGGGAGCAGGAGCAGGCTCCTGTGATGTGCCAGGCAGATTGGGGGCCTTTACCCCCAGCAGGAGTCCAGCAGAGCCCTGCAGCCCTCCCGGGGGTGCGGGCAGACCCCCATTCTGCCTGCCGGATCACAGGAGGCAGCTGCTGCCACCTGGGGCCAGCAGCAGCACCAATCTTCCCAGTGCTGGGTGAAGGCTACACCCAGCACCAGTCCTAGCTGGCAGCAGCTGCCTCCTGTCATCTGGTAGGCAGATCAAGGGCCTGCCAGCACCCCCGGGAGGGCTGCGGAACTCTGCTGGACTCCTCCCAGGGGTGCGGGCCCCCAATCTACATGCCGGATCACAGGAGGCTGCTCTTGCCACCTGGGACCCATGCTGGGCACAGCCTGCACCCCGTGCTGGGAAGATAGGTGCTACTGCAGGCCACGAGCTGCAGGAGCAGCCTCCTGTAATCCAGCAGTCAGATCAGGAGCCTGCACACCCGGGAGTAGTTCAGCAGAGCCCCCCCAGCCCTTCTGGGGGTGTGGGTGGGCTCCCAATCTGCCTGCCAGATGACAGGAGGCTGCTACCTGGGACCAGCGCTGGGTTCAGCCCGCACCCAGCATGGCCCCGCGGGGCTGAGCCCAGTGGCGGGAGGTAGAGTGCAGCGCTGGGGCTGTGCTCCACTGAGCTCTGCGTCCTGCCACCAGGCTCAGCTCCCAGCCGGCTCTGTTTGCCTCCTGCCATCAGGCTGAGCGCATCAGACTGAGCTCCATTGGGCTGGTGGAGCTGATCGGAGCGCAGCCAGCCCAGTGGCAGAAAGCAGGCAGAGCCAGTGCTGCTCTCCGATCAGCTCCACCAGCCCCACGGAGGGCAGCCCAGCACGGGGAGGCAGAGAGCTGCGCTCCCCACCAGGATGAGCCACATGGGGTTGAAGAGCTGCTCAGAACGCAGCCCTGGCTCTTCCCTGCCTCCCACCACCAGGCTAATTTGAGTGCCCTCATTTTGTTTCGAAGCTGTTTCAATGCTTTTTGGTTCGTTTCAATTTCACTGTTTTGAGCTTGAAACGTGTTGAAACAGCTTCGAAACAAAACACTTGGTGAGATTTCGCACAGCCCTAATATCCTCCTTATATCTGCCCTGGTGGCCACCCACAGTACCACAGACACTTAAGAAACACCTCTGATTTTGGAATCTAATATTAAAACATACTCTCCCCCTCTTTTTTTTAATAGACAAGTTACTGAAGTGTAAAAGAAACTCACAGTATTTAAAGGAGTCAGTAATGCACACACATGTATGTGCATGTCCAACACCAAGGTTTTTTGACAATTAAAACTAAATAGTACTTGTAAAGAAATAAGACAGTGACCCAAAAGATGTTTTCCATTGCTAACTCAAATAAAGGCAAATGAATCCAATATGGACCTCTATCATTTCCTTTGAGAACTAACACGTAGCATAAGCACAAGTTGCCCTCTTAGACACATAAGACACGTGCTCACACTTTGTGTTACCAATTACAGATCAACTTCAAGGTGCTATTCGAAATGCTTCCTTCTGCATACTGTCAGGCTATTTACGTTTCCACTGCTGTGCTGTAGCCACCATGAACACAGTGTGCCTCCTGAGGCTGGGGGGGCATGGTAACTGCCCGCAGGCAGCAGCAGCGGTGGTGAGTTCCCACAGGCGACCACAGTCGTGTCAGTGTTTGGGGGAGGGGGGTGGCGAGTGCTGACCAGCAATCGGCAATCACCCACAGATTCAGCCGGCGTTGTCAGGGGCAAGGGCGAGTGGTGAGCAGCGACCACCCACAGATGCTGCTGGCAGCGACGGCCAATCTCAGGGGGCGCACGTGCACCCCCATCTACCCCCATGCATCGCCAATGGCAGTCACTATACGTCACTCAAGTCAGCTCTTCCTAGCAGGGTGGCCATTGGTCCTGTTTCATAGCGGACCATCCTGCTTTTAGACCCTTTGTCTCTCATCCATTTCTAAATGAGGAACAGGCTGCAAAAAGTCCTGTTTTTCAGTTCACTGATGGAAATACACGTCAGTTATTTGCCCTGGTGATTCTATTGACTGTACCTAGAGGTAGGGCAGTACACAACCAGGAGAAGCAGGGTTCCAAGCCAGCCAGGGAGGAAAGCATGGATGACACAAAGCGGGTGTATGCAGGTGCATGTGCACCCCCTGAGATTAGCTGTGCACCCCCTGGAAGTGCCAGTGGAAGTGCATTTCCAGTTTCGCTGCTGGTGGTTCCAGGTTCGGCAATCTGCCTGTGGGGGACCCCTCCTTCCCCCGCATCGGCAATCTGGTGCCTCCCCAGACTCAGGAGGCACCAGTTGCCCATGCAGGAAGGGAAGGAGGTGGCCTTTTTGTGGTGGCCCTGCCCCTTGCTGCTGATTGGCCAAGGAGGTGGTGGCCTTGCCCATTATCACTGATTGGCCGGTGGTTCCTCCCCCCACACAAGGAGATGTGCTGTATTCTGGGGATGAATCAGTGGCCACTCTGCTTCCTAGTAGGCCTACAGTTCTTTCAAACAACACCAGGAGTCATCTCAATGTTTTGGACAATCAATGACATGCAGAGAGTTTAGATGGGTACAGGCTCAGAGGACATCTGGTCCTAACTGGAAGAATTCTTGAAAACCCATGGCACCAGCCCAAGAGGGAAATGAGCAAACACCTGATTATATGGGAGGGGAAGATCACAGCCTATCAGTAAGTCAATTTTGTAAATATAGTTTCCGAGAAATAATTTATATTTAATAGCATCTACCACCTATAATCACTGGTTTGCAACTTTTGGGGGGCACATATCTCTTTTTGTTATGCTACAACATACCCGCTATGATTGCATGCTATGGTTAATAAAAAAGTAACGCTATGTCACCACCTGTCCAGCAACCATTTGAGTGGCAGTAACTTAATGAGCAGTAGGCTACTGGGGTATCAGCCTTGAGCGCACTCTTAGATGGGGGCACACTGCAGTTGCCAGGGCTGCCAGCCCTGACTCTCAGAGCACAGTACCTTCCTGTTATACCTCTGCTAAGTGATTCTTTACTTTTTTGTCCTTTGCCTCCTTTTAACATTTTTCTTCTTTCTTTCATACTCCCTAAAAGTGTACTGCTGCTCTATCTTGAGAAGCATTGATCTAAATTGTTACAAAATTTATATATACAGGAATCACATAGACAATGCCCAGAATTGCACAAAAGCTATGAACAGTAAAAATTAAGCTGCAGGGATAATTGAGATAAGTGGAATCTAACTACTGAAGTTGGCAGATGGCCAATCTGTCAAAGACAAACACTGCCACCTTTACAAGAATGTGAAGAGTCTATAACCACTGACCACAAGTAGTCAGAAACTCTGCTGTGCATTTCATCTGAAAGGAGACACCTTCAAAAGCCCCATGCAGAGGCACTGATCCAGCCGTCTACTGTCTTTTCACTACTTCCCTTCAAGTACTGGCTAGGCCTGCCTCCATTCACTTTATGAGATCTAACACTGCGGTCACGGGAAGGTTGACCTTAAGAACTCACAGTAACAAGGAAGTTCATAGCCATGCCTCTTACTGCGCCTCCAACTCATCTTCTCAAGCTTGGATATTTCAGGAATTAAAAAAAAAAAAAAAAAAAAAAAAAGGATTGTTACTGTAGCTTCACAAGTACTATCAGCAAAGAAGTTTCATTAAGACCAAGGTAAACTTCAGTCTTAATTCCTCCCTTTAAATTATCAAACAAGTAAAAAATGTGACATTTTTGTATATCATGACATGATCACAATTTATTTTTAAAGAAATGTAATTACTGAAGATAGTAACTGGACTGTATATATTTCATAGACATTATGGCTGGAAGGGACCTTGCAAGATCATTGGGTCCAGCCCCCTGCCCAAGGGGCAGGAAGTTAGCAGAGTTCAGATCACCCCAGCAAGATAAGCACCTAGGCATTTCTTAAAGGTATCCAAAGTAGGCGCTTGCACCACTTCTGGGGGGAAGTCTATTACAGACTCTGGAGACTCGGATGGTAAAGACATTTTTCCTTGTGCCCAGTTCAAAACGGTCTTCCAGCAGTTTGTGACCATTAGACCTTGTCTTCCATTGGGATGCCCTGATGAACAGATATTCTCCCAGTTCCTGATGCATACCCCTTACATACTTATAGGCTGCCACCAAGTCACCCCTGAGCCTTCACTTCTCCAGGCTGAAGAATCCTATGCCTCTCAGCCTCTCCTCATAAGGCCGGTTTCTCTTGACCTCTAATCATGTACATGGCTCTCCTCTGGACTCTCTCAAGTTTCTCTTCTCCACATCCTTTCTAAAGTGTAGAGCCCAGAATTGGATGCAGTACTCCAGCTGCAGTCTCACCAAGGCCAAGTACAGTGAGAGAATGACTTCTTGGGTCTTGCTTGAGATGCATCGATAGATGCAAGCCAGAGTTTTTTTGCTTTGCTGGCTGTGGACACAGACACAATTTTACAAGTGAAAAGCTGAAAAGGAAACTGCTTTCCCTTATGAGGAGTTTGAGATTTCAGGAAATTTGTTCCATCTTGGATGAGGAGAGAACATCTCTCAATCAGATTTTGACAAAATGACAAATCAGAAACATTGCAAAAGTTTCATTTACATTATCATCCTTACGGCATCAGCTTTTAAAATTCAGCCATTTAGATTGGAAACATTTAATTTTCAGTTAAAAAGTGGGTTGCTGTAACACTGATTTTTTTTTCCAGCCAAGAAAATCCCACGACTACAGTTGGTGTCAGTTTCAATGAACCTATATTTCCTGACAGAAAAAGCAGACTAAAATTCCTGTCCTGTTGTTGAAAATGTGATGAATATTCATTGTTACTGCTTTATTTAAAAGCTCACTTAAAATGCACACAAACATAAAAGTTATAGATCTCTCCAAAAAGCATGGGTTAGTTAGTCTATGATGCTGATGTCCAGCCACCAAATATTCCACAAAAGCTTGTCTGACAAACTGTTTTCTCCATTTGGCATTCTCTTCCTTCTCCTCACTGCATGTTTACTCCCTTTCATTCCTTAGGAAAGGCAGCATAAAACAAGCAAACAAACCAAGACGCAACTGCAGTTTGCAGAGAGGCTCTCTCCTGTCTCATATGGTAACTTTCTGCCTCAGAAGCCCTGGGGGGTGGTGCCTACAGACAGAGAAAACAAATCTCTATCAAGTGCTCATCTTCCCCATCCAAATACTGCTGTGAAAGCACTAAAGTTTAACATGTATGATGTAGGAAAGCCTTGCCTAAGGCCCCTGTTTAGGAAATCATTTACATCCATCCTTTTTCACCAGAGCACTTACGCACATGCTTAATTTACAGGCTCTGCACAGTGAAATGATATGGGACTGAATCAAGGCTTAAGATCTGCAAGAAGAGTAGGGATCTATGAAATTTGGCCCTACAACAAGCCATGCTGTTAACTTATTATGATGCTCCTAGTTAGGTGCTGTATAAAAGTCTCATAGACACTGGATATGTTTGCTGAATTACAAATTCTAACCCAAAACTTATCTTAAAGGCTCTTGATAAAAAATGAAGACATTAAACAAACAGCCTGTTGAAACACTGCTCAAAGTCTCAAAAGCTATGAACTTGATTTATGTAGGAAAAGAGAAATATAAACACACTAAGCTTACCACCGACAGATAAGTTATTACAGACACTGTTTAACATACCACAGTGTCACCCACCAGAAATGTTAGCTAGAAGCAATATCACCTTTCTTCTGGAGATGGCTCAGATAGAGAGAGGAGAAAAAATGGATACTTCTGTTTTAGTTTTTAAAGCAAACCTTTTTTCTTATTATTCTACGTGTGATGATAATAAACGCATTTGATCTGTATGTACAGTGTTCTCAAAGTATTTCTGCTCCTCTTACAATTTAGTTGGAGAGAAGACAAAATACAGGTAACTATACAAAATAACAATATACGAAGAGCAACAAAACAGTAAAATTAAATTAAATCAATTTTTGGTTACTTATCAGTTTGACTTTTTCCCCATTAAACACTTCCAAAGCTGAGCAAAGTTATGCCCACCCTCATGTTCCCCCAAATGTTTTAATTCAACATAGAAAAATTCCCTTTTGCTCTGATTCTCAATTTTCACTGCCATGTCCAGCTTTTCTCCCAAATCTTTTTACCCCAAGAGATGCAGTTGGGATGACACAATGTCATAGTATAGGTTCTGCTGCTTAAATACCATACATATGCAGGCATTTAAATCACATGGTACATCAAGGCACTATGCAGGGGGTTAACAATATATGTTTCTTGGGAGTCCGAGTCACTGAAGCAGCTGGAACAGGATATCACTGAATATCAACTTGGCGTCTCCAGACACTTCCATGCCCCTTTATTGAATGCACAAAAAGGAGCATATCGAGACAAGGTGCTTACACCTTGGCCCAATGATTCGCCACCTCTTTACACTAAGGGCACCTTTTGCAAAAGACCAGCCCTTAGCTTTCACTCATTTTTGACCATGGAGCAATTTTTGAGCTCTTGCATGGAATTCAGTAAGACCACAACAAATCAGAACGGTTTTGACACCCTTGATTTCCATTGGAAATCTCTGGGTTTATCTTGTAAAGCGTGTGCAGATGTTTATATACCCAACACTGCTCATATTGTGAGGCACCCCACAGCACTTTTCTTAAAAGGATCTGATAGTACCCTAGGCCTACGGTTCTCTGGAATGCTGGCTGAGAATCACTGCCATAGCCCCTGCTATAAAACCTGCTGAGGAGAGGAGGATAAATATCGTCAACATGCAGCAATAAAGTAAGATAACAATACAGTAAAACTGGGTATCACCTCAACAAGTATGAAGCACCAGGCAAGAGACAGACAGCATGCCCTGGCAAGAGATGGCAACAGCCCAAGGGCAGGAAGTGGAGACAGGGTAAAAGAAAGTCTCCAGTGAAAACTAATCTACTGTGCTGGGGTTAGGGCATACAACAAGACTAATGTGAGCAGACCTGCAAAAACCTAGAGGTTTGTATTTGCATGAACCTAGTCCTGGTGAAGTTTAAAGGATCCCAAACTGTAAATGAACCCAAGCAGAAAGCATCAAGCTTTGCAGCAGCTATAGCTCACCCAGGCTTGCACAGCATCTTTGTTAACTGACCCCAAAATCCTGGGTTTGCAATAAACATTTCATGAGTTCTAGTAAGGAATACTTATGGGAAGTAAGAGTTTTGGAACCTTCTTCTCAGCTCCTTTCCCCACTAAAGCCACTTCTCTGCCTTATGGGTCAGCAAATGCATGAAGCAGCCAGGCAATCCCCATTGATTCAGTATGCCAGCCCAGGAGAAAAGCTATCAGCTTTTTTTACAAAGATTTAGTGAACCAGATGCCATTTTTGAAGCACAAGAAAGGGAGAAGTAAAACCTACTTTTCTATAGGAACAAAGATTAGTGACCTGGGTGCCAGGCACTACTCCTTCCTTAAAAGATAGGAGACAAAGTGATAGACAGGTAATTACCTGGAAGGGACCCTGGGGAAATTCCAGGAGATGCTATTAGAATCCTTCAACTGGTCTGAAGGATTTTACTTGTCTCTGTTAGTTTCAATTGAAGCTCCCCAAGAAACACTAACCCAATAAATCCACTGCTTCATTCTAGAAGATAGTCCACCAATCACCAGAGACTCTTACATAAAAAGGATTTGCTTGTTTCCTCATTGTCAACAATGTGAGGGGGGCAAAATATGGGAGAGATCTGCTAGAGGCAAATTTACCTTTCTGGTTTGCAAGTTTTATCTGGGGGTGCCTGCACTTAGTCCAATTTTAAATATGTATCGTGTGCGCACCCTCCACTTTGCACCCCAAATTATATTAATTGAGCTGTTGTCCATGGTTATTTTTACAGGGTAATGTTTCATTTTGGTATCAACTGGGAACATGACACAAAAATCATATGGTTGAAAGCAGAAAGAAACATAAGGATTACATGAAAGTCTTCACCAGATATAGCCACAGAATTTAATCTTTAAGGATGACTACAAGAAAAACAACTGTACATTATCCCTCATCTATCCTATTTTGGCACTTCTGTCTGGAACTAGAAGGAACTGGATACATATGAAATCTCAAGGAAAGCCTCACGCTAGCACTTTTTTTTACCTGACCTGACATTGTCCAAATGGAGACCTTTTGGCCTTCTTTTTGTTCTGTGAAGGCCATCATGCCATTGACTGAGCACGGAAGGCCTAGGCAGGGCTGCACATGGGTATGGAATAAAATGACAGTATTAAGAGACTACTACCCTGACACTAGCTATGGCACCCCACCATCTTCCAGATTGACTAAATCCTTCCATCACAACTGTGCCAGGCTACCTACAACACAGTAAGTATTTTCCCCACACCCTTAGCCCTGCAAGTTTCAAACAAATCTTGTGCAATTTCTCAATATAAACTGTATCTAAAGAAACAGGAGCAGGAAGGTGTTTTTGAAGATGTACAGAAACTTCTCTTTGCTTGGTAAAATTAATACATCTAAGTGATCAACATGAGGTAGATAATCTACAAAAAAATCCACAGACAAGCATTTTTAACCTTGCTCTCATTTCCCTAAATGAAATTAATTTCTAAATGAAATTTAACAGGCAAGACACCTAAGCAGGCAGATAAGAATTACCTTTTGCCCCTCTAACGAGGCCGCCGCCAATTAGCACGTTACTGGATCTTCTAATTCAGACGAGGAAAAAAGCAGGGACTGATGTCTGTGTCCATAAGGCACAGTATTTCCTAAGAGAAAAAAGAAAGTAAGGGGGTAGTTAAGTTTTAGCAGCGTTAACATTGTTTGATGAAGTAGCAGTTTACAAACAAATCCTTTAGCATGGTTATGGTATTTCTCCTTCTACAGTCCCACATACATCAGCAGATGATGTATATGGAGCAGATAGGGGTTGTCCACCCTGCTATCAAACCAAAGCAAAGACTGAAAACCAAGTCACCTGTTAATAAAAATGCAGAGAGAGTCATCTCAACTGCTGGAGATCTATTCAAACCGCAAATTCAAGGGAAGAAAGAGCAAGACAACAGAGCTAAAATAAACCCACAGAATGTATGAAAGGGACAGTCAAAAATATTCATGAGTTTTTGCTTTAATTTTTAAATAAACTTGCTTCAGTCCCAATTGGGCCATTTCTGTGAATATTGAACATGCCACTTTTACTGGCAAAATAGGTGTGTGGTAGTACACTTGCAGTGCCTACCACATCAACGGCTGAGTCAAGCAGCCAGAAGGTGCTTAATTGCAGCAGTCATGTTAAAGCTAGCTGCCTATATAAACACACCAGCTTGCTACTGGCAGCCAGGCAGAAACATCGCCTGGCTGAGCTGCATGGGACATCTAGCAGGTAGGAGCAGGAGGCTCTTGGTTCCGGCTGGGCACAACCTAAAACTGCACCCTGCTGGGGAAGGGTGGCCTGGTGGGGCTCCTGGTGGCATGGGAGTCTCCAGGAAATGCCGGGCCAGTTACCACCCTGATAAAAGGTGGGTCAGGGTGCCTTAACCCCTAGCCCCTACAACACAGTGGATACAAGGGGGCCAGGCATGGCTATGACCACTTGAGCCCAAAGAGAGTGTAAGACCCAGGCAGGGCCAGGCACAGCTGTGGCCACCTGAGCCTCCACAAGGGAGGGAAAGCCCTGAGTCCCAAAGGAGGGGAGAGATGTGTAACCCCAGAGAGGGGGTGGTAGTAAGGGCCTAGAAAAGGGTTGAGTAGGGTTGTGGGACAGCCTGAAGGGCAGCACAGGGGCCAACCCCCTGGAGAGCAAGGTGAGAGAAGTTTGGAGCCCCAGAAAGGGGGAACAGAGGGCTGGGAGCCCAGTACGTGGGGCCGGGGGCTCAGTGTGCATTTGTGTAGGTTTATGTAAAGCTGCCCCAGGAGCGGCTGGGGCAAGCTTGGTCCAGGTCAGGAACTTGGCTGGCCACTACCCAGGTGAGTGTCACAGGAGAGGTGCAAGAGACCGTACGTCTGCCATCCAAAGCGTGATCCAAATAAAGCCAATGGCCTACGGGAGCTGCTGTAAGAGGAAGCAGGGCAGAACAAGTTGTCAATTCGAGGGAGACCCTGTGAGAGGAGGTGGAGTGCAAAAGGCCCTAGTGAGAGGAGGGCAGAGTGACTGTGTGTGTGAAAGAGGCCTGACAGTGAGGGCTAAACTTGGCCCAGCTCCAGGCCAGAAGCATAACGTCACCATGAATGCCATCTGCGAGGCATGGGCTG
>NW_005841903.1:1965606-1975964 GCF_000455745.1 Alligator sinensis
GAGCCACAGATAGTGCCCCCTGGCATTAGGGCATGTAATGAGCAGTCTCCCACATTTTCCACTAGCTTATAGGAACAGGAAAGTCGTGGCAGGCAAAACTGGGTGGACTGCCCCATAGAGACAGGTGGGCAGCCAAGCATGAGATCCAGCTCCGAGCGTGCCCCCTGTCACAAGGTGGAATGCAAATGTCAACATCAAATACACAAAGATATATACAGATACAGGTATCCCCCTCCTCCCCCCAAAAATGAAAAGAAGGTTCATTTAAGTGTCTGCACACTCCTCCTATCAGGAAACAAATGCAGTGATGGATATGACCATTTACAACTTAAAATTTTTAAATGTATTTTCTTTCCAGAATATAGAACTCTTTTCCTTATAGGAAACCTTGACTAGTAAATTAAAATACCAGAAGACAAGATCAGAAGAAACAAGCCAATAAATATTTTCCAGACTACAGATGCCAGTTCATAAAACAAGTTTTCCCAGATACAGTCCCACAAAACTTTAATTCCTCCGTCAAAAAAGGCTCTATCTGCCACAACTAGAGATCTAAATATGGCTATCCACAGCACAGGTGCAGAACCACCCAGCCAAAATTAACTCCTGCCTCACCTGTACCCTACAAATAATTCTCAACTCAGTTAGTTTCTCACAGAACTTCAGCTGGATCCCATCCCAACTGGATCCCAGATTTCCTGGATCTCTCCCACTTCTCCAAAAGACACACATTTAAGTTAATAGAAAAATAATTAAAAAAGACAAGAGAGATAAAATAAAAAGTGAATAATAAATATATTGCAGAAAGTCTCAAAGTTCTTCAGAGAGAGAGAGAACTCTCCAAATTTTTTGCTACAATTTAACTCTAAAATGTGTTTAAACTTGTCAGCTAGAAGGAGCATACAAATCTGTGCTTCCCTGACCTGAGGTATACTTAATGAACTGTCCCTAGCAAAAAATAAATAAATAAATAAATAAATAAAAAATCAAACGGCGAATTATCAGACTGAAGAAAAGTTGCCCACTACCCTGGATTTCCCTAGCAGAATAATCAGTGACCTTTAGCATCTACAAGGGTCTAATTGTGCCACTTGATCTTGACCTCAGTAAAGGGATCATCTTTATCTAATGCAGGGATGGGCAATTATTTCAGCTGGAGGGCTTCTTAACAAGTTTTAGTGAGCTGTTGAGGGCCGCAAGGATAGCCCCACCCCTCAACAGATGCCCCACTCCTGATTGTCATCTTGGGACTGAAAGTCTTGTCCCTAACCCCTGACCTTTGCCACCTGAAGTCCCTCCCCTTGTGCCAGAAGTACTCCTTTTGGGAAGGGAGGGGGTTGCCATCTTGGAACCCTTATGCAAGGGAACTGAGCAAATAGGAAAGGTGGGGGAAACAGAAACCCTAAGGCAACTCTACCATAAGGAAATCTGTTCTAAGAACCAATTTGTAGAGGCTGGTCTTTCCAATTCTAAAATGTTGCAGCTTCTGCACTTCCCAGGGGGGCTAAAACTTTGTTTTTTACATGTCTTTGTTTTTTATATGTCTACCTGCCAGAGGGGCTTAAAATGGCAAGGACAATTCTGACTCGTTTCCCCCCTAGATACATGATGGCCTAAAGAATTCATGAAATAACAACGGTGTTGTAAATAAACAATGAAAAACCAAACAAAGATCATGGTGGAACAGACACTCAGACTACATACAGTAGAAAGAGAGAGAAAGAGAGAGAAGGAATGAACAAGATCACCAGTTCAAAATGTCTCCTGCTCTTGTCTTGTTTCATCTGTCCATTTGATATAGGCCCAGACAAAGTAATCCAGTGAAGCAGAGTGATGGATTCCAGGATACAAAATTATTTATCCTAAAGCCTACTACCTCTCCAAAAATCAAACTCTCCTACATAATAGGAAAGCATAAATTATACACAGTCTTCTTAGTTCGCCCATTGTATCCCTGCTTAACATCAGATTCCATGGCTGCTTGCACTGAACTGCTGGCAAGTGACTTCCCCCCAGCATCTGGAGTGCTTAAAATGTGATATCGTTTTTGGGGTTTTTTTAAAGAAAAAAATACAGGAGGGAGGAGGAACCTTGGCGCGTTCACTGCAGAGAACTGAAAAGAAATGACCCTCGATGAATTGGTTTTGACATCTGTACTTCCTGAGGCAGTGCATGAATCAATACTTACTGACCGACTCAGCACAGGCCAGGTTGGGAAAGGCAGCAAGTGAAAACACACACACTTGTATTGCATTTGCTAGCGATACAAATCAAATCAGTCCCACTCTTTCATTTTTAATTATTAAAGAAAAAAGAAACTTGCCAACAATATGATAAAAAGTCTCTACTAACAACCCCTTCCTCTCACATACACACACGCATGTCAGGTGAATGCGGTTGCTGTGCAGGTCAGATTTGATGTGCTTTAACACCATTTCATTTTCCTACACCACAATAAAAAACAAATAAGAGAAAAAAAAACAATATAAGAGCATCTGAAGACAGACCAGTATGTATGGTGGGGGCAGGACATATTCAGTCCAACATAAATCAAAATTAAAGTGCCAGGCACTAAACCTTCATTAACAACATGCTCAGGAAGATGAGACTCTGTCATAACTGTCATGAAGGACTTTGAGTCACTGCCTTCTTTCCACTACCTTGGGCACTAAGAGAACTGGTACCCACAGCAAAGTAGATGAGGGGAACCCTACCTAATGAAGCTTTGGTATATAGTTCTGGTCATTGGATCTCTTTCAAGAGCAGAATCATAATTTGTATAAACAATTAAAAAAAACAATAAAAAAGCACAGAAGCAGAGAAGACAGGAATCAACACTGACCTACAAAAATAAATATTAATTGTAAAATGCATTAAGTAATAATAAAGAAAAGGAAGAGGCATATCTTTACAACACAGGCTGTCTCATATGGTCAGCAATTGTAGATTTCTTTGATCAGTTTAGGCCAGTTGTAGGCGACTGGTAGGGGGACCACAGGGGGGCATGTGCCCCCATGACAGGGCTGTCCCCGCTGCCGACACCACCAGTGGCTTCTGCGGGTGCTGGCCAGCCCCGGCCCTACCGCCAACACCACTGGCAGCTTCTGCAGGTGCTCACCAGCCCCATCCCCACTGCCGACACTGCTGGTGGCTTCTGCGGGTACCCCCCCACAGACTCAGGAGGCACCAATCACCCATGAGGCCAGTCATCATCTTGCATAATTTTTTAATTAAAATTAAGCTTGTAGCTGCTCCAAATTGAGCTGTGATTTCATTAGTTCTCAACCTATGCAAAATAATTTCTATTAGTCAGAACTTGAACCAAAAACTCGAAACCAGAAATGCTTGCCCCTGCTGCCTGTCCCCCTGGCACTTGTTCTCCCTGCTACCTGCCCCTGGCAGTCTCAGGCCCTCCACTTCCCCTTCCCCTCCCCATATTACCCCGCAATGACTGCTACTACCACAGCTACCAAAGTGGGCTGGGGAGATGCTCCATGCCCCAGGGCAGACAGGGATGGAGTCTACTGAAGAGTAGGTGGCTGGGAGGAGGGGGGGGAGAATGGCATGTGGAGGGAGTGGGGGGCCTGAGGCAGTAGGGAAGGGGAAGATGGGGAAAAGGCTGTTCTAAGCACTTAGAGCATGAATGGCTTGTGCTTCCTGAGGCTGTGGGGACACGGGGACCGCTCACAGGTGTTAGCGGCGGTGTTGGTCGTGAGTGGGGGCATGGTGGCGGCAAGTGGGGACTGCCTGCAGGCAGCTGCAGTGACATTGTTGGCAACCACCTGTAGGTGGCTGCAGTAGTGTCGGCGGGGGGGGGGTGGGGGGGGGGAGGGTGGGGGGGGGGGGGACGGGCAGCAGGGAGGGGCAGCAGCTGCAACTCTGGCCCTGACCCCAGGCCAGGGATGGAGCCAGAGCCAGAGATGCAGCATCCACCACCTCCCCTCTCCCACACCACCTCATACTTGATTCCAAGACTAGGGGCTTTTCCGCCGTGTGTTAAAATGGGGGCAAGGGGGAACCTTATCTTGGAATCAAGTAAATTTGGTACCTGAATTGTCCAACTGAAAATTCAAGGGGGAATTATTCTCCGGTATTTCCTTCTATAAGCTTTTTGAAGAGCATAGTTGCATATTCTTCTCTAGCTCTCATCATTCTCTCTCACTGCAGCAAGGCTTTGGCTGAAAAGGTTGTGGTTTGGAGAACAGGTGTATTAAAAAGTGATCTGATTATTTATTATACACAAGACAAGTCCAAAAGATCCAATTTACTGTGTTTTCTTGCCTTACTGCCAAACATTTATCACATATATCAGTAGTAACTTGAGACCAAGGCCCCATTGTGATACAGCACAAAGTAAACAGTCCTTGAAGTGCAGAGCTTACAAACTAAATATGCAAGACACAGAGTGAGAGAAAGGAAGCACTTCTGCCAATTTTACAGATGGGGAACAGAGACAGAGGGAGGGTAAACGACCTGCCCCAGTGTCGCACAAGAAAGTTGCTGAATATCCAGGAACTGAAATCAAGTAGAAAGGTCTTAGTCCAGTACTTCTATAAAAGGGCTGTGCCTCTCGGACACTCATCCCCATATTTTTTCTTGTTTTCCATTCTCTCTCCCATTTGAAATATGAAGAATATCCAATCTCATCTTACACTGTTTTTCTTGAAGAACTTCTTCAGGGTTTCAGGTGTGTAATTGGAGGAGATTTTGAACATTTAACAAAGGCATCTTTTCTCTAAGAGTTTTATAGAGGGTAGGTAAGAATTCCTTCCCCTTCAATGCTCATTTTCACTCTCCTCATCTGAGAGAGCTAATCAAAATTACTATTTCATTAATCACCATTCAAACTTTATTGGGGAGAAGGGACTTAAATTTTTTACCATAAAAGCAGAGAGAAAAAAGACTCTGAAAAGAAATGATCCTGGATTCTACATGACTTGAAATGGCAAAATGCACAAACCCTTCCTGAATGTGTCCTTTCACAAGTTCCTATTAAACGTTTCTTAAAACAACTTCATGCATCTCCTCATATACCTTTACTAAATCTACTAATCTCTGCCACTGCTTCCCAATCACTAAAGCAGCGGTCTCCAAACTTTTTAAGTAGGAGATCACCTTTGGCATTTAAAAGCAACCCAAGACCTACCGTGCACCACCACCACCCCCCCACCTGCCAAGCAGGTAAGTCTGTGGGAAGGAATGGGGGTAATTCCCCTTGCAGATTGAGGCAAGGGGGGAAAAAAAATTATTTGAGGGCATGCCTCCCCAGCAGGTAAGTCCCAGCCGGCCGAGGCCCCACTCAACTTACCCCTGCTCCTGCCTCTGCAGCACTGTCCCTCACCACAGGGGCCTCGATCTAGCCCCCACCCCTTCCCTCTCCAACAGAGTGACCTGCTGGGCTGGGGCACATGCGTGCATGCACGCAAACACACGGCCTCCCACCTCAGCCTCGGATCAACTCCAAAAGGCTTCAAGATCTGCTGCAAGAGGCTCCAAGATCTACCAGTGGATCGAGATCAGATCCACTACACTAAAGTCATCAGCCACTCCACAGTGTCTGTAGGTAACCATCTGACCACAGGGACAGACACATGCACCTACATACAGCTGGTTCCATCAGACTGCACTTTCTTGCTTCTTCTTTGTCTATGTATATTGACAGCACCTTTACACAAATTCTAGGCCTGGAACTCATTCCTGAAGTCTCCAAGGAAGGGATATTACCATACTTCCTTTGGAACATGAATCCTTAAATATTCCTAATGTCACCTTGATCTTTAATATCTATAACTCTGTAACAACAATTCACAGATACACCAAATTAATATAAAGTAGGTCTGGTAGAACTAGTCAACATTTTTTCTTTTCTTTTTTTGGTTAAAAAAAAAAAGTGTTATTTGTCTCAAAATGTGGAATATTGAGTATTGATGCAAAAGTGTACATGCTCTAACTATACACAGGCTTGAATGTACTCATTTGCTCATCAGTATAATTCAGTAGTCTTTCCAGAAAGTACCGGTGTGTGCAAACATCAAACCTCTACCTCCACTATTTGTGTAACTAGCCAAATTTTTTTTTTAAATGTAGTGAAATGAAAACAGAAGATATGAACACCATCAAATGAAATACAATGTAAAGTTTGTGAATACTTCCCATCCCTGATCTGCTTACCTCCATTGAACAACTAGTTTGACAATCACTAGAAGTCTGTACCACTGTGGGCTTCACTTGCATGGATTTCAGGTTCTAAAAAAGTACAGAACTGGTTTGAATTAACAATTAAAGTGCCATCTCTATTCAATTTTCTTTTGCCATTCTATTAGATGCGTGAAAAAACAAGGGTATTTGTTTTAGGATTCTTTTTGGCTGCTTTCATGCGATAAATGATAATGCCCCTACATGCATCATGAGACCAACCTGTTTCTTTTGCATGCTTTTGTAGCATAACAGAAGAGAGAGACAAGAAATCCATTTTAATGCAAAATAAATTAAAGGTTAAAGAAATACACTCCTGAACATTTACATACTCATCATTAAAATGTATCATCCCAAGCACAAACCCAGCCTTAACCACAATGACCAACAAGAATGATAAAGAAAATTAAATTGGTCTTCACCACCAACAAAACTTATATACTACCCAAGGCAAGTATGAGCGTGTTGCGGCATGTATATTTTACTCACAAGGCTTTGAAAACAAAATCCAGTGAGTGCCAAGCGCTTCACACTCCACAAGATGACAGAAACTGTTCAGCATGTTGCAGAATTCCAAAGATGCAGAGACCAAAAATACCCAGGCCAAATACTTATCTCCCCTCCTCTTAATTTCCTATCTATCCAGTGTGGGGTTTTGCTACCATGCTAGAATTAGTTGATCCTATAGCTTGAGCTAAAGGTAATGCCCTGACACTCCCTCTCTCTCCTTTTTCTCCCCATTTGTGGCAGTTTGATTATAGGATATTTATAAAGAAATGAAGGCCTTATCTACACCACTTGGTGCTGAGGTCATGAAACAAGCTCACCTAACTCAATCCTGCTCTGTGCATGCCAAATCCTGGAAATGAAGCAACGCTACTGTTTTAAGAGTGGACTTGAGCATATCCCCCACCAACGCAGTTCTCGTGTGTACTTAGGGCCACTGTAAGGCAGCTGCTTCATTTCTAGGATGTCATGCTAATAAAGTAGGGGTGAGCAGGCAGGACATGCTTCACAGCAGCACTTTCGGGCTTAGCAGGGAGGCAGCATAGACTAGCCCTAAAACAACACTATTTCCATGGGACTGGGGCCCTAGGTTATAAATGTAAGAGACAGAAATGTCAGGCACATGGATACTGTCCACAGAGCAGCCTTCTCTCCGGATTCCCTGTTAGCTACTCCTTGTCAACCTTCTGTGCTTTCCATTATCAATGGGCAGCATGCTAACATGACAGGAGACAGGTTCCTATTTAATTCTGCAACTGCTTTCAGTGACTCAGAAAAGCAGTTATCTTGCTGTAACAGAATTAAAGGACGCTGAAAAACAGAAACCTTTGTTTCAGGAGATCTGTCTGCATTTTAAGCCCCAGATTTTCTTCTTTTTTTTTTTTAATTGAGAAAGGGAAACCCCTTGACCCTGAAAGCAATATTTTTGAAGCTAGAATCATTTAGCCTGTTAAACCTAAGCCTGTAAAATGGGTGCTATTTCTTAAAAACATACAGTAAGTGCATTAAATTATTGATAGCAATTAAATAGGAAAAAAATTTAAACAGCTCTCAGCTTTTATCAATCATTAATGCAGTTTCCACTTGAGCATCTCGCTGGGTAGCTATCACATAGCACAGTGCAAAGAGTACAAATCCTGAAGACATGAATTCATTTTCTGTGGATGAAGAAGAAAAGTATTCCATTGCACTAGGGAGAAGGCAGGGTAGGAGGCAGAGAAGGAGGAGGAGAAAGATAGGGGGGTTAAACTAAATAGTAATAGTAAATCGAATCAAAATATTACAACACAGGGGACAGGGGGTAGTCCCTAGTAAGGGGCTATCTACATCCATTACCCCTTATTTAAGACCCCCAAAACAGGAGTTGAACACAATCAATATTGTCCAGGAAACACAACTTTGAGGATTGGGCCAAAAACTGAACATGTGTATCAATCCTATATATTTCCTCCCACCCCCAAGAATCTCTGAGAGATTTGAATTTGGGGGATGGAAGGTGTTGTTCTTGGAGACATTTACCTGAATTTCTGTTAAATCTTGAAATTCTTCATATAAAGGAATTTCTGTCTCCATATAGGTTTAATTTTGCCATACTGGCAAGGTCACTGTCCACATTGTGGATAAACAGAAGACTCCAGTCTTCATCATCAACACTAACTCCACAGAAACAGCTGGTTTATTTTAGATGAAGCGAACTATAGCAACTATACATAGGTCTACTCTGCAAACCAAAGGTGTGACTGCAGTGTTCACAGATGTACCTAAGCTCCCAGACACATGCATGAAAACCAGATACATCATGTCTATCCAGCAATGAAGAATGTAATTGCAAGTCATATCTTCCCAAGTTAGCTTAAAACTGACCAACTTGGGTACCACTATTAAGGTCTTCCAGCACTTACTGTACTCTCCAGGTTTGGGTAGATCTGTGCGGTGAAAGCTGAAGCCTGCACTGCTATGCTTGGGGTGTTACTGATACCTGACCTTGCTGAGGTACACTTACACAAACTCCAATCACAACTTTGGGTTGCAGTGTAGACCTACCCACAAAAAGTCAACACAGAATACTGGATTATGTATGTGAACCCTGCTTCCCAGAATCTAGGACCCAAAGAGACATTGTTATCAAGACAGATACCTAATGCTCACAAAGCTATACCATCTCCGTAGGTCTAAAAACTGAATCAGAAAGTGCCTATCCATGCTAGAAAAAGTTAGACATTATAGTAAGACTACTATAAAAGAAAGAAAAGGAAGAGACATAAGCTTATTTGTTTCCAAATATCCTATGGAGTTGTTCTAAAAGAGATTCAAGAATGCAGCGTCAAATATTGAGATGATGCCAAATGTTGATACCAAAACAGCCAGGAAAAGCTGCTATCATAGGAAAATATTTTGTAGTGTGTTTGTTTACAGCCAAGAGTGTTAAAAAGGCATTTATATCAAATCGGCATCAATGCACGGCTGTGCCACATTTCTTCAAAATGTACCTATTTGATTTGCAACGTACTTCTTCCAATAATGATTTTCATGGAAAATACAGTATTTTTTTGTAAAAATATGGAAGATGCAAGATGGTTCCATTATTGCTTTTATCTTGCATCATGTACTACATAATATACACTCAATATTGGTACAAAATTTAATGGTGATCAGTACAGTGAACTGCAATGGTAACTAATTTTCACACCAATCTAGGGACCAGCATCAATCCCAGAAAAATGCGTTAGCCTATCCTTAACGTAAATCAGGGCAGGTCTGACATGCTGCACTTTGAACAACTCCATGGCTATCTGCGTCGATGCCACCAGAATTGAAATGCCATATGTTGAGCAGTCAGGCTGAATGAGAGACTATATTCATCCCATCCAAACCCAGGATCTCCTATGTGGTAGATGTACCAGGGCCTGTCTAGAGAGGAGTCTTTTATTCTGTACCCTTTCAGCTGCTCATACATGGTAGTATTAGGGTAATAACGTAGCTGTGATGGTCCAGGAATTATGTAAAAGGCAGGAATTTCTTTGGGTGGTATCTTTTATTGGACCAACTCTTTAGTTGGGATAGAGTGAGATAAGCCTTCAAATGCAAGCACTTCTTCAGGTCTTGCACTTGAAAGCTTCTCTCACTATCCCAACTAAGCAGTTGGTCCAATAAAAGATATCACCCAAAGAAATCCTTGCTTCTCACATAATGCTCATGAAGTCATTCCTTTACAATGGATAGGCCACAAAGCAGGTATTTGAGTTACAGTTCAATCTATTCCACTGACTGGGAAATTTTGCAGAAAACTTTCCTTTACCTCAGTGACAGTTTTGTCAGCAAGTCCAGAGCAGTTAGTATAGGTTCAAGCTGCTGCTCCCATAAACTTTTAATTATTTATTCAAAGTGAAAAGGCTGCAGCAAGGGAAAAATGAGAGAGATCAACTCCAGATCACCATCAGCCTAGTGTTTAGGGCACTCGCCTGTAATGTAAGAAAGTATCAAGAGCTGGGTCTCTCATATCCCAAGGTGAGTGCCCTAACATGCAGGCTAGTAGCTATTCAGGGTAGATCTCTCTCCTTGTCTGCAAAGAAGTTTGCAAGTATTGATTTTCCCCAATATACAATGGGAAGATAATTGTGAAGGGCAGGACAGGATAGCCCAGTCATTTCTCTTCA
>NW_005841903.1:1976292-1979982 GCF_000455745.1 Alligator sinensis
CTTTCCCTATGTCTTTAGGGATCAGGAGTGTGGAGATAGCATCTCATACTGCTCAGGTACATTATTAGAAGAAAAGAGCCAAATTAAACAGTTCTTAAAGCAGTGATTCTCAACCTTTTAACTTCAATGCACCCTTCATAATTGTTCGGGACTTAGGGGGACCCCAGCTGAGAATCAATGAATTAGAATCTAGTTTGTGCCAGGTGAGGAGGGGTGGGAAGCACCCCACTGTGACATGCTTTTTCCACTATCCACCCCTTCCCAGCCCCTGGTTTATACCTAACGGGGCAAGCACTGCCCTTCATCCAGCCCCTATGGGCCCAGGAGCATGGTAGGAGAGGGGAGGGATGGAGGATAAGGCAGACTGTAAAATGAAACCCCACAGTCCCCCATCTACCTGTCCGCTCTCATGTACATGCAGCACAACACAGTGCTGGGAGAACAGGGACTAGCACAGGAGCTGCCAGGGGGTAGGGAGCAGCCATGGGTATTGCTCCAGGGCACCCAATGCCAGAGAAAGGAAGAACAACTGCTTATCTCCTGGAACAGGGCCAGGTGCGATTGCACCCCTTGGTTGCGAATTGCTGCCTTAAGGGGTGTGGATAAAGGGAAACGTAGCTCTGTAATCCTACCTTAAGTCAAGACTTCAGGTCTTTACACGTTGCCCACTGATTTTAACTTTAACAGAAGAGGACTTTCTTCCTTCATTGCTTCTATTGTGTTCCATAATAGCTACTCTGTACTTTAGCTGCCTGGAGTCTACACAGGTCAACATTGTTATTGGTATGTATCTGAATCATTAGGCACAAGAAGCTTGTCCTAGTTTTCTTTTCTTGACTCTACATACATAGGTTTAACAGATTTGTCATAAAATTATATCTGTAATGTTAGGACAAAAAGACCATAACTAATCACCACATATTTAATTTACTCAATCTTGTTGTGTAAATGGACCTTTTTAGATGCTGATATCCACATTTGGTTTTCAATAGAAGAAACCATGATTTAAGTGCCAGAGGTGGTGGAAACTAGAAGGGGTGGGACAAAAAGACAAACCAACCAACCAGGGATGTGGGTACCATTATTATGTCAGCTACAGAAAAGTACATTTGCTGAAAAAAGGGGAAGCAGAGCTGGTAAGGTTTTGTATGTCATAATGCTTCTAGATAGAAATAGACATTTCTCATAAAGTTTTGTTTTTCCATACAACCCTGACCATTCTATTGAATAGCTCCCAACAAGACCTGTCTTCTGGTTATAGTTCCACAAGTTAACTATGAGCTGTGTAAAAAAAACCAAAAACTTCCTTCTGTTTCATTTAAACCCATTTCCTGTTCAATTAAATGGGTGGCCACCAGTGAAATTCTTGTATTCTGAGATTTAGTTAATAACAGTCTTTTATTAATTTTATCAGCCCTTTTCATGATTTTACAGACTTCTATCATATCCCCCCCTCAGCCTTTTCCTTCCCAAAGTAAAGAGTGCTAGCTTTTTTAGTCTCTCCTGATACCGCAGTTGTTCTATACCGCTGATCATCTTTGCTGCCCCTCTTTATACTTTTTTTTTTTTAATTCCACTACATCTTTTTGAGAGACAGAGAGCAGAAACTGTCAACTTTATACAGAAACTAGCATTATACAAACCACCACCACATCTTCCCCAAAGCAAGCATAATGGCAGTTACCCAGTGGCACTTGCACATAATTCATAAAATTAGTCTACCCGGTCTCATTAGTTTCTTTTCTACACTCTCCTAATAAATGAAAAACTTACTTCCACAAATCACAGGTTTTTAAAATAACTTTAACTAGAATAAGTTGTGCAAATTTGAAAACAAAGTGCTTATCTAGTTACTATATACATCACTAATAAAATGGTACTCCTAAGAGTCACACAGATTGAATGGCCCAGAAATTCAAAAAGAGGGAAAAAAACCTGGGGATTAGATTTAATTAAACTGTGTTATTTAAAAAAATAAATAAAATCTGCTCCCCTTTTCACTTCAAATACTTATCCTAAGGAGTCATTGTTTTTTTCACAAGTTTGATAAGAACAAGAGAAATATTACCTGAAATTATTATTTAATAAATATTAGCTTATTACTTATTCATTTGATAATCTTTTAAAATTAATGTAACATAAATTAAACCTGATGACTGAAAGGAGCAGAGCTGGGGATGTAATTAGAGCATCTATATGAAACTCCAACTGGACAATTATTAGGGGGAGAGAGAGAGAGAGTCAGGGATCAGGGAGAGATCTAGCTAACTGCCAACTGAGTCAGAGACTCTGGAGGTAGGCTACATGCACCTGACATTACAAACCCAAGCCCCTGTGCTGAAACTAAAAGCTCACAGGTGGATCCCCTCACTTAATTTGGACTCTGCATAGTTCAGTCAGTAGGACTGAGCACCCAGGGCCATGTTCTACATCAGATGTGAACACTGCTTACTTTTTTACTTTAATGGCAAAACTCACACCGATATAAGCAGTATGATTATGCTCTTGGGAGTTTGAGTTCATTCAAAATGGCAAAACCATTAAGTGTCTCTGAAGTGTGGAAATTTTGGTTTACAGGCAGTCACTGCACTGACTGCTCTCTAAAGCTTTGTTTGCACTTGGCTTCCTTCAACTCTCACCCAACAAGAGCTGCCTATCATTGCTATTACTATCTCCAATGTCAGTAAACTGAAGCAGGGAACTCTAGTATAGACAGGACTAGGGTGGCTCATAGTTTTACCAGATCTGAGCACAGTGGTAGATGCCCTATTAGTTGCAGGAGGCCTACTTTAAAAGAAAAGATTAACCACCAACAGCAATGCTGGGAAGTTTCTGGAGGAAGAGAGACTAATTAGACACTTTTCAAACTTGCTTAAGTGACCTAGAATCGTAAACCCTATTCTGCCCATGCTACTCAGGCATTTTAAAATACTTTGCCCATAGCTCCCATCTTGGCCTTTAAACACAACAAAGCAAAACAAAATAAAATCCTGCTGGAATTTGGGCAGAGTTTGTTTTTTAATTTAAATCTGATCAGCAGCCATCACTTGCTAAAACCATTAAAAAACAAAAAACAAGAAAACAGAATAGTGTAGATTTTAACCATCCGTGGGAGAATTTCCTATCACCTTGGATAGTGTATGCAAAGCTTCTGAGTGGATTGTTCCATGACAATGGATTTGCAAAGCAAGAACGAGGGGATTATTTGATTCAGCTCCTAGTCAAGTGGCCAATTCCTTCAGCAATCAATACTAATCAACAGCCTGGCACCTTCCAAGAGAAATCAGACAGTATTTGAATCCTTCCTGCTGCAGCAAACAGGATTCTGAGTAAATCTAATCTTTGTATACAGATACCTGACTGCAATTTCAGAAAATTGATTTAACTTAGAATTTATTTTTTTAATGATACAACTTGATTGTCCAGCAAAACAAGTAACAACATTTTTCATCTAAAGGAAATAGCTTTGCCTGCACCTTATATATATTTCTGTTAAAATTCAGACAACTGACACCATTCTGACTGTTTGGCATTTAGATTTCACAAGAGTCCTCAAAGTGATCAGGAAAAAACATCCGGATTAAAAAAGCAAACTTTATATCAAAATATTCAGAACTTTAATTTTTATTTCTAGTATGGTTTTCCTGGGGGCGTCTCAGAGATACCAATCAGACATCTTAATCAATTCAT
>NW_005841903.1:1979992-1980285 GCF_000455745.1 Alligator sinensis
AACAAGCTAAATCTTTAATAAACACTATTTTTCCTGTAGAATGCTTATGATTAGACAAAATAAGCACTTAAATATAGAAGCCAAGAGTCAACCACCCTCTACTCTCTCATATACTAACAGGTAATTTTCTTGGTATCGTGCTAGGACACAATCCTAGAAACCAATGAATCTTTTTAGTTTGTCTGACATTCTAATTTTTTAAAATAGGAAGTTAAAAAAGGAGAGAAGGGAATGGGGCCCTTGTAGAATTTTTCTTATGCAATTAAGAATTTAAATGGGCACAACTCCATTCC
>NW_005841903.1:1980295-1984115 GCF_000455745.1 Alligator sinensis
CAAACATATTTGTGACATTATGCAATAAGTGACCAAACCACAGTGGATGAGTAAAAATTAGGAAGCAGTATTTCTCCAACATCTAGTGAATGTGTTGCTATTCTAAGCAAAATAACATAGTCCACTTGTATTATTCAAATGGGGCTATTGAATAAGTTTGTATAACAGAGAATTTTCAACATATTTTATTACATGGCAGGAACTTGTTCTTTAATGATATGGGAGGCTTTTTAGTAAGTGGCCAAACACAGAAGGACTAAAAATTCAGGCTTCCTAGAAGACAATTGAAAAAAATATATATCTGTAAATGTTAAATATTCTTCAGTAATTGAGTTGGCAATGGAGAATGGCAGTATGATTTTGAAACAACTAAAAATATTTTTTACCCTAGCTCAGTTTCAGATATGGCAGAGTTTGACTAATAAAAGTAAGATTTTTTTAAACAATGTTTGAGCGTACATCTTTATGTTACTGCAGTAAACCTGACTAGGAACCAGTCTCTTACAGGAAGTGGTTTACAATGACTCATCACTAATCTGATCGCTTTCACGATATTCAGTTCTACACTCTATTTTTCAGGAAGCCATAACACACCAAATTATTCCTACCAAATATCCATTGTTCCATCAACAATGTTGGTTAATCTGTAAAGCAGATAAATAAATCTCTTAATCAAGATGTCATACATATCAAGGTCAAAGAAAAGTTCCACTAGAGCTTAGCAGTCCATTGAGCTAGCATGGTTAAACACATCAGTTTCTATAGCCACCAGCACCTGGTTGGCACCTTAACTACCAGGCCAAATGACCAGGTATCTGTATGACCTGATGAAGAATACCTTGCCTTTTAAAGCTTGTCTAGCTTCATCCTAACTATGCAGTTGGTCCAATAAAGGATATAACCCAAAAAAACACTTGCCTCTTACATAATTCCTGGACCATTCCAGCTCCAACAACACTACCAATCTATGCTCATTTACAGCTGGTCAGCTGGGGTCAATTTTCAACCCAAGTCTGACTCTAGGGCTATAGTAAGATGCCTTAACATCTACCTCAGTGTCATACATTATAAATAAAATGAAGCTCAAATTATAGCTATAGAACATGTATATTTATTTACATGCATTCTCCATTTATAGTCATACTTATTTATACAGAACAGACACTAAACATTTTAGAAGAGAGTGAGTTACAGCTTTTCCATGAGGCAATGATGATTAAAACTTGAATATTTCATAGTGGCAGATCACATCACCAAGTGTCTAGGGACCAGAGCAATTTGAATTGGCATAAACTAATGTTTCCCCTATCTTCTGTTGCTTGTATAATGAGTTGTGTTCCAGTCCTGCCAATCATTTCCCTGAACACAGACCTGCTCTGCAGTCTGATAGCCAAGCTCTCTGCTCACCAGCACTGAGAAGGCTGTGCTTTCACAAATACAACTGCTGTCATCTTATAACAAGAGAGCATCTGCACTTTGAACCTTTCAACCTGAGCCGCCTGCACACTTCCTCAAAGGGTTTCCTGATCCAATTCTAGCACATGGGGACAGAGAGAAACAGCAAATGGAGTTTCTCACTCTTTTCACTTTTACTTATTAGACAGAAGGAACTTATTCTATAATAATATAGGAAGCTTTTAGTAAGTGGCCAAACACAATAGTACTAAGATTCAGGCTTACTAGAAAACAGATCTGTAGATGTTAAATATTCTTCAGTTGAATAAAATCTTCACACCAACTAAGGGAGAAAGAAAACAATTTCAGTGCATGTAACCTAACCTGCTAGGCTTTTCAACACACTGAATAAGTCTCTAGAAACATACTGATCTCAGAACACAAGCATACTCCTAAACTGAAACAGGTTTAACCTCAACAAGGGAGGAAACAAGCCGCTGAGCACAGATTAGAGTTGATGAGCAATAGGTAACGCAATGACTAGAGCTGTGTCAAACTGTGGTTACAGCAACTTTTTGTTTGGTGTGTGTGGGTTCACACAAAGTAGTTTGACTTTGAATATGGTATGTAAGAACCTGAATTTCAACCAAAACTCTGCCAAGAAAACCAGGTGGGTTTGACACACAAACTTTTCTCCTACCTGCCACAAGGAAGCAGCTTGTGTGAATAGTAAAGAGCTCCTGGCAAACATCACATGAACTTGGAGCCTGTAACCAAGTCAGCACAACTTTGCAGGGAAGGTTTACACACACAAGTATTTAGAATAACCAAAACCAACAGAAAAGACTTATATGTGAGGTCTGCAATGCATTAAGAGGTAAGACCTAAAAAAACCCAACAATCAGACCCCTAAAGCAGTACCTGTGGGTCGTAAGAATATTTCAAAGGGTTGCAAGCAAGTGCCAGAAAAACACGGGAAACACGGGTTTCCCCTTGAAGGCTGGCAACATCCCATCCTGCAAGCAGCTGCTTGTGGCCAGCATGTAGCCAGGCAGGGTCATGGGTGCAGTCCCAGCAGCTGATTGAAGGTAAGTGTATGGGGAGCAGGGGTTGGAGGGCTGATGCCAACCGGGGGGTGGGGGGGAACGACACACAACGACGACGACACTGGGAATTGGGCACTGGCAGGGCCAGGGGGGTGTGGGTCAGGACAAGCCAATCTTGCAAGTGGGTCCCAGTATGAAAAAGGTTGAGAACCATTACCCTAAAGATCCCTTGAATTTACAGTGAACTATAAGTCATGACGCACATTGCATCCTCATATTAGTTAAAGTAGCAGAGAAAGCATATACATTCAACTTTTTCCAGTTTGTCAACCACAAGTGATAGCAGATGCTGGTGTTAACACTGACAAGTGTTTGTTTTTGTTCACTACAGTGTCAGATAACCCGACTCATACCAAAGCTAGGCATTGAGGTGTTAAAATGCCAAAAGGCATCTCAATCCTGACTAGCACCTTCCACCATCAGCCTCTTACTTCATTAGTGATATAAACAAAAAGAAAAAGAGGGAGGAAGGAGTCTAGTGCAGACCTCAAGCCAAAGATCTAGAACAGGGGTGGGCAATTATTTCTGGCGGAGGGCCGCTTACCCAGTTTTAGCAAGCTGCCAAGGGCTGCACAGATAGCCCTGCCTCTTGACAGGTGCCCCACCCCCTGGTCACCATCTTGGGACCAATGTCTCAGGGCCAGCGTTAGTGGGGCCCAGAGAGGGGTGCAGGCTGGCAGGAGTCTGTGGAGCCAGGTTGGACTGCACAAGCAGGGAGAGGGGGGAGCTGGCCTGGCTCCATAGAGGCCCTGCCAGCCGGGACCCTGTACCCCTGCCGCCCTGCTCTGGGCCCTGACAGCGCTGGCCCCGGGACACTGGTGTGGGCCCCGTGCACCCACTCACTTCCAGTGCCCCCCAACCCCACAGTACAGGTGGGGGGCAGTATGCAGCCCCAATCCCCTGCTCCCCGGCAGGGAACGAGTTAGTGCTGTGTGGGAGAAAAGTAGCCCCTCCCCCACCCCGTGGTCAGCGTTCCCTGCTGTGGGCTGTGAGTGTGAGTGTATTTAAAAAAAAAACACCCGGACAGAGGTGAGAGGACCCAAAATGAGGACCTATCTAGGAAAACCTGAACAACCCCTGTCCTGCTCCACCTGCCCCCCGCCCTAGTACAGCCACCCCAGACCCAAGCCAGCACAGCTGAGGGGGCATGCAGCGGAAGCCTCTGCTCCCCGCTCTCCCCCACTCACACAGGCCAGCCTGGCTGGCCAGCCCCCCGTCCCTATTCCCTTGCTAGTGGCCGGCTGTCTGCAGCAGCAAGGGGAGTTCTGAGTGGAGTGAGGAGCGGAGGCAGCCTGCCGAGAGCTGTGCAGGAATGACCC
>NW_005841903.1:1984146-2008341 GCF_000455745.1 Alligator sinensis
GCTAGCCTCGGCTACTGCAGGCAGCATGCATGCTGCCCTCCCCACAACCTTCCCAAAGGCAAACATTTGTTCTGTTTGCTCCTGACCTAACTTTGGGTGCTTTGAGTTAAGCACAGAACTTAGTTCATTTCTGCCTCAGGTTTTCTGAATGCCTGTATTTAGCCCAAAAAGAATCAGAAATTTGTATGTAAGGCTGGCAAAACTATTTTTCCTTTCCCCAAATACTATTCCCTATTTCCATCCCAAAATACAACCAGATTATCCTCTCTGAAAGAGCACATTTATGGTGGTACTTAAGGAAAAAAAGAGAGGCTCAACCTCAAAACATATTTAAACATCTTTTTCATTCATTAACCATATCAGACTGCTCCACAGGTATGTCTGAATTATATTATTATTATTTGTAATTACAACATTACCCAGGGGCCTCCACTGAGATCAGTCCTTATTGTGCCAGACACTGTAAAAACCAGGATAAGACTAAAGATTTATTTCATTTGCAATCACATTTTAATTGAAGAGTTTGCCAGTTCCTTTCTTTTTTTTCTAAAAGTCAAGCTGCTGAAGTGATACCTTTGTTTTTGTTTCTTTAATCAATTCTAATTGTTTAGTATGATTTCAGACTTCACATAAGTTTCTACTGAGAAGGATCAACTTTAAAGTTCATCTGTGCTGAAAAAGGCAAGTCCAGGGCCTTATTAACATCCTTCCCACAATAAAACCAAGAACTCAACATTGGTAAGCAAACATTCTGCATTTACAACTAACACCACATTCCAGTATATTTAACTGTCCTAAATCAAGAAGGCTGAAATAATACAACAAAATTCAACTCCTACATCAGGGTTTCCAGTTTGAATGCAGGATGCCTAGTGCCAAAATCCTCACCTTAAAAAAAATAATTTCAGGCTCTTTATTTAAATAATTTTGGCTTGTGCATAAAATTCACTATAATTTGTTCACGCACTACAAGACTAAATTTGTAAATAATTTTCTTTTCTAATGCTATGGTGTGTCTGCTTTGAAGTAACTGAAGTTTTATGTCTCTAAGGGAAAAAAGCCTTTAATAAAAACACAACATTAACTCCTAATGAAGCTTAATTTTATGCACGTGGATAACTGTTGGCTTTAATGGGACTACTTGTGTTTAAACTTAAACACCATCTTAAAGGGAAATCCTTGCCTTTCTGAAATCAATCACTTTTATGAGGCCACAATTTCAGCTCTTTACAGGATCAATAGTTTTCAGTGCTTTATTTTTCCATAGCAATGCATAATTCCCATAATATTCAAATGTGTTATCCAAAAAGTAATCACAATAAAAACAACCATAACAACAACAACTTATTCCCCTCATACTTTTTAATTAATAGCTGTTTAAAAATTACAATAAAACATGATAAAATTTGCTTTACAAAGCTGCACCCCAAATGAAACCAGTATGTCTTTTTGGTTGTTTAAGCAAACTGTGTACATCATAATCTAAAGACCTTAAATTAAGTTACACAGTCCTGGTACCAACTCTATCAAAGGGCAGCCAAGCGATGGCAGGGAAAAAGGCAGAGACAGGTGAAAATGAATAATAGTTGCTACACTGGTGATTGGTGGCACAGCCAGGAATAGACTCCTGATCCCAACCTACTGTTCCATCTACTAGCCCACACTGTTTCTTCATCTGAAGAAGAAAAGTCTGAGTGTAGATTTAATAATAGTATTCAAATACCTAAAGGGAGATTACAAAAACGATGGAAATAAGACATTTCTCTGTGGCTGTAGGGGACAGGACTAGGACCAATGGCCTTGAACTGCAGCAGAGAAAATTTAGGCTAGAGATCAGGAAGAGTAGGTTGGAAATTAGGAAATTCTGATTATGGAAGTGGTCAAGCATTGGAACAGGCTACCTGGAGAAGTTGTGGAATCTCCATCCCTGGAAATTTTCAAGACCAGGTTAGACAGACCCTTGGCTGGGATGGTTTAGTTAAGGATGATCCTGCCCTGAGCAGGGGGCTGACCCCCTGAGCAAGGAGTTGACTTCATGAAGTTTCTTCCTGTCCTATTTCCCATTGATTTAATGTTGTGTTAACTCAATGTTCTAAGCCAGGGGTGGCCATGATGCCGCATATATGCCACAAGTGACATGGACTGCCTCTGTGTGGCAACAGCAGATGAGGGAGGGGACATGCAGCAGAGTAGCAGACAGGGCAGGAAGCAGAAATCAAAGCAGCAGATGGCACAGGAAGCATAAAGCAAAGCAGAGTAGCAGATCAAACAGGGGGAGGGGTGTGGGGATAATTTATGAGTATGCCTGCCAAGAAGGTTGGCCCCCACTGTTCTAATCAATAATGTTCATTAATGAACTTGTGTCTGTGCCCAATGCTCCTTTTTAGGCACTTACACACTATAAGTAACAAGGCTTATACAGAGGGTTCCCCCTTAAAAACGTCAGATAGAATTCAATGGAGGACATTCTTTCTACAGGCTAATCTACGGTAGAATGCTAGTACCAGAGTGCTGCAGAATTTTAGAGGAAGTTCTATAAAGCACTCATACATTTGCAGGAGCTGTGTACAATAGAGAAGATGGGTACAGCAACGATTTCTGCTAAGGCAATACCTGGATATGGTTTAGTCAGTCAGTTAATGTGTGTAAAGGGTCCAAATCACTTGACAAGGTCTTGGAACCTAGAGTCTGGAACTAGCCTGGCTTTGAGAAGCACTTCCCTATTAGTCTTTTTTGTAAAGTAGATAAAGAAATCATTCTAGCTTCCAAAAGTCCTGGTATTTTTTAACATTCATTTTGCTTGCATTTGAGGAAACTCATAAAAAGACTCTGATTAAGCCATATAAATTAAAATTATATCCATCTGAAAAGCCAATGACTACCCCCCCTGCACTGAGCACTACCCATATTAAAGTTCATTTATCAATATTTAACTGTTCTACTTTAGCAGAACCAAACACTGACATTACATTAATATCTATATGAAACATTATATCAATATGTATTATTTTCTTGGAAAACAGACATAATAAAAACAAAAGTTACATAAGTGTTAAATATTCCAAGATGCATCAGAAGGAAATTCCTTACTGACGTTCTGATAACAAAATGCTGCAATGTTGGCACTACACTTTAACAAATTACCAGACCCCCTTAAAAGCAGCAGCTTGGCAATCTTTTGTAGGTGGGGAGGTCACACTTTGCAGCCCAGCCCCTTCCACAAACCTCAAGTGTTTTCTCCCCAGGGCAGCCAGCTGCCACCTGTGCTTAGCCTGTGCTTACCCTTGCCATTAATCCCCATCCCTTCTGCAGTGAGGGTAAATGCTGATGAAACAAGTTCTGCAGTGGAGGGGAGCACTGTGAAGGAATCAGTGATCCCACATGCTAGATTGGATCTCTCTGCAAGCTGATTCCACAGGCCATAGGTTGCCAACCCCCCACTCTTAAAGGGATTTTTGTACAGTACAAAGTGAAGGAATGGACAAACTCAAAAGGATGGACAAACAAAGTCTGCTAATTTCTCTTTGGTACAGGGAGGATGCCAAAAATTGTCACTTAAAAAATACTTTTTCTAATTTGGGAGCAAAACTACTTATATTTTTGGTCAGTCCCTACTAGAACCGCAGAACTGTTGATGTAATTACTTTAGGTAGATAATCACGGATGTGTGAATGAAAGGCTTGGTATTGTCAAAGGCAGTTTCAGGTGAGGACTGACACACACCTTACCTTAATCAGGTGACAAGGTTCTTTGGGTAAATCCAATATCTATGCCTTAGACCAACACAGCTATAACCTACACCCCTTAATCAGGTGAAGATTTTAAGTACATGCTCAAGTTCAAGCATGGAAGTAACCCTACTGAATCACATGTTTCAATCAGCATGTACTTAAGTGCTTTGCTTGTGTGGAACCTTAAAAAGATGTCTTCTTATAAACCACTGTAAGGTTCTTCCACAGAAGACAAAAGAGAGCAAGACATTGTACAATGGTCCCTTAGCACCAGTGTAATTTGGTTTGTAGGCAAAAAAATAGTTTGTTTTTCAGCTTAACATATACTTGGGGGCAGGGGGGAATCAGATTTCCATTTATCACTAATAATAAGCTTACTGGTTGGTTTCAGCCCACCCATATCTTATTACATACAGAACTGAGAAGTCACAAACAAGTCGCATAAATTAATCTTATTTAAGATGCTAAATTAGCAGCTTCTCAAATTTTATTAAAACCATTCACCAATAACCTTTATTGCATTCGGTAGCTCTCTGCACCTCTCTTGAAACACAGCATGGCAACCAACTCCCTACATCTCAGTACAGTGTTTGGCTACACTAACAAAATTAACGTTCTAGCTTCCTTCCTCTTCTCCCATTCATGCTCCAAGGCAAAACTGTTCAAGCAAAAAAATACAGCAAAACAAAACAAAAATCAAAATTTATTTTTAATAAGATGTAGATCTGGCACAGATCAAGGGAAAATAAAGCGCTCTCACACAGTCTCCTAACACTGGCAGTTTGAAGAGATGCACAGTATATTGGAAGGGACTTGCAGTTAAATTTAAACCCCTGAACTCTTCTAACAGGCAATCACAAAAATATCTGAAACAGAATTAGTTAACAGGACTGTTTGAAAAATGAAAACAACTGTTTTTATGGTACTATTAAGACTTCTGTACTGAATCTTTAGCCATAACCAGAGATTACTGTCAGCAGTCGATTTTTTTTATGAAGCCAGCCACTAGAAATTCTAAAAAGATAGTTAATGTTTAACCAGGTCCCTCAAATTTTAAACAGATTTGCACCAATAAATAATGCTACTCTTCAGAGTGAAATAGGAGCTCTTATAGATGTGCGGGGAGCCTGGATTTCCAGCACGTCAGAGCAGGCTCGATTAATCGAGACTGCTGCAGCACGGAAATTGATGCGCTCTGGCAGCCTTCATCATGTGTATCAGCATCCCTGTGCCAAAAAAAAAAAGGTGCTTTGAAATAAAACAGCTTTGAAATAAAACACATTCGATGAACTTTAGTTCAAAGCACCCCACCACCATTTTGTCAGTGGGGGAACACTGATACACGTGACACGCAAGCGCTTTTATTTACTAATTAAGGCACCTAGCATGGCATCCCAGAGCACATGTAAAAATGCACAAGGATGATCCCTAAAGTGCACAAGAGCCAGAACAAATCTCTGTAGATTTTCTGAAACCCAATGTGAGGCTGTGTGATGTGCCCACAATAAGACTTCTGCCTCTCCTCTCAACCACGCATGCTGACAAATGTTTCAAAGCCAATCTTACCTAAGCAGGTTTGAAGAGCAGTAATAGGAACAACACAATAGAATTCAGACGGGGTGGGCAATTATTTTGGACATAGGGCCACTTACCAAGTTTTGGCGAGCTGTTGAGGGCTGCATGGGTAGCCCTGCCCCTTGACAGGTGCCTGTCCCTTGGTCGCCATCTTGTGGCTGGAAGTCCGCCCCCACCCCCGACTTTTGCCACCTCGCGTCCCTCCCCTTGCCCCTGGAAATACTCCTTTCAGCAACGGGTTTTGCCATCTCTGAACCAGAAAAATACCAAATTATATTCTAAAAAGTGAACCTCTACAACATACATTAATTTGATTTTAAAAAATATTGTAGTCCTGGTTTATGTGCATGTGTAGTGTACATAGAGGTGATACAATAGCTTAAAATGAAGTCTCACTTTTGTATTGTGGCAGAGTGGGGGCATGGGGGGCTAGGTATAGGTTTGTGGGGGGCTGTAGGTATGTGAAGGAGGGTGTGTGTGTGGGGGTGGATAGGTGTGGGGTGAGAAAGCAGGAGGGTGTGTATGTGGATATGCGGGGTGTGGGTGGGTATGCAGTTTGTGGAGAGCTGTGTATGGAGGGATGGCGGCTGGGGTGTGTGAAGGGGTGTGAGGGTCTGCATGTATGGCAGTGTAAGGGGGGGTTGTGGGTGCATGTGTATGGTGGGGTGTGCATGTTGGACTCAATCTACAAACACACACATACAGACACCCGCCCCTGTACCAGCATCGACCCCATGCTCACTAGCTCTGCAATGCAGCCAGGAGCCACATGGTGCCAGAGCAGTGTGGGCATAGGAAGGTAGGGAAATGGCTGGGGCGGGGTGGGGCTGGGCTGCTCAGTCCTGCTGGCTTCCCCTGGCTCCTGTCATCTTTGGCAGGCAGCCAAAAGCAGATAAATATTAAATTTACTACATTTTTGGGGGGCCCCATGGGCCAGATAGAATGGCCTGGTAGGTCAGTTCCAGCCAATGGGCCATATTTTGCCCACCCCTGAACTAGGAGATTTCAAAGTTTAACTGAGCACTCCATTCCAATTCAGCATGCACTCAAGCTAAGTACTTCTCTAAACAAGGACAGAGTTAAGCATGTTTATATGCTTGGCTGAACTACAACTGCAATGCTCCCACTGGCCCTTTCAGACAAAAGAAAAGGTATTTAGTAGCCAGATTCATGATCACCTAGGTCATGGGCAGGTAAACACTGCAGTCCTTTGACTTCCTCAGAACTAACAGTGCAAATCTACCATGCCTGCTACTTGACTTCAGACTAAAACAGCTAACTACACACCTCTATTTACTTAGGACCTCAAGTATGTATATACCCCATTCCAATCTTTGCCTTTAGAAGCAAAACATACCTATTGCCCAGCAAGCACTACTTTCAAAGTTATAAAACAAGCAGACACCAAGGAAACCATTGGCCTTATGGAGGATTGTTTTCTTGAACTTACCTGTCTTAGTAAGAATCCTAACCTATTTTAAAAGAGGTGTCTGAGAGATCTTTCTTGCTTAAGAACAGATTCAAAGCAACCAACTAACTGACCCAAATCAGCATCATAGTTGCAGAAACCCAAGTAGGGTTTCACAGTTCCAACATCAACAAAGTCTTATGAAAGAAGCAGGAAGTGACCATAAATCAATGCTGGGCTACTGCTCAGTGTAAAACATCTTCTGCTCAAATATAAAAGACTTGTATCCTATGGAAAATGTATTCCATAAAATGTCATTTGTTTATGGAAGTGTAGTATAGCACTGATTGAGAATTACTTACAAGATACACCCAGAAGCCATGCTGACAATCAAATATAATCAATTATTATATTCTGCATCATCAAATATAATCAATTAACTCATGAACACTAAACCATAGAAGTTAGCCTTATATCCTATGTTAAAAAAAAAGAAAAGGAAAGCTTCTTCTACCCATTTTTCCTACTAGAGAAGTAAAAGCTTAGTTTCTTGACTTGTTACCATTCCTTTGTCTTTCCATCTCAGGCAGATACGAAACCATATGTAACTAAAGGCTAATTCAATCGCTAATTCTTGTGGAAACTTAATAGCCTTTGTCCTATATGGAAGACTAATTCTTACCTTATTAGATAGTGTATGGATGTGCCAACCCCTTATTAATCTGCATCAGATCTTAATAAGAGGGGAGAAAAAAGGCAGAGGCAAAAAAAGATTAAATATCAATTTGGCATATGACAATGGTCCCAACTGAAAATTCTGGCTACATGTAAGAAATATGATATTTTGACCTTTGGGAAAATGTTTGTGAAAATAATCTCTTACTATATTACCATCTTTAGAATTGTATGAGAATACTTGCTTGATCCTTTCACAATAAAAGCGGGGGAGGGAAGAATACATTTATTAGGCCTGTGCAAGTTGGCAGCGATCCGATCCAGCTTCAGATCTGGCCGCAATCTGATCTGGAGCTCCAGACTGGGTTTCCACCTCGATCTGGCCAAAGTGGCTCCGAAGCGTCGAAGCCGCCTCAGAGATGTGGCCATAGGGTACAATGGGGAAATCAATGAAATATCTATAACTCGGTTGTTTTTTGTCTGATTTGGATTAAACTTGCAGGGATGGTAACCTCTGCTGAGAGCATGAAATCTGCTAAGTTTTAAGAAGATTGGTGCAGGGGTTTGGGGGGAACTGTACCCCACATTAGATTTCATATTTCATAGATATTAGGGCTGGAAGGGACCTCGGAAGATCATCGAGTCCAGCCCCCTGCCCAAAGGGTAGGAAATCAGCTGGGGTCATAGGATCCCAGCAAGATAAGCATCCAGTTTCCTCTTGAAGGTGTTCAATGTAGTTGCTTGAACCACCTCCGGTGGCAGGCTGTTCCAGACCTTGGGGGCTCGGACAATAAAGAAATTCTTCCTTATGTCCAGCCTGAAATGGTCTTGTAGTAGTTTATGACCGTTCGACCTAGTCGTCATCCCTAGGGGCGCTCTGGTGAACAAACATTCCCCCAGATACTGGTGGTCACCCCTGATAAACTTATAGGTGGCCATCAGATCACCCCTGAGCCTGCGCTTTTCCAGGCTAAAGAGCCCCAGGGCTCTCAGCCTGTCATCATAGGGTCTGCTTCCCTGACCTCTGATCATGCGCATGGCTCTTCTCTGGACTCTCTCAAGCTTCTCCACATCCTTTTTGAATTGCGGAGCCCAAAACTGGACACAGTACTCCAGCTCCGGCCTCACTAAGGCCGAGTACAGGGGGAGAATGACGTCCCGGGATTTTCATCATTTTTTTTTGTTTTTGCAGATTTTTCTTCTGTATTGACTTCAGCAGTTTCAGCTTCTGCCTTTCATTTCAGAACAGTACCTTTTAGCAATAAATACCAATCCATTTTCATCCTGTAATAGCATGAAAAATATTGAACTCACCAGCAGAATAAGCTGTACTGCACAAATGTTTCTTGCTAAGTGGGTACTTTACATAGGTTTTTCACCAGTTCCAAGGGACGCCCCTGCCCATTATGGGACAGGAAGGCCTGGGTGAGGGAGATTCCTTACAAGCCAATGTGACATTCTTGAAAGCCAAACTCATGTCACGGCTGTGTTACACCACAGGGGGGGTGAAAACTGCAGGGCTGGTAGCTCTTACTGAGGCCACAAAGCCTGCCAAGTTTCAAGAAGATCGGTGCAGGGGTTTGGGGGGAACTGCACCTCAAGCTGCAGACAAGCAAACCTCGTGACATGGGCGACACTGTGCGTGTTAAGGCGCAGCAGGGTGGAGGCTGCAGAGATGGTAGCCCCTGCTGCAGCCACAATGCCTGCCAGTTGTCAAGGAGATCAGTGCAGGGGGGGTCTGGGGCCCTGCACCCCTATCTGCTGACAGACAAAACTCGTGCCATGGGTGCTTGTGCAACTGACTGGCTCTGTCTTGGGGCAGTTGATTGTATGGATTCTTTCCTTTCCTTAGTCTGGTTTTGTAGGTGCTAATTGATGGCACTTAACTGGCTACATTAGCTAGGTCCTGTGTATTGAGCTAGTCCCTGAGTGAATCATGATTGACTGGTAACACAGTAGCTTAGCAGCCAGGCCTGCAGTAGTGTCTACCTCACCCCAAAAATTTGGGGGGCAGATCCCTCCAAACCCCTGCACCGATCTGATTGAAGCTTGGCAGGCTTCATGCACTCTTCAGAGCCTACCACCCCTAAAAATTTCATCCAAATCAGACAATAAACAACCAAGTTATAGATATTTTTTTGTTTTCCCATTATACCCTATGGCCGGATCTCCAAGGTGTTTCCGAAGCACCTCGGAAGCTCTGAACCACTTCGGGAAGCCTAATGAGGCCAGCATTTTGACCCAGATGTGCTGCTTCGGACCCCGAAGCGTCCGAAGCTCCTCCAGATCCAAAGCTCTGTCCGAAGCCTTGCACAGCCCTAACATGTACAAAATAAACTGTGACTATGGCAGGTAGGTAGTTCAACTGAGATTCTCCAAATTATAATGGAATAATTGAAGGCAGGATTTTGCAGATTAAAATAAATGTAGAAGACATCTGACTACATGGGAGAAAGATTTCATCCACACATGTTTAGGATACGTGAATCCTTCCTGAGTGAGAAAACTGCAATGAGGAGTACATATTATGTCAAACTCATGCCAATGAAACCTATTTGGTTTTTTCCATCTTTCATCCCATATTCTAGTTTCAGTAACTCCTCTGTAAATTAGCTTCCAATTTCCACCAGCTCGCACTAAGGGAGGGCAAGATTTGGCTTCTGCACATTCTAAAAGTTACAATGTTCTCTGCAGATTGGTGTTATCTCAACAAAGCAGCGTGTCAAGTGAAACAGCAAGGTAGTTTGCCTCCAGAAAAAAACTTAGTTCCAAGATCTGACCAATGGAAACCAGTTTCAGAGCCATGTGTTCACCAGCCTCATTACAAAACCAGCACCTGGTTTGGCACAATCAGCAGTAGCTTCAGAAATTAGGTTTATGCCAGACAGGATTGAGGAGCATTGGTCAGACAGAGAAAAACTTGCCCAGCATCTGCCTTTCATTAGACTTGGTTCAAGCAACTGCTGTTCCTTACTCTTTGTTTGAGAAGACAGTCTCTCACTTACAGATAAGTAGTAACTGGGTACTATGATTACCCAGGGGCCAAAGTCAAGAGTTCTGCTCTTGGTTCTACCACTGACTTGGCCTTCAGCTATGTGGTACTTCAGTGGTGTGAGACTTCATAAAACCACATAAAGGTAACATAGATAAGCACAGCTTTTGTTCAAATCAAGGTGCTACCCTAATTTATATGGCAATATGATCTGGCCCTACACATCTGTAAAGTTATGAATTTCTGGTAACCAAAGCATTAATTCTGTAACCATGTAGTTCTTCAGAGTCCTAAGAAAGGCAGAGGGTGAACAAGTGCACATAGTCAATTGAAACTGAACTTGTTATTAGAAACCGGACTCTGTGCTTCCTTTCATGTAACACTCACAATGAAGTGTACATTTTTATAAAGTGTCAAAGGAATATATTTCCTGTTATCTGAAACACATCACTTCCAGAGAACATGAACGACAGTTTGTGTTGAGTTTCCACAATAAACTAAGAGGGCTGTCAAGTTTGATGGCATATTAGTTTGTCACTTATAACAGGCAAAGCTGTGTGAGCAGATTAGACAATGCTACATAATTTAATAATTTTATCGTCTACTCTACCTGACATCACTAGATATTCCTCATCACTTCTTCTGCCTACAGGAGACTTAAAAGCAAGATATAAAACCGATATACACCGAAACTAAAACCTGTATGTCCTATGCAACCCCCCGCGCCCCACACACACACACACGTAAAATTGCCTAGGACACAAAAGGTTTAAAACAATGTCAGAATTCAAGCTCTCTTGATTTCTGGAAACTTATGTATACAAGAGCTCAGGATCAGAGCAGTCCCTTGAAAGTGTAACTGTGGAACCAGATCAGATCATGTACCTCTAATCACATCAAAATATAGAACATGAACTTATAACCCTTTAATCAAATTCACAGCAGCAGAGCCTTAAACAGTGACCCTCTGCAGGAAATGGGTACAGAAAGGAAAAGGAAGGTGGAATGGTGTTTAAAAAAAGAAAAAGCTAAAAGCCTATGAACCAAAAAGCATTTATTTGGCAGCATTTTGTTTTAAAAAACCTAACTACATACAAGTTGTCACTAATGTCACATATATTCAATTACCCCAATCTAAGGTGAACTCTAATTATCAACAAGGACAAGGATTTGAGTGGACACCAACTTTTCAGCCAGCAGGGTTATCTGCGAAACAAACAGCAAATCAGGCAGGTCTCCTTACAAGAAGTTATTGGGTTCACTTTCTTTCCAAACACAGCTGCTAATTCAACAGCTCCAAGCAAGTGGGAACCGATGAAAAGTGAACACACAAATTTCTAGGATCACAGGAGGCATCAAAGATAATTTCACTAAGCTAGTTCTGAGATGCATTTTTTAATGGGACTAGACTCCTATATTTTATACATTTGTAGAATTCTCGGGGTTTGTCTAGCACAGCAAACTTTTCATTTAGAAGCCTTTCAAAAGGGCATCTACCAAAGCTATTATTTACAACAACCTCTCATCAGCAATCAGCTTTGTGCTACCCCCAGATGTTGGGCTGGCTGTGACTTGAGTAGTCAAGTCCCTGGCTACTCTAACTTTTACCAGCTGAGAGCAGCTCAAGGTGGTCAGCAGGGCTCAATAACTGCAGGCCTAAATTCCTATACCAGCTCCAAAGAAAACACATGCACAGAGGCAAGCCACCAACCAACTCCACACCACTGGAAAATCCCTGTTCACAACCAATGTGCTCTCTTCCCTTCACCCTATTATCTACACCACAGGGGGAAATCTTCTCTACAGTGTGTGGCTTGGTTGTTTGTATAATAGGAATAATTATTTCTTCTTAGACTTTTTACCACAGCCCTATTGAATTCAGCAAGACCCTCAATACAATGGACACCAATTTCACCTTCACAGGGTTAAGTTGTAGTGAGACAGTTAAGGTTGATCAACTGTAAATAACTCCATCTTGCACATGCTTGTGCTTATGCCTGGCTTTGCCCTTATATAAGAACTAGGCAATTGCCCATCAAGAATGATGGGGGGGGCAAGGGGGCTGGGATGGGGTGCCGCTGCCTAACGCCCATGCTGCCGCTGTTCTGCCTCTGGCAGGGAGTGGGGTGGGGAAGCCTTGGCTCCCTCACCCTCTGTCCGGTCCTCAGCACCGCTTCAGAATCATGGCAGCGCTCCACCACATTTGGAGCACTCTGATTGGCTGTTTCCATCAGCCAATCAGAGCGTGAATAATGCCTTACGGATGGACAGACAGACAGACAGACTTAGGCTTTTCTAATATTAGCATGTTATATCTCCTAAGATATTGACACTTCCCATTTTTATTATTATTATTATTATTTGCCATTTTCCTGTGAGGCTCATTTCTCAACTATAAGTTTCGTGAAGGGGTCATGGGTGTGTTTACCTTTGGGATGCTCTTGGAGAACCGTCTCTGAAACTGGACCACCATTGTCTGTGTCCACAGAAAAAATGGAAGTAGATTTTTAAATATCCATGGCTCCTATTTTCAAGTTTTACCATGAATGGAGTTTTAAAATTTTGACAGAGCTTCACAACCAAAAAATATGCTTTTCCCCTAATCCTGTCAAGATTTAAGGGAAAAAAAACAAACAACAAACCCCCCAAAACAATCACTGTCAATTTTGCACTGTAAAGCAGGAAGGGGTTTTAAACCATCATAACAGCAAACACTGTTTAGGCCAGTGCTGGTTCAGAGCCAACAAACAACTGCAGACTTCCCCTTGTGGTGGCAAGACTCCCATTTGTGTTTTTGGAGACCGGCTTTTTTATTGGATAAAGAAGGGGAGGGTCAAAACAAGGTTTTTATGAGAGTCTAAAATCAGAGCAACATCTAAGGGCAGCAAAGCTCTCTGGGTATGAGTTCCTTACAAGATGTTAATGGATGGTGATCTAATTCTAACTCCCTTATCAGTATTTGCTCTGAGCAAACTAGCTTGTTTATTTTTCCTTAAAGTTGCAGATATTTACACCACTTTCCAGCTGTTTATGTATGTCTAACCTAACCTTTAAAAAAGCTGCTGTTTACACCATACCCATTTGATTTTTAAAAGCAACTGTACTAGGACTAGGAGGCCTAAAGGGATTAATCTGAATATCTAGATAGGTTTTGAATTACTAGTTCAATACCTAAATGGAAAATTTTAAATAAATAAATAAATAAATCAGAGGCCAACTAAAGAATGGTCAATCCATAAATTCACCCTCCTGATGCTTTTTCTTCTTAATTAGCAACCTGGATAAGTGACCTAGTCTTGGGTGCTTGCCATTAAAAGATGAAGAGTTAAATGAAGAGTTCTGCTTCAAATTTCAATCAAAAGTATTATTACTCATAAGTGATAGCTAATTGCTTCTAATTATAGCATAAACTTCCTAAAATGTCACCATATAACCAAACAACGCATTGAAAACATGAAGCTGACTCTTATATTAACTAATATTTCCAACACTAAATATTAAAAAGACACAGTTAGCATTTCAGGCACCAACAGAAACTGCAAGGAAGACCACATATGTAGTGAACACAAGAGATAGAAGTGACAGAAATTGATAAAAACTTCATCACATGGCTGACACCCCATATATCAAAGCCCTAAATCTCATTCTCTGCTTGCCTCCAATTTCCATCAAAGCCTGCCAGCTGCACATTTATTGAGAAGTTTGTGATCTGACAGCCACTGTATTACCAACATTAATGATGCATCAGTCTCTAGAATTACTGGGGAAACAGTCCAATTGATTTTATTATTATACAGAGTTCCTCACATTTCATTTCAGGCAGCTTCCTACCACACTTTTTAGCAATAACTAAAAAAGCTACGCAGCTGACACCCAATACATTGAGGCAGAATATGGTTACCCTAGCTTTATTCCACCCCATTCTCTCTCCAGGAGAGCGTAGAATCGCTCACACACCACTGTGTTAGCCATGACTTATTGGCCCATAACTGAAATCACTTACACATTATAATGTGATGAACAGCACACTCTAATATTAATTAATTTTGTCAAGAAAGCCAAAATCACACCCATGATCTCCTTTGCAGCGAGGAAACCAGCTTCACTAAGTCCTATAAAGCACTGTTACTAGAACTAGATAACAATTATTGAATAGTCTAAAAAGCATATTATTGTTAAATAATGGACAAAAATATTCTTCTATGTAGTATAAGAAAAAGGCTTATAAGATCATCTTAGCATTAAGCATTCAGGTTTCATCTACCCTTTCTCTCCCTGGAAGATTCAACACATGAATGAGAACACATAAAATAGCATCACAAATACTAAATGCAAAATATAAGTCGAAAGTGTAAAGATTTCGCCCAACTGCTCAAAACAATTTTTGCCAATACACATTTACTCAGATATTATGATAGGCGGATAGGAAGAGAAATGTCTTTGAAAACAACCCAACATGCCTTCCCTATTCATTTAAGCTCTCACTCCAACTCCCAGTTCTGTGCTCCTCCAAGGTGTCCTATGGCAATAACAACTAAGGTAGCGCTTGAGATCCCTAATACTTCATGGGTTTAAAAAAAAAAAAAGAGGAGAAAAGACAAGACAAAGACTATTTGGAGAAAACACCTTTCAGAACATAATTTTCTTGAAGAAACACAAAACCAAGGTAGCACCCCATTTTATAGCTCTCCTTTAAGCTAGTTCTGTTTTCAGTAATCATGAACCAAAACAACTGTTTAAAACATCTGTAATTAATACCGGTTAACTCATTTACTTTGAACAGTAAGGGCACAATCTACATTGTAGTGTTATAGTAAAAAAAGTGAGCATGGATTAAGTGGAATAAGAACTGCAACAATAAAATATATTCTCCCAATTAACTACACAGATGCGTTTTACTGGACAAAAAAGACCAAATGACAACTGAATTGACAGTGATTAAAAAATGGATCGAAGGCATTATCATTATGCATGTAAAAAAAACTGCAATGGGGATGTCTGGAAAGAGCTATGACATCTTCTGTTAGCCAAGGTCCAGCTACCTGGTTCCACAAGAGCTCCTTCATCACGTCTACATACTAGGGTCTCAGATTACAAGTACTGCATACTGGAAATGCCATGCAAACTTTGGCTATCTTGCTGAAAGGGCAGGAAGCAGTCTTCCAAATAATTTGTGTGAGGCCTGGGCTGCCACAGACAACTGAAAGGAAAGTTGCACTATGGTTCCTCTCCTTAATGTAGTCCATTCATAGATCTTAAATTAATTAATTCCATAAATCCTTGAGGAAAGAACAGTGCAAAATGTTTAGCCACTGGTTTCCTATCTCCGGAATATGTTACTGCAAAGATGAACACCTAGGTTCATATGCTGCCTGCTGGTTTTTCTCTAAAAATTTAAACATATACTTCTGATTATGTACAGTATGTAGCCCAAATGTACTCAGATAAGTACTCCCTCCTCTGGTTGAAGGGGGATTGTTAGCTGACAGGTATGCTGTAGGTGAAACTGCAGTCCACTCACAGTTCCCCTCTGTCCCTATAGAACCAAGCCAGGACAGTTATGGAATTTGTTATGGAACTATGTACAAATGTATTACTGTATGTACAACATACAGGAGAAAAGGAATAAAATTAATAACTCTCTATATATACACACACGTATATTCAACACGTTATTTATACATATGAAAATTGCTATACATCTATAATTGACTTCTGGGGGATTGTTCTGAAGGGCCTTCAACCCACGCAGGTAAGTAAGGAATATGGAACAGGTAAATACAGGTGAATTCAGGTAATCAGCAAACACATAGGCACACCCAGATAAATACGGGCAATCGGAGGGAGGTATCAACAGGGAGGTTTCAACAAGATATATACATATACACATCCACATATATACCAAACAAACAACAAATGGTTATTAATGACAAAATATGAGGCACTGGATAAAATATATAAGGTATGTACCCCTCCTTCATGGTATCAATATCATTGTGATTACTAGAATCTCCTCTAAGGGAAAAGAACCTGGGCCCAGCTCCCAAAAAAGGGAAAAAGGGTGGGGCCTCCAATACCGCCCTGCCCTCTGGGGTGTGGCCAGGACTCATCCTTCAGGGCCCTTTCACAGTTCCCCACCACCCCCTTCCAAGGGGTTTCCTTCCCCGTGGGAAACCCTTCCCCAATAACTAACAACTCCAGGGCCATAAAGAGCAGTCAGCGCTCTTCCAGCTGAACTGCTCCTCACTGCAAAGCCTCTCAGGCCCTAGCTCTGTCCCAGTGGCCTGCCTGCTAGTAGCCCCAAGCATTCACATCCTCCTGGAGGCTACTGCCTTCTCACTGGGATTGGAGGCCCAGACTGCCTCATGTGATGCTGTATCTCGGTCCACTCTGGGACCCTTCATGCAGTGAGACTGGCCCTGTGCCAGGGGTTAGAGAACTGAGCCGCTGCTATCGGCTCCAGGGTCTGGGTTCCACTCTGCACTGTCCCTGTGCACCAAGGCCCTGGCCACTCGCCAGGGGTTGCAAACCTGAGCCGCCTTTTGAGGCTCCCAGGGTCCAGCTCCGTGCAGTGATGCCTGCACCACACCCTGACCACACGCCAGGTGTTACAGACCCGAGCCGCTTGCTCCCAGGGTCTGGCCCCATACATCGCTGCCTGCACCAAACCCCTGTGGCACCACTCTGCGCACCGCATACTGGAGCCGGAGCCGACCTCCACTCCCCACCATTGTCGGCAGTCTTCTGGAGCTCTTCAGGGGCAACAGGAGCTGCCCCCCACTGGGCACCTCTTCCTAGCTCTGCTCCATTTTGACACCCAGCGTGTCTGCCTTGTGATGAACATGCAGCTCCTTTTATTCACCTCAGAGGCTCCGCCCCCAGGGTTCTGTCGGACCTGGCAGAGCAGGGTCTCAAATCATGTCCAGGGCTTTTTCCCACTTCACCCCAAGCAGGGGTGGGGCAAGCCTCTCCCTGCCTTTCCCTTGATTGGTGGATGGGCTCCACCAATAATGATGTGGATTCTCTGAGCCTGGCCTGCTTTTTTGCTATCTACTCACCCTTAATTCACAGGAATTCCTGTCTCCTTCAAATTCCAAATTCACATTATTCCTTCAAACCCTACAACCATAGCTTTAGTGTTGCTTGACCAAATAAGTAGGAAGGCAAAGAGATTTCCATGTACAGATGTTGTCTATTGGCTCTTCACTGATAAATTTCCAAAAGAAACTTAATTTTCCTTCTGAAGGGATCTATATTCATTCCAGAACATTTAAGCAATCATTTAACATGGTCAGGTTCCCTATCTACAGAGAAGGGACGGACAATTATTTCGGGAGGAGGGCTGCTTACTGAGTTTTGGCAAACCATCAAGGGTCGCATGACAGGCAGTCAGGGACAGATACATTTTAATTTTCTAAAATTTTTAGGGGCCCCAAGGGCTGGTGGGCGACATCCAGCCTGCGGGCTGCACTTTGCCCACCCCTGCAAGTAACCCATATCCAGAAGCTCATGGAGTATTACACCTCCTTACTGAGGGCGGGGGGGTGGAAAGAGGAGGAATAAAATAGTGGGAAACAGCTAGTGTCCGAGGAAGGACTTGAAAACAGAATCTCTCTGTTCTGCATTAAGGGTATTGCATTTATATCTCAATGCCCGCAGTTATCATAGGTAGATTAATATCCAAGCAAAGCTCTAACCATGTTCTTGAGCCAGCATACATTTTAGTCACCTTCAATACACCAGTATTCAAAAACTGACAATTATTATTTTGCAATATTTCTAGCAAGCAATTCTAATGAGCAATTCATTAACAAACCATTGGGTACAAACCATTCCTATAATTGGTTACCATCAAATACTCATGCATTTACAAGTTTATTCTTGAATTACTGAGTACAACCCTAGGCACCAAAAAAGAAAGCCTTAAAAAAAAAAACACACCAAGCCCCCATCCCCGCCCCCAAAAAATCAAAATCAAGTAACAACTATTTCAGTTTTAATCTGTTACCCAATTGTGCCCTAGTGCTTCTAAGGGGCAGGCAATTATTTCAGCTGGAGAGCTGCTTAAAGAGTTTTGGTGAGCTGTCAGGGGCCATATGGGTTGCCCCGCCCCCTGACAGTTGCTCCACCTCCTGTCCACCATCTTGAGACTGGAGGTCCCACCCCAACCTCTGAACTTTACCACCAGAAGACCCACCCCCTTGCCCAAGAAGTACTCCTGGGAGGGGGGCGGGGCAGAAGGGTTCTTATCTTGAACCTGGAAAAAAAAAAAAAACAATCAAACTTCAACTATAACTTATTTTAATATTTTTTTTTAAAATTGTCCCAATTTATGTGTGTTTGCATAGTGTATCTAGAGGTAAATGCATAATAGCTGAAAATACGGTCTTACTCTTGTATACTGTGAGTGTGGGGAGGGGTAAGGTGGTGTATGTGGGGGCTATGTGGTTGAAGAGTGGGTGTGAGGGTGTGGGGGGTGTATATGGGGTATGGGTATGGTGAATCGGGTATGTGCAGAAGGGTGGGAGGGTAGGAGTAGAGGGTTATAGGTGTGAGTATGGTAGAGGTGGGGGGCTGTGGGACGTGTGGGTGTGTCCCAGGGTATGGTGGGGGGCAGGGTCTCTGGGAGAGTGTTCATGTGTACAAAGATATAGTGGGGGGTGTATGAGTATGTGTGGGGCGGGGGGTGAGGTAGGGAGCCAGTTCTGCACATTGTGTCTTGGTTCCAGGGCGCAGTTCCTGGCTGCAAGGCTGGGACCCATAAAGCACAGCATGGGGCCAGGCAGGCCTGGCCTGGCACAATGGGGTTTTTGGCTAAAAGGCTGGGTACTGCATGGCGCAATATGAAACTGGCCTGGCTGTGGCACATAGCTCCCAGCTGCAAGACCAGGACCCAGATAGCATGGTATGGAGCTAACCTATCCCAGCCTATCCCCTTCATGGTTGCACCACGTGGGTCCCAGCCTTCCAGTGGAGAACCGCATGCCACAGGTAGGATGAGCCAGGCCAGTCTGGCTCTATGCTGCATCACGTGAGTCCTGGCCTGGCAGCATGCAGACCCATCCTGGCACCATGTGGTTCCCCATTGCAAGGCTGGGATCCATGTGTCACAGCGTGGAGGGGAGGGGACAGTCTGGGCCAGGCCAGGCTGGCCCCGTGTCACATTGTGTGGTCCCTAGCCTTGCAGCTGGAACCATGTTGTGCTGAGCCAAGCTGCACACTGGCGAGGGCCAGGCGGCTGTTTTGCTTCCCTTGCCTGCAGCAGTGGCTGCTATTGCTGCTGCCCCTGCCATCCTGTGCCACTCTGGGTGGGTGGGCAGGAAGCTTCAGCAGAAGGCTCCTGCCCAGAGCATGGAGTTCTGGAGGTGAGGTGAGGGGAGCAGAACAGCCCTGTCAGCCCTGGCCAGCATGCACAGTTTCTGCTGGGGCTATTCCCAATGCAGCTGCAGCTGACTGGGTGCTGCTATGATTTCCTTGCCTCCAGTGGCTGCTCCTCTTCCCACTCCTGCCCCTGCTGCACCACCCTGGGCAGGTGGGTGTGTGGGGAAAGCTTCAGCCTGGTTGCTCCCACTGGAGGCAAGGGGAGCAGAGGAACATCCAGCCAGCTGCAGCTACACCGGGAGCAGCCCCACCAAAAGCTGCACTGGCAGGAGTGCAAATGTGGGCTGCCTGAGTGAGAGCGGATGAGGCTCAGCCTCATATAAGGGCATTATAAGGGCACTCGCAGGCTGTATTTTGCCCACACCTGGTCTAAAAGGACACATTGGATGTCCAGTTTCTCTTTATACTAAGTTTTGAGAACCAAGCAATATTTCTTACTTATGCTATTTATTTGTATCCACAACTAACTTTGTGAGATTATTAGAATTAATTGTTTCCCAGCATTCAAATATACTTTAGTCAGTACTAGCATGAACAAGCTGATGAAAAAAATCAGTCTAAACTGGGACTTTTATCCCTCCCATGCAGCCATTTTAGAGGCAATCATACCAGCTAATAATGGTTCAGATTATTAAAAGACTGCATGAATATTAAGTACTTTACACATAAGCAATCTCTTTAGCATCCAATTGGCTTCCCTCATCACCACCACATGCTTAATGCATTTGCTTTTTCACCTGGCCCAGGATGAAGCTATGAAACACCTTTATGTATTTACTTCACAATAACCACCACATTAGAAAGGACTCCTTCCGACTAAAAGCAAGGGCGACAGGGCATCTGAATCCCAAGGCTTTCAGGCTTGGAAGGCACAGAGGATGCCTGCTTGGATTTGGGGAGTATCCAAAGCCCCAAACTGATTAGGTCTGGAAAGGAGGTTACTTGCCCAGTGGTAGAGGCAAAAAGATATGATGATTGAGCTCTGTTCAGTAGAATTATGGAACCTGCCTACTGGGCTTTGCCCAATTGAATCTGCAACTAATTTGGCCCTGAAAAAGATTTAAAAAAAAAAGGAATTTGTGGAATTCCAAAAGGAGAATCTGTGCATCTGAGAAACAAACCGAACTGGAGTTACTTGTTTTCAATTCAACTGAACAAATGAGTTGTGTGCATGTTAAAAGAAAGTTATGCTGGGATAATCTGGTCTGATAAGCCATTATTACATATAATAATATTAATAATTAGGCTCCTGGGAACAGACAGGAAGTATATATAAATGGAAAATGAGCCCTAAGAGACTTTGTAAGCCAATGAATGCCTTAGACCCACATCCTTAAAGTTACAAGTTCAAACGCTGTCATGACAACCATATGCAGATAATGTGATGTCAAAAAATGACATTCACTAATGACAAGTCAAGGGGGGGGGGTGGAAGCTAAATAATTAAGGCCTCAATTCTGCAAGAGGCAAGAAAGCACTTAATTTAATTTTTGTGGGTAGTCTGCTGAAATCCATGGGACTATTTATTTTAGCAAAGCATTTGTAGGATTAATGTCAATTTAATCACACCTTTGAATTTAACTTTAAACAGACAACCCTCAGGTGAAAATAAAATTTAAAGTAATATAATGCTTTTGCTAACTGTGTTTTGGATTGTTAAAACTAAAACCTTTTCTCTTCAAGTTATGTTGCATTTATTTTTGTTTGCACATCAGTTCTGCTAAAACAAGCAAAAATCATCAGTTTTATGCTGATTTGTATTTTTTTTTTATTAAAACCAAACAATACAAAAACTTACCACTGGAATGTTAAGAACACCAAGCAAGCATAAGGCTCTGGAATGACAAAGCTCGTTATCAATGGGATTACATTCAAAAGTTCATTGTTCAAGCAGTTAAGTGTTTCCAGGATCAGGGCCTTATTTGTCAGTGCATCCAAACAAATATCAAGAGAAAAAAATGGATGTGGCTTACCTCTTCTTATACCATTAGACACCACATGACAATGCATGATTTCTGTTATCCTAACAGGCTAATTCTGACATCTATATTATTTCTATATCTTAAACAATGTTATGAAATCATCTCTTTGGAGTGCCTAACATGTTAAATAGAACATGGTGCAAACACTGTTTTATTAAGAATGTTTACTCCCGAAGTTACACACGTGTTGATATAACATCTTTTTAAGCCAAAAATTGACACTTAAACCATTTGAACTGGCCCTTGGTAATTCCCCCAGAAGGAAAGATATCACCAAAAAGCCTCCCACACAGCACAACAAACAAAAAGGTTTGGTAAACTTTTCTTAAAGACAAAATAGATCATAAATAAAAAGAAACTCATCCTAATTATCCTTTATTTAGGAGTGCCCTGAGCCTTTGTTGAGAAGGGCAGCATATAAGTTAAATCAAATAAACGGCCAGCCTCTATCTTAGGTTGTTGCATGGGGGCTCTGCCACCCCTTTTAGGGAAAAGAGAATGAGTTGAAACCATTTCAAATTTTCATCTCCTTAGTAGTAATAAATAAGGAAGGCCTAAGAGTGATGGCAAAGTTAACCACAATCCTGGGACCTAATCCAAGTCTCCCATGACAATAGGAAAACACTAGAAGTATAACATTCAAAATATGAGTTCCCTTTTTAAGTCTTAGCACAGTTCAAAATATCTTTTGTTGCAACTTAGCTTTTGAAAACACGGCTGCATTCCGGAGACAGACCGTTTCCTCCTAATCATGTACATTATTATCTGAATAGTAAAGAACACTCTAAGAGCACTGGGCACTTGATAGAGCTAGGGAGGGAAAAGGTGCTTAAAATGATTGCAGAATTCTTAAAAGCTGGTAAAAGGCTTAATCCTGTATAATGATTTACAAAGTGACAAGTAAAATAGATTTACTGTGACAGTTTGAAAGGAGACCAACATAAATAAAATTACCACTCACGTGGTCACAACCCCTCCACCACCCTTTTTACAGCTAAAAGCACACACAATGGGAAGTGCTCTGCAGACCAGCATAATGATTTCCCCTGCCCCTCCTGGCCCCCCTCCACAGTCCACAGGAGAAAGGAAACCCAGCAATGCACCAGAGCAGTGTTAACCTTAAAAAAAAATAAAATAAAGGAGCTACTGGTTTGCTGCTCAGGCCCTAAAATTCAAACACAAGAATCTTTGTATGATCATATGCGGTAGAAAAACACAAGCATAAGAACTTAGCACTATCCTCCCCTCCACCTGCCAATACTCATGGTGCAGGGTCTTGGAAAGTCAGTTTTATCCATGCTTTTTAAGGGCAATCTCAACTGCACCACTATAACTGAGAAGGAGGCAAAACGCAAACACAAAGTATTCACAGATTAAGTGCCTTAAATATTTCCCTGGCCAGTAAAAGTGATATAAAAACAACGTAAGCTCACCTACTCCTGCATGGTGTGCGAGACCTTCCCCATCCTGTGCCGGTGAGCAGCGATTAAACCCTTACACTTACACTACACGCTCTGGGCCAGGAGGCAGCCAGGCGAGGTCTTAGGCAGCCTATTCCCACTGCTTTATTATGGAGAGTGCACCCCATGTCTTTTAAACTCAGTGTCTTTCTTATTATTAGATATTGTATGGATAATGTATTAATGCAATAATGACTGCAACAGGAAGAGTAATAATGATGATGATGAATAACCAACTTGTTAAATACAAGTCTCCCGTGCTTGACTCCTGATGTACAAGTAACAGTTCAGGTCCTTTGTTAAGGCTGTTGTCTCTCAAACTGTTTACACAAGTGCCAAGGGGTGAGTTTTCTCCCATTGAAGCAAACTCATTCAGCTTCCAGCTGTGCAGCAAAAAGCATTTAAACACACTGGCTAGAGACCAGCTGCTCTTCTCTGCCTGCATTGAATTCCTGTCAGCTGCACTCTGCTTCACAAGCTTAATCCACACGCAGAGCAACTCGCAGCCCCCAGAAGGACCTGCTCGGCAGCCCCGGTGCGGGGACGCGGCAGCCCGGCCAGGCCCTTCCTCCTCCCCGCGGCTCGCGAGGGCTGGACCCGCACTCAGGAGCTTCCCCACCGCCGCCAGCTCTAGCTGTAGGGCACACGGAAACTCCTGCTGCTGGAAACCAGCTGATGCTAATCAATAATCATGTCGTTTCCCTTCGCGCTCCGCGCTCCCCGCCACTGCCATCGTGAGCAGTCGTCGCCCAGGCAGGCGACCCCGTGGCTGCAGCTCCGCAGCCTGCCCCTCCCGTCTCCTCCCCTTCCCACTCCTCAACTGCACCAGCTTGAGGCCCCCAGTCAAGCCCCGCTCCCTTCCCTTTCACAGGCAAGCTCCCTTTGTGCCACTTTTGTTGGGGTTTTTTAGAAGCCAATGAATAAACTAGTCCCAAGCATCTGCTTCCTTCACTTGAATCCACCCAAAAATCATGGCTCCCCCCCCCCCCCC
>NW_005841903.1:2008351-2008591 GCF_000455745.1 Alligator sinensis
CGGGACCGCGGGCAGGTCGTTGACTGCCGGCTCGCTTAACAAGAAGGGCGGGGGGCACCAGAAACCGTCTGAGCAATCCCCGTGCGGGGCAAGCGTTTGCTTGACAGTAACCCCAGGCTTCAATACACATCTGAAATCATCTGATCCAGCCACATGACTGTAGACAATCGCTATTCATGAAAGCTGGTTTGGGGGGGAACTCAGGCTGGTTTCACCCTGGCGAGACACACCAGGCTCCCC
>NW_005841903.1:2008601-2025327 GCF_000455745.1 Alligator sinensis
CGCCGGGACCGACACGGGCGTTTGCAAACTTCTCCGGCGCTCTGCAGGGCTGCCAGCTTCACCTCGCAGCAACCCAGAGAAAAATGACAACACCCCTGCTCATCCAGCACAACCCCCTTCCCAGGAAAGAGCCTCGACGTTCATTTCCATCCGACTCTTAACCACCGTGGAGCCACAGGCTTGTTTAGAGCACTAAGCAATGGCTAATGAGACACTGATCTGTCATCCCCCCTCCCCGCCCCAAATTCAACTCCCTAGTGGGCAGTTGCCTAAGTAGCACGCGCTGAGGCTCTCGTTTGCTTGCCAAGTCTCCAAGGCAGGAAGGAAGGGAGGGAGGCAGGGAAGTGGGGGGTGGGGACAGCACTTGAGGCGGTGCAACATCAGCACACGGGTGACTTACGCATGGCCTCACACCATCGCAACTGCCCTCAAAAAAAGCCACGGACCATTATGAGCCCATAAGAACAACCTAGAGCTAGCAGCCAGGACAAAAGGAGCAGCTGACAAGACAGTTGTGCTGGGTGCCAAAACAAAGATCGGTCCAGGGTTTCCTTGAGACCCTGCGGAGCTAGGAGACAAAGAGCCCCATCCTGCAGTGGCTCAGGCACCTGGGCATGTCCGGTTCTACTGACTTGGTTGCTACTATTCATAGTAAACCTTGATTTTATAGTCGCATTTTGAAGGATTGGGGAGGACAGCAACGGGCTGTGCACAGAAGGCTAATAGCAAGATCTCTGCCTGAAGGAGTTCATTCTAACTAGAAATGTCAGACAAAGGATGGAAGAAAAGGCATGTGGTCAGACCCATTTTAAAACGGAGGATGCTTAGGCAGTGAGAATTCAAGTGATTTGTTCAAAATAACACAGGACGGCAATACAGCTACTCCTTGCTTGACGTCCGTAGTTACATTCTTGAAAAATGCAACTTTAAGTGAAACAATGTTACGCTAACCCATTTACATCACAGTAGTTACCTACTAGCAGGCGGCGACCAAACAAGGTTATAACCGAACAGTGCGCGACTTTAAATGATTATGTTCTCTAATAGATCAGCAACGTAAAAATGAAACAACGTTAACCGGGGTTACTTATATATGCTACGTTCTATTTTAATTTTCGTTAAAATTGGCAGAATGTGCAATCTTTCTGTATGTTTTTACCAATAACCATAAAATATATAATTTTATGGTATGATTTGATGGTCGATGTTATTGTATTGTTTTAGCAAAAGCTGTAAATGACCTACTATTTCAACGGCAGAGGAGGAAAGAGCTGAACCACATGATCAGAGTTCCAAGCTCCATGCCCTAAATCCATCATTCCTCATTACACCCGGTAATAAGCCTTTGCAAGACTTGGCCTTGTTGATAAGCCAACATCATTCTTAAGATTGTATTACCTGTTTTGAGTCTTGATGGTGGAAGGATTGTTTCAAGTGCTTAACTTTGCCTACTGTAAGTCAGCCCTTTACAGAATCAGGGCTTTGATATTAAAAACCATAAAGTATTTTGAAAATTAAAACAACGTCCATACTGCCGTTAATTAGTGCTCCATGGCAAAGTTAAGCATGTGTACTGGACAAATCTGAATGGGACTACTTCCATGCTTAAATGGTGTACATAAATAATTGCACAACTGTGGCTTTACTTTTCCTAACTAGCATTTGCTGTATCCTTTTGAATCTGGGATGGGGGAGCTAGGATAACCAGGATCACTTCCTAGCTACAATTTTTGGCTGTAAAAGAGCAACATATAGGAGCAAGAATGAAGCAACATATAAGATCCAAAATCAACATTTTTTGTTGACTTAATTAAACCATTTTTTATAAACAGTTTAAATAATGAAATCCTTTAGAAATTATTTCTGCAAATTTTGAAATCTCAGAGAGGTGTTACATAGCATGATATTGAAATGGATGCTGGATGCTTGATACATAAACCCTCATCCTGTAGTCAGCTGCATATAAAAGGAAAAGTCAACAGGACATCTCAGAACGTGTTATGTGCCTAATTGTTAGAGGGCAGTGGTGCTTCTCTAAGGTGCCAGAATCCAGCTGTCAGATAGTGGTCTAAAAATATACATTTTGGGGGAAAGGGCTAAAGTTTTAAACAATGCAATCCATTTTTTTCTTAATATTTGGAAATAGGGAGCAGGGCACAAGAAAAAAATTAGGGGCATTACCACCCCTTGAAATGTCAATCCCTTGTAGGATTCAAAACAAACAGGCAACTATTCATTAGTTTAGAAGAAATAAGCATTTAAGCTAACCAGCCTAGTCCCATTATCCCAGTAGAGTGGTCTACAAAATACAAAGCAAAAAGTAAGAGAGACCAGTACATTTTGTGGTGTAAAGGAGAACTAACAACATAGGTTTCTGGGGATTTTAATCCATTTACTGTCATTAAAAAGTAGCACCTATGTCAGTGAAACAAAGATTAAGATTAAAATAAGTCTTTGAGTTGTGCATTTTGTACATTTGATAGCATTTGGTGCACAGCAGTTTAATCATTTCCTCCCGTACAGCCAGCTAATCTCCCTGTTTCCTCCCTGTTTCACATAGAAACAAAGGAGGAAAAAAAACAGTTTTAAAAAATATTTTTTTGCTATAAAGCTAGAAAAATTGGTAGGGTGACCCAGGAGTGGACATAACACCTGAAGTAATTGTATTTAAAAAAAATGTGATTTGAACCCAGTGTGTGCCACTTCATATGCAAATAATTTCTTACATCACGTTATACACATTTATAGTGCACTGAAACCTCCCAAGGAAAAGCTATAGCAAATACACAGATTTTACTGTCTACATATGACATTCCTTTTTGTTCCCATGAAACCAGATTTCCCCAGGTCTGTATTAATAAAAGCCAGTAATCCTTTCTTGAAAGAGCAGAACAATATTTAAGAATGAGCTTGGGTGAGACTGCGACAGTTTAAAGTCTAAATTTAAAGTTTAAATTCCTTGAATTGTTTAAACAATATGATTTGAGTATATTCAATCAGCAGTTTTCAGTAGATGCATTTGTGAAACATTTTAATGAAATACTTATGGAAAAACACTTGTATTATTTATGCTATTCTGCTTTAGGTGGGAATTTTAGAAATAGCAGGATTTTGCCATAGTTTTGTGCCAAGGGATATGGCTGAAATTAGAAAGGAAAAAAATTAACTCAGCACAAAAAAAAAGTGTGGCCTGAGTTTTAAAAAAATTATTAGCGATTTGGTGAGATATTTTTGGGGTGATTAATTCACTTATATGTTATCTTACTGAGGTGAAATTCTAAGAGGTGATGTGCTTAGCACTTAGTGTAATTGGGACTGTTTATTGTCTCTTGCACAGGTCACCCCAAAATCAACAGATATACTTGAAAATTTGGACTTTGTCAGCATTTGTTTGTTTGTCAAAAATCAAACATAGTTGGAAAATGAAGGAGAAAATTACATGAGGAGGTTCACATTTTTTTCATTGTTTTCCCACCAACTTTTCTCTTTTTTTTTTTTTTTTACCAAAGTTTGAGAAGCATGCTGATTTCAAGATTCTGTGGCATGACTGCATTACAGCACCAGAGAATTTGTTTAATTTTTAGCTATTTTATAATAAAGACTAATAAAATAGGACAGTTTTCATAAATTTAATAGATTTCATAGACATTAGGTGCTGAAAGGGACCTCATGAGATCATCAGGTCCAGCCCCACTGCCACAGATGGGAAGTCAGCTGGGGTCAAGTGAACCCAGCAAGAAATAGATCCAGCTGTTGTGTCAAGGTGGCAACTTTTGTTCTGTTCCCAACATTTATTCTAGTCAAAACCTTTACACGGAGATGTGGAGATGATGTTTCCTTCAGCCCCCATCCTACAAATGTGTATGTGCCTGGCTAACTGCATACATTCCTATGACGAAGTTCTTCAAGATTACTCATGGTGCTCATGACTGAGTATGTGCATTAAGGACAGGGCTCCAGTTTGCTTGTGTTTGTTTCAGATAGATTCTCTCTTTTGTAAGCTGAAAACATTTGTTTGATGTATTACTATTTTACCTGATATTGGTACATAACTCATTTTATCTATAGTGGGAGAAAAGACCAATTAATGAAGTAAAATTTACTTATAACCAAGAGACAGAATTCCTTATTCCCAGAATTCTAAAGGATTTGACAGACAGTAAAATAAACCTACAAACTAATCCTAATGACTTAACTCACCACTACTGAACTAATGCAACTACTTCTGAGATGCAACTTGTCAGTGGCTTAAGAAACATAAAGCAACAATCCTTAAGTTGTACAACAGGGAGCAAGGAATACAGCACTAAATGTTCCTTGGAGTACTTAGACAGATTATCACAACTGGCATCTAGTCAGCACCCTATTCTTTGCATGAGCAGAGTGCCTAGGCAGCTTAGGCGAGGCCCAGAAACCCAACCGTACTAGGCACCACACAACATAAAAAAATCTATTATTTCAGCTTTCAGGATAACTCAACATATCAGCCTCCCAAATGAGACTTCACAACTGCAAAAATTGAACAGGGACTTGAGCAGGCAAGCAGCCAGGGGACTCTGCCAGTTGGCCTACTAAATCCCCATGCTGCTCCCAAAGAAGAGTTTACTGACTGCAATATACTGCCTTTGTGCGTATGAGCGTGTTTGTCCACTAGTGGCTGGTACATAGGAGGGTAATGACCAGCTACTAACATTAAGTTAGTTCTCCTTTAAAGGGTAAGTGACTAGGGTTTTCTGCATTTGGAACACAGAAAGAAGGATTTTAGTCATAATCGCACACGTGTGTGCGTGTACACAAAAGCAATTTATATATTGTGGCTATGTCAGCAGTCGGAAGGATTTTGCTACACAGTTATATCCCATAAGCACCCAAAAGACATGGGTTTCAAGGTCACAGCCCTGTCTCCAACCAGATTATACAGGGAAAGGGTGCCAGGGTCCTGTTGGGAAGAAAAGAGAACCTTTATCAGTTTGAATAAAAAACAGTGTGTTCTGTGGGATTTACATTCAGGTTTCAGATTTGTGGAAAATGCCAACAATGTTTTTTATATTAGAACCAAAGGGACCCACTCACTTGTTCTAGGAGAAATTAAAAGAGTTTCGTGTTGCCCCCTCCTCCCTTGTAAGAATTGCAGGGGAAGCTTGGAATAACCATAAAAGCTCAGGTTCTTCATTCTATGGTTTATCTAAAACACTGGGGTGTCTTGCAGCACCATTCTACAGGCATGGTTCAGTACTTACACAAAGGGAAGAATGCCAACTACTGTAAGAGCTAACACTATTAGCCCTGGAGCATAGGTGTGAGGTTGAAGGGGGAAGATGACTTCGAGAGGGCTGTTTGGAGACTCTCTTCTTTACAGTGGCTAAGTCTGACCCTGTCTAGCTTCTGAGGCATGATCAGATCACAGGCAAGCGATATGGCTCCAGGCACTGTTTCCAATGTCGTTTCAGTTCTCTGAATCACTTTACTGAAGATCAGAAGGGTTTCAGCCTTCTAGGTTCATAAAATGGACCAAGGGCTTCAAACAGGAATTGGCTAGAGCCTCACAGACCTGCAGGGTTGTTTTCTTTGTCTGTGTTTGTTTTGTTCTTGTTTTTCTTGATTCCTGACTAGTTCCAGAAGCAGCACTAACATCCTAAATGCTGTCCAAGGAAAGATTCATGTAATCTGTTTCAATTTGGTGCATAAAAACAAAGTTGCCTGCCTGAAATAGCTGCTCTAATAGACAAATAAGTTTATGAAAGTAAAAAGTTACCGTTTCAGTCACTTGCTCTGATCTTTTTTATGGTTTGTTTGTTTTGAGTTTGTGTGTTCATTAGAACAGTAACAAGGGCTCCTATTCTTTATTACAGACTAGTAAAATTCTGTCCATCCTTATGGCATGACCCAGGCCATGGCTAAAGGGGCATAACTTTATGTGCCCCTTGGCACTCAGGTGAAGTGACTGAGCTCCTTAGTACCCACTCCTACAGTTTGCAATTCCTTTCACCTAAATGTGCCTCTATCACACTCAAAACAACTGCACTGGTAAAGGCCTGCTGTTGCCTCTACCTATTTTCACTCTGCCCACACACCTTCCTTTCCTTTTCCCTTCTGCCATCTCTCTCCACCAACTATCTCTTTTTCATGTCACTCCAAAGGAGGCCTCCCATTACCCACTAAAATTGCCCCTCCTCCCCTTTTCCCAGGATTTGGGACATGGAGTATTTGGCAACTAGGGGCTGTAGTTGCATCTCCTGGCTCCATGTAGAGCAGGGGTGGGCAAGTATTTTGGCTGGAGGGCCGTTTAATGAGTTTAGGTGAGCTGTAGAGGGCTGCAAGGGTAGCCCTGCCCCTTGACAGGTGCCCTGACCCTGATCACCATCTTGGGACTGGAAGTCCTGTCCCTAACCCCTGACCTTTGCCACCAGAAGTCCCTCCCTGTGTCCCCTGTAAGTATTCCTTCAGGGAGGCGGGGAGGTTTGACATCTTAGAACTGGAAAAAAAACCCATGTTATAGTAGATGTTTGATTTGTAGTATATGTATTTTTTTTAATTGTCCTGATATACATGTATTTACATCATGTATATAGAGGCATGCATAACAGCTCAAAATAAAGTCTTACTCTTGTATAATTTCTGTGGGGTGTGGCTGGAGGTCTATGTGTGTGGATTTGTAAAGGGAAGGGGGTGTGGGTATGTGTGTGTGGGTGGGTGTGGGGGGGGGTTGTGAAAGGGTAAGGTGGGGGGACAGGGTTTGTATTTGGGTGTGAGCCCCCACCCCTCCCTGGTGCACAGCCCCCACCACCAGTGGCAGTAGAAGCAGCAACACCAGCAGGCAGGCTCTTGGGGTACTCCTGGCCCACAGCAGGGAGAGGCCTACGGCATGCAGCTCTGGCTAAGTTCCAGGAGCTGCATGTAGAGGCACGGAGCTAGCCAAACCTGGCTTGGCCAGCTGGCGTTTACCTTCAAACCAAGCAAGGCTACCGTGCCAGCACATGGGGCACCCAGCACTGGAGGCAGGAGCTGCAAGCCATTAGGCCAGGCTGGGCCGGCACCGTGCATCCATGTGGGGCTTCCAGCACTCCAGCGGGGAGCCATATGGGGAGGCCTAGAGCCGGCATGGCCCAGCCCAAAAGGTGCACAGCTCCTGCCTGCAGTGCCAGGAGCCCCACAAGCAGGTACAGAGCCAGCCCAGCCCAGCCTGATGGCATGGAGCTCCCAGAAGGAGTGCTAGGAGCTGCACATTGCGGCATGGAACCCCCCCAGCTCCCGGCTGGAGTGCTGGGAGCTGCGACGAGTCATGTGCCATCAGGCTGGGCTGGCTATGTGCCTCTACGTAGCGCTCCCAGCTGAAGCTCCGGGTGCCCCATGGAGGTGGAGGCACAGAGCCAGTCCAGTCTGACGGCATGCAACCTCTGAAAGCCCACACTTCCCCCCTAACTTTCAGAGAGACAGCCACAGGCCAGTAATAATTGTCTTTTGGAGGGGCCCCGTGGGCCAGACAGAATGTCCTGGCAGGCCAGATCCAGTCCATGGGCCGTGTTTTGCCTGTCCCTGATGTAGTGGCTTGTAAAATTGCCACAGCGGATAATGCCAGGCTGGAAGGATGGCCTGACCCCACTGCCTAAAGGGGCATAGCCAAAGTGTCTTGCGTTAACAATGGGGGCTTGCTAGCAAAGATCAATTATGCCTTTCACTAAATTCCAAAGACTACTGTTGAAATGCTACCCTTCAGTGATTACAGCTTTATACCAAAGTGACGTTAAAAAGGTGACCTGTTGGTCAAGGCTTACATGGGACAAATACGCATGAATATTTAAATTAATGATTACAAACTACATATGGAAGTAACTCAAGGCTTTTGGGATCTCACATAGTTAGCTTTAAACAAGAGCAATATCCTAAGGGAGATGCATACTAGCCCAGCCACTGGCTTCTTTACTTTTCATTCCATCCAGGAAGAGCACATACCAACTGTTGTAACTTCCTTAGCCTGACAAAGGGTTTTTGAACCCGAAAGCTTGCTTAATAATTATTTTCCAACTATTTGGGCTGGTCTGATAAAAGATATCAGATTCACCCAAGGAACCTTGTCTATCTTAAGGGAGATGCATTTCTTAGCACTAAATCAAGTTGGATTTAAAGAACTCTAATTTTTCTTTCCTTAATGGCTTGGCAGTATTCCTTTTATTTTAGAGTGATGTGAGGTATCTGCACATCAACTATGACAATCTCTAGAATTTTCACCTTGTAAATTTTAGCTTAGAGCAAACAAGCTGTGTGGTTTAAAACATTTCTGTTTAAAAGTTACATCTCAGGAACGTATTGCTTTCACTGGGATACTCAAAAGATGGTTAATTGTGAAAAGTACCAGATGAACACACCTAGATTCTCTTGAACTTTAGCCACCAAACTTGTATAGCAGAACTCAAAACTTGCCCATACCACCTCAACCATTACATGCATCTGGCCTGCTCAGTTATGCACTGTTCTTAGGTCAGGAGATAAACCATCTGTAATTCATTCTGGCCATGGCTACGCTAAGAGAAAAGAAGATATATGAGCATGTGTTAGCTAACACCTGTTAAAAATCCTACTGTAGACATGGCAGTTGTAGTTCTAATATGAGCTACTCAAAGTAAATAATAAGGGGAGTCTAGCTAACACATTAATACTACAACTGCCTTGTATATGACACAATTTTAACATATTGTGGTTAATGTGTGTTACTCCTTTTTTTCCCCTCCAAGTGAAAATAAGACTTCTGTGTATGAATTCAGATAATTAATCTAAGACCCCTTTCAAGCCTAGCAATAAATGCCAACTGGGATGATGATTATATAGCTATAACTTTATGTAACCACTGGCACCAGCCAAAATTAGACTTATGACCCAGGAAGGTGAAATTAAGTTTAATCGGCAACAAATTTGGATATTTAGAGTGGATCTAAATATAACAGCTTGTACAGCTTAGTGGTGCATTTTGACACTTCGGGTATGATGAATACGATTCTAATTAATAGACAATTTTATACAGGGCATATATTTTGGTATGTTAGTTTGAAAACTCATAGTCTCTAATCCTTTCAATTATATCTGTTTTCTAGCAACGTTTCAAGAACACACATAATTTAGTTTCTATACTAGTAAAAGGACACACTACCTTTCTGGGTGACCCAGATTGCTACCTTCTTTACTTACAAAGCTGCATTCTCATCTATTTCTATCAAGTCAGAGGAAAGGAGAAAAGAAAACCAACTACCACATAGCCCCAAACACCACAAGAACTCACAAACTAAACTGGTTTTAAAACAGCACAATACAATCTATTCTCTCCAGCTGTCAAGAACTGTTCTCTAAAATCTCCCAGGAAATTAAGTAAAATAACTTGTCAGATGGAAAGGCTTTAGGATTTTGTTCATGGAAACAGAAAGCTCACACCTGACTATGCTTTGGATGAAAATGGAAGTCCATAGTACAGTACGTAAATGACACCCTACAAAACAGTTACCATGCCAAGTCAAACTACCAGAGCTCTAGTGATTACACGACCATGACTAGCAATGAAGCAAGGAAGTCACCCACATACAAGGGAGAGGTGGTTTCTGAGTAGTTATCAGAAGCTGGTGCAATAATTCTTACCTGTAAAGTGCTGTTTGCAGCTGCTTGCTGATTTGTCAGCACACACACTGCTCTCTCCTCATGATTTATGATGTCCTATCTAGCACTGAGACTTCTATTACTGTCCTCATTTATTGCCTGCAGCTGTCATTTTTACCAACAATATTACAGTTGGTTTGTAGGTGAAGTATCAAAGATATTTAGATTGCACATCTAGGGACACAGTTTTAATCAAACGAATTCACAAGCTGCATTTAGCTATTTGAGGGATGGGCAGAGTGCAGCAATTAATGTAGACTTGCTGGACAAAATGAAAGTCCTGTGGAATACATGCACACCCACTTAAATACCTCCAAGATCTAGCACCTCTGCTAATTTATGTTCATACTATAATAAAGACAAATAAAGGAAACTATGTGTCAGAATCTCAGAGAGCCTTTGACAAGTATTTGCATGTGCAATGAACATAAATTGAAAATCTAGTACTTTCACTAACTCCAGTGGTCACAATAGCTAAGAAAAACATGCCCTGCCAATTCTTCCATTATTTCCTTTCTTAGATGAGATTAAGTTTGCAACAGAGCCTAAAAATCATTAATATCAACTAATGGGGGTTGTGGGATGAACTATTATCCACCCCGCTCCATGCACACAAAGATCTTTGCATCTGAAGATCTCTGAACTAAAATTATTAAAGTAACACAAATGTTAGTGTCCAAGGGGTTGGGGCCTCTGGAGCTCCTTTTTAAGCCACTTGAAATTTAAGTTTTCAAAAACGGAGTGCCTAGTTTCACAAACAAAAACATGCAAGGTATGTATTATTTTCTAAAGTATAGAATAGGCCATGATTGAAAGACTGGTAAAATCAGGAGCAGACTGTGACAGTGATTTCCTTCAGGGTCACCACTGTCCTAAGCTGATTTAAAAACAAAAGAAGTCAGTGAGAACCAGGAGCAAAAGAAAGAATTCTAGGTGCCATGTCTTACCATATTTGAATGCCCAGTTAAGTGCTTATGACAGTATCCGATTAAAAAAAAAAAAAAAAAAAAAAAAAAAAAAGTTTCTATCAGTCATGGACAAAACTCTGAAAACATGAATGCTAAAGGAACAGCAATCAAAAGCCAAATAACAAGAATGAAAATTTGTAATTTTAAATGTTATGATACTGCTGGGCCTAGTCTATGATGTACAAATATTTGAGGTTGGCAAATTCTTGATATCTAGTCCCCTAATTATTAGATGACACTTCCTCTGTACTATGGGCTCTCTCACAAACCCTATGCAAGTTATACAACCTAAAATCATGACACACATACCAAAAAAATATTTGTGAAGTTACATAAGCAGGCAGCTGGAAGCCAAGCGTTATGTATATTTTGATGATCAACATAAAATGTCAACATTCTAATACCAAATTAAGAAGTTTAACTTAAAACGAAGTCAGAAAAGAAAGAGAGAAAAGAAAAAAGAAAAGAAAAATATGATGCTGCATGTCACTTCATCATATTAAGATACTGCAGATCATTTGGAGTATAAGGACAGGCAGATATTAATCAACCACTTTAATGCACTTCTACTAGAGAAGTTTAGTTGGATATTATCAATATGAATCTAAAAAAAAAAATATAAAATTAAATCTGTGAAATGGCGCATATCCGATACCCCGAAAACATTTTTAATTGTCTGCTTTCCAGGTTAGAGAACAAAATCAGCTTCTAGATAATATGCTAATTAGATAAGCTAATGTAATTCAAGGCTGTGTGGCCCTCGCATTTTTTTTTGATTCATCATTCACTTAAATTCAAGTTACAAATTATCCGTCAGCCTGAAAGGTTTAGGAAGGAGAAAAGTCTGTTTTTTAGAATAAAATAGTCAACTAAAAACTAGCCTTGCCTATAACTATTCTTTCTAATTGAAATTTCCCTCATACACACTTTCTGCTCCTCTCTCCCCCCCATATGTAACACGTACAATCTCTAATTATATCCTTCACTATAAATGATATAGGCACAAATTCAAAGGCTGCTTTAAGGCTGAGACCACTTTTGCTGGTTTCCAGCTTACAGCAAATGTTTCCAATTAAATATGTGAATATATGACAAATTGCCAAACTCTCCTCCACACACTCTTAACAACACTGGGAGCCACAACTGAATAGAAAAAGTTTTATTCCACCATTTTGTGTTCACCTGGTGCCATCCCAGTCCACTGATATTGTTGAAAGACAGAGGTAGAAAATTCCAAGTGTTAAACTGATCTCTTGAAGTTCCTCTTTCTCGTTACTTAAGAATTGCAATGGAAAACCACAAACACTTGAAGCATCTGTCAGTCATTACATTACATTAAGGCAGAAGGATTTATGCGCTGCCAACACGAAAAAGAACACACACCTCAACATATTTTCAAATCTGATTCAGTTAAAAGTATCACTTAAAACATATTTGTTTTTAGACAATCATAAATCTGATTTTGCATCCCAGAATATCCTTAGAATCCAATCATGCAAATATTTATGCACATATCTTTACTGACAAAAGCACTCTAACGGTATCACATGCGTAAGTTACTTGTGTACATGTGTTGTCAGGGACTGACCATTTATGTTAATTGCTTGATTACTGTATTACATTATGATAGGTCCTAGACTTAAAATAAATATCTGTGGGTATGTCAATTCATGTGTACATCTAAAACTAAAAATATCTCACAAAACAAACCAGATCTAACAATCCAGAAAAGTCTCACCTTTACAGTGTCATTTATTAGGTCCTCACATATTTATTAAACAAAGCCAAGTAATCGTCTAAAAGGGATTAGCCTCTTTGTGTCTACAGTTACTCTTCTTTAAAAATAAATATAAATCTTTCCGAAAGCAGAATGGAAATGGGAAGAGAAACTTAAGTGTCCTAATTCATGCTTTTCCTGATAGAAGTTTATCAGGTAAGTTGCCTGCCTTACTATTTTCTGAAGCAAAATAAAGTGTGAACTCATGAGAGCCTGAGGGGGATGAATAGAAAGAAAATATAAGATTTAAAAATATCTTTCATATGCCAGGGGATATGAACTATGCTTCATCATTTGATGATTTAATACACTGGGATGCTGCTAAGACAAGATGCTGGCAACATTACAAATATTTTTGATTTACATTTCTCTTTATTGAGAAAGAGGTGATGAGAGCCATAGCTGCAATTTCAGACAATGGAGAACTAAGTCTACATACCCAAACTCTTGTTTTTCTTCGTGCAAACCAAATTCAGTGAAGTTCAGCATGGTGATTCATATTGCAGTGTCAGAAATAGTTGCCATTTTTATATAAAGAAATACCAGAAATGTTGGTAGAGTTTTCGTAACACCACTGTTCCAAATAATCATGGGACACCAGATTTTCACAAGCCTTTACAAGGTACTAAAAAAATAATGTATGCATTCACTTAGAGTACTCACATAATTATATCAATATGGACAGGATAGGACACGTTTATTTCCTTGGAACTTGGAGGTGTGTTTTTATATTTTGTGTTTACAAGATTAAAACTCTTTCTAATACCGGACTTACATGACACTGTAATTAGAAACAAAACATTCAGATAGTTACTATAAGCTTGTCTTATAGCATCTAGGAACACTGGTCAATGACCAGGAATTCTTTGGGCTAGACACTGGACACGCAAAGAACAAACAGGTGATCTCTGCCTCAAAGAGTTTACAATCCCATCGCAGGCCTAGAGACAACAGACTAATACCAACAGATAAAAAACAAAATGGAAGCTCAGAAGCACCACAAGGCAGCATAACCTATTCACTCTCTGCCACTAGCATATTCCTGAAGCAAAGCAATGTAGCTGTACTAGAGCTGCCATCACCACATGCTGGGACAAGCACTCAAGGTTGCTCTAAGGTGGCGATACTACCTATTTTCTGGGTTGGATTCAGTTTGGAGGGCATCTAGATATACCCAGTGAAAATATCAGTTTGTATCTAGACATTGAATGACAACCTACCACTATCATTTTTTTTGTAGGAAAAGTGTTTTCGCTTAACAGCAAGCTTTTGAATTACATTAATGTGATTGTCACCTCAGCCATTTATTTAGGTGGTTAATACATTTACCTCTGTGTTTAATGACTGACTAGAGCTAGGTGTGATACTGTGCAGGACTGGGGGAGCTATATTGCCTGCAAGTGGCATTACATCTAACCTACTTAAGGTCAGCTGAAACTAGAAGGAACTTTTTTGGCCTCAAGTAACACACAACCCAGATCTCCAAAGATGAAGCACGTGTGAACTAATCTACTGCACAACCCAATCCCTCCAGCCCAAAGTAGAAATATACAGACTCTTCTATACCGAGGCTTAACACATCAGGGCATTAGTAGTAAAACCCAAAACAGAATATTGATATGACTTGGTACTTCTCCTGTAAATGAGCATAAAACTGTCTTTTCTGACAAGGCTGCTTGAAAGACAAGCAAGAAGAGAAAGAACAAAAGATTTGGTAAGAGCCAGTGACCAGCATATTTTTCGCAAGTGTATTTATTAAGTTGTTCCAGAAATTTCTAAGACATTGTTGCAATTGTACATGCCTAAGAGTATGAATAAATAGAATAAGTCAGCTATTCAGAGCAATTCTTTTGAAGGAGTTTATGTTCATACATTTAAATTTTCATCCAAAAAAAACCATTGACTGAACGTGGAAACAAGAGCAAATCCTAATTGTTATACATGGCTATATTTGTTACATTTTTAAGTAATTCTGAGATTTTGCTCCACTGCCTCCAGCAAAACAAATGGTTGCATTGAAGCTGAGACATATCAGAGCTCTGGACCTCTCCAATTCATTTTGGAAGCCCATCTTTACAGGGTGACAAAACTAACGGGTGTAGAATTTAAGGCACAGAACATGCATAATGTAAAACCACAAGTAGTCACAAAATGTTCAATGGTGTGGGCTCTGAATTCATCAGGTGGTTAAGGTGTCCTCATTTTTGTCAAATGGCTTTGCCACTGGTCACCTATATAGGTCAGAGGGGGAAAGTGCTACATAAAGCTACAGAGCATACAACACAACTCTGTATTCTGTGCGCACTTACTTGCAAAAGAGGTATTTATTGATGTTTTAGGACATATAGTGTAGAAGTTATTGGGACAACTTTTAAACCCCTCTGCCTGTAAAAAAATATCTTTGATTGCTAAACTGTCAAGCATCTGTATCCATTTTTGTTTATATTAGCTGTAAGAGCCTTCAGGAAAAATGGCCTCTTAATGTTTTCCTACAGTGCCTAGGATAATATGACCAAATCTGTGTTGGGTCCAAACTGGACTCCTGAAATACAAATACAAATAACAGAACAAACAATAGCCACTTGTCACCTATGCCACTGCCCACACCTGAGAATTACAATTAAAAATGAACTGCACTTTTTTTTTTTTTTTTTTAAATACTGGTCTTTTCTCCTCTTTTTGCTTCTTTATGACATATAAATGAGTTCTAATTTTTTTTTCCCCTTTGCTTATACTCATGACTTAGAAGGGTCAGGTATGTGAGGTCAGATCTTCTCTAGTTTTGCTTGAAGACCTCTTGGAGGTCTCAGAGATGATTAATGTGAGACCTTAACACAGTAAAGAAATGCTGTGAGCAACCGATCTTTAACAAAGACATCCTTTCTTCTGAGGACTCATTATGTATTGCAGTTAAATAAGCATTAACAAAAAAAGGTTTCAGAAGCTGACTGAAAATTTTTTCTTTATCTCTGGTCTTGATTTCTGAGATATAATTTTATTTTTTTTCCTATAGCAAGAAGGCCAGCTAAACCGAAACTCTGGAGTAGCACACCTCTAGAGGCATAGCTAGGAGATGGAAGAGCTGTGCACATTTTGGTCACTGGGACAAGCTAGACACTTGTACTCCCACATAAGTTAAAGATACCTATGAAGGTATTTAGTAGACCAGCATGGCCAGGGCAGAAGGCCCTCCATCTGCATAGGCACATCCTTTAATCACTTCCATACATGTCCTTGTGCTTATGGTTGCCAAGTGAGAAAATAAGAGGCAAGAGACAGAACTCTCTCCAGGAGACCCTCTTTATTCAAGGGGCATCTCCCAAAAGCTGTTAGTTCCCTTACCACTAAAATTCCTTAAGAGAGTTATGACTTCTCTTACACCTTAGCCAAAGTACAGAACTGATATCAGAAACAAACAGTTCAGGCCTTCCTATGCATCACAGAAAAGAAGAAAAGACAAAAGCCCAATTGATTTTATTTGCAGAAGTTGCCCTTAAGAAAGTTGTAGAAGGCTCTGCTAATGACCTCAAATACCTTTTCCTTACATAATACTGTTATGATTTTAATATGTGATATCTCAGGATTTCACAGAGCCAGAAGCCAACATTATGCATCCAATTGGAAAGCTGGTTGGCTCCCGGGTCTAATGATATCAAACTCCAGCTGGACTGCAACCTAATACTCTTTAAACAGTAGTGTAATTTCTGGGAGAAATCACATATTTGATGGAAAGATGGTGTGGAGAGGCAGCGAAGTATGATTTTTAAGACACATTCCTAAGAGAACTGTTAGCTGTTTTAAACCCTATCAGAATTTGGAACATTAAAGAAAGTCTGAAGGATGGCTACAGAGCTGCAGAGGGAGAACACAGATTGGTAAGAAATGTACAAAGCTGCTGATTTTATTGTGGCGAAGCAGCGGAAAAGCTGCATAAAATGTTCAGTAATTCTATATGCCTGTATCTGCACACACATACTGAACAAATAAATACTTCTCAGTGCCATGGTTTGTTAGCTATAAAAAGGAGAAAATATGTATTTCACAGCAGCAAGGTGGGGGTTTACCTAATATATATAAATCACTTTGAGAACCTTGGATGGAACATGTACAGCAATGATCACAGCAGCATTGGCAGGAGAGGGTCCACCAAACTAAGTTTGCTTTTGGAATGAGCTTTCCAATGTTAGCTAAATTGTTAAATCAAATATAAAGTGCATCAACCTGTGGCAGAACAAAAAAAAGGAGCTTTCTTTGAAAAGGCTTGGGGGAGGCGCAGGGTGGCTCAGAGGGCAGCCAGTATAAGCCATGCACCTGTTGTAAACAAGCTAACTCCTGTGAT
>NW_005841903.1:2025358-2034384 GCF_000455745.1 Alligator sinensis
AAACAAACATAGAAGTTGTAGGAAGGACACCAAGGAAGTGGGCAGACAGTTTGACAACTACATCATTCTCCCTTTCCCTCTGCAGACTTGGAGTGTAATAAACCCCTTCTCTGTCTCCCCTATAGATAGTTACATAAACAAACTGTTCAGTGGAGGATTTAATGCCAGTCTTTAAAAGTGATTTTTTAAAGCTTTTCCTTTCTCTTTAAGGAGAAGAGAGAGCAGCCAGATCGGACTTCTGTTGACCTATGAACAATTTAAAAGCTAAAAGTGAGGGTGTTTTATTGTTACGCACTTCCTACTAGGGGAGAGCCAGCATTCTCACACTGTCTTAAACAGAAACTCTCCCTAGGCATTTTTCCTATATATAGGCATTCCTATTTTTTCTGTTAACCAAGCCAAAATCTTACATGCATCTACAATGCTGTGGAATCTCCAAGATTTGTGCTGAGGCAGTACTGTGTGACACTTAATAGAAATCATCACAAGCCCAGAAAAGGAGAAAACCCATTTCAAAGTATACAGATACTGATTTGCTTTTATGTTGTTAAACTTGGAGGAAGCAAGAGGCTCTTTAACAAACCTCACTACACTGTCAAATAAAAATGAGAAAGGAACTTTCCCATTAAGTCTAACTTAAGTCTCTCCTCCCAAAAACTTTAACTATGACTAGCTCTTCAAAGCCTTCCAAAATGTTGAGTATCTTTGCTTCGACCTCTGAAGATCAGGAAATACACCATTAAGATATACTTCAGCCTTGCCTTACAGTCTCTTTCATCCCTAGAGCTAACAAGAGCCACAGGAGACAGACTCCAAGGATGCAACCTAAGTTTAGACTGAACTTGCCATTTTTAGCCTGACCCAAGTCATATAAACGTTTGTAGGCCTAGCAGTTTAGACCGAATTAAGTTTGACTAGGTGGATCTAAACCTAACACACCCTAAAAGTCTGTTACTGCTAGGGCTCTCCCAGAGAGTAAGTAAATGTGTTCCTTCACATGGAAGGTTGCATCCCAGAGAACTGTGTTCTCTCCTTTTGTCTGCGCGCATTCCAACTGCCTTAGGGACAGTGCATTTACTGGGGCAGGAATAACTTGCAGTGAGTTACCATAGCTCACACTGTGGTATGAAGAGAGGTGCATCTGCATGTAAAGGGGTTGTGAACCTCTTTGTTTTTATACACAGTTATGTGGATTTTTCAAGCAGAGGAGCACTATTGTCCTTAGCTGTAGTGAGGGATTTGTATGCAGGAGCATACTACAGGACAGGTAAGTGCAGGTCATGAGGTTCAGAGGGAATCCCAAGGACAATAGTCAATGAATGTTCACATCTGGCAATCCTGAGCTAACTTGTGCAGAACAGGCAAAAATGATCAAGTGAAGGCCAGATGTAGCCAGCTGGTATTCACCAATTCTGCCCTAGTTGGAGCACAGTCCAATGCATCCTGACAAAGCTCCACATCATCTGGGAGGGTAGAGAGCTACAATAAGTGGATGGAGGAGGACTGAAGGTTGCAGGGCAGAGTTGGTGTGTACCTTAACTGTGTGTTTCCTGGTCTAAGTGCATTCACCAGTCTTGAATGCTGCTAGTCATCCATAACACTGTCTCTACTATGTTTCACAAGCAATTAATTTCTCTTTGTTGGAGAATTGTAATTGGAATCAAGTGGGAGCATGACTGAGAGAACAAGACTTCCTCAGTACCACTCTCTAGCAGCCACACCCTCTTCCTAGTTTCTTCATGCCCTTCGTCAGAGCTGGTAACGCTAAGGGAAGGAACAGAGATGGTAACTTTTCGACTGTACATTTACCAAATGGGTATCAGACTTTATCGCAGATCAAGTCAAGTGAGTGTTATCAGTAAGAGGGAGGACTTCCAGCCATGTCCAAAAAATGTTGAAAGTCTAGGTATTCTCATTAATGTAATCTTTAAGTAGAGAGGTGGCCATAATTTGGGAACCTCTTACTTCAGTGAGATCAAATTTGAATCATTAACCTTTCCCAGATGCCAGTGTGGCACAACAATTTCCAAGACAAGCCAAGTGAACATGAATTTTAGAGCACTAACACAAATCAACTTTTAAACAGTACGCTAATCTCAACCTTCACTAGTGTTACTGCCCCATCACCACCTATTAAAAGACTAAAGCTCAGTTCAACCATTTTTTTGTGGTGGGTGCTTAAAACAAGAGAGAACAGGGGATTCCTGCACTTTAAAAGCTACTGATTAAGACACAGGTGTACATTTCAGAGTGGCCTAAAAAGCTCTGCTGTTTTCAGAGGGTAACAGGAGCATAGCCAAGAGACAAGCAGATATTTATCAAAGGAATTGTTTTTGCTACTAAATGGCCAATTGAAGCCCATGCCACTCTGCTGTATATCTGTGTCACCATAGTCCCAATAAATGAACCATTCTGATTAGTTATGAGAGTATCTGAAAACCCCCAAGAGACTGATAACACTCACTTTGCCAGCCAATCAATCATTCTGACTCTACAGCCTCACAGATGTGTGTGCACGTGCACGCACACACTTACTATGAACTGAGTTGTTCTGAACTACTACCCACCTCCCCAAAACAAATGTTTTAATCTATTAAGCAAAAGACACTTACAAAAAAACAGCCAGATAATATTTTGAAGGTACAGAAAACTGTAACAAGATCAGGGCACAGTTTATCTACACTGTATATTAAGCATCGTATTAAGCAAGTTGATGGGCTAGTATCCTTCAATTAATGCCACCCAACCTAGGATTGACTTACATTTGTGAAATAAATCACCAGGAAACTTTTTACACACACACACACACACACACACACACACACACACACACAGAGCCTCATTCCCACTGTGATCCTCCCTCTCCCTCCCCTCCCCACCCCCACATGGTTTACAGTAGTAAGAACAAGAAACAGTTGAAACAGGCCAGGTAAAGAGATTAGAAAAATTACCGTGTTGATTTTACATGACATGGTATGCAAGGTATATGAAGCCTGCTGCTTCCATTTCCATGCAAACTTCTAGTTGATATATGTATTAAGTACCTAAAATCTACAATTCAGTATTGTTTGTATCTTCTGTTTTACCTTAAGCTTGCAGGAAACAATAGCTGCTGTGGAAAGGGGGATATAAAAATGTCCCTACCTCACAAACTAAGCAACTAGCTGAGAGCCTGCATACACAATACACACAGAAGCTGGGCTAGCCAAAGCCAGTTATACCACTGTGCTGCTGTAGCCTGGCAAAGAAAGCTCAGAGCAACTACAATGTATTTGCTCTTGCAATCAATACCACATACTGAGAAACTGAAATATGGTTCTGCTGAAGGGGAGATAGCAACTGTACTGCCTACAGAGCTGGGAGACACAGAGCAGTTTGTGTGTGGTTTCCATAGGTCTGGAGAAGATGCCTTAGCATTATGACATCTGCTTTATAAATCAACTTTCTAACATTCACTGACATATAAAAATTGAGACAGGAGAAAATCAAATCGCAAGCTCCTTATGCAGATAAACAGGAAGCATAGGAGCAATCCAAATCCACAGCTTTAAGGAATTTCCACAGATTTTGTAGTACCATGAATATTAATGTTTGTAAGTGATTCTTTTCTATTGCATTGAAATACCCTTCACACTTCACTCTGGGAATCACTTCACCGTTGCTCTATAGTCAGATAGACACAGTATCATGAAAAAAAGGACAAACTTCCTATATTCATCTTAATAGAGTGTTAATTTGATAGCTTAGATGTGTCCAATTGAATGCTAATTATTATTTAATAACTAGACAAAATCCAAGACACCCAATTTGAATTACTGAAATAACATTAGAAGAGGCCCCTAGATTTGTTTTGGTTTTAGCCTATCAGTACCTAGACTTTAACTTACAAGTAAAACCTTACCCTTTCTTCCTCAGAATCAACAGGATCCAGCTGTTCCCCGTTTCAGTAAAAGATGTATACGTTACTGTTTTTACCTGCATATACAAGTTTAAAAGGTATAACTGTTGCAACTGAGGCAAACTTCAGACAGCTTAAATCAAACAAGTATAAGTCTAAGATAATCATGTTCCTTTAGGTTATAGTCTGTGAATGAAGTTAATTTATCTTAACATTGGTTGGAAATTTAGTTTAGACAGACTTAGATGATTACCTATGAAAGATAACTCATTCCTATTAGAAAAAAAAATCTATGCTGATTTTTCTCCCTTTTTCTAGGAAAAGGATAGTGCCAGTGCTCAACTTGCTGACCAAGCTGCACAAAACACATCAATGCATCTCAGCCCACTAGAACCAAAATATCATGTGACCGAGCCTATGAACATACTCTACTCTCATAATCTACTACTGCCTCCAACAGTCTAACTATGCAGATCCATTGCATCTCATCACCTGGACATTTCTCTTGCAATTCTAAAATACCCTAAAATTACCAGCCTAGATGCCAATTGATCCTATAAAACCCAATGTAAAAAAATACTGCTACATAAAAAGTATTTGCTTTTAGGGGGAAGAAAGCAAGAAAAAGTGACAAAGTAACACTGATTTTGCAGATATTTTGGTTTTAATCCAAAAATACATTTTAAAATTAATTTCTAGACCCATCATCAAGACAGCTTAGATCCATCGAAAACTCAGTAAAATGAACAAAAAATGCTTGTACAAATACTGGATAGACCCAACACAAAATATTCTTCATTCTACATCTTGATTAAATATACCTCTTTAAAAACCATATCTAAGTGGATAAAGGCTTGTATTCCTTGTCCCAAAGCCATCAGTATATCAGTGCAATCATGAACTAATTCTAAACTGTGCAGTAATAGTCTTGTCACTTTCTTTGCTGTAATACAGTATAGGATTTAACAGAAATTGGTACAACTAGGAGTGAACAAATCAGTCAATTGCATAGCAGTCAAATACACTACCACAAGTACCAACTTCAGTCCTACTTATTTATAAGAAACAGATTTCCAGGTAAAAGAGTAACCATTCCAGATTTTTTCCAGCACTATCGTCTCCAGGATGTTATGACATGGTGTCCAAATACCAAGAGACCCTGGCCAACCATTATGTTTGTTCCCCAGAGTCATATACTAGTCTGTGTAACTTGGACCACCTTGCTCTCATATGTGCTCGGACAAACAGTAAGAGAGAAGAAACTCTTATAATGTTTTTCCTTGTATACAAACCCCTTCCCCTCCCCCCCAAAAAAACAAAAACAAAAAACAAAACACGTTTTCCTGGCAGTCAGCACACACATCAAGTTGCTGGGACCAGTCAGTTTCTTTTAAACTGTAGCATTACTGATATAATTGCCACCTATGAGTTTTGCTGGGGACACAAAACCTTTGGAACCTATAAAAGTAGAAGAGCTATCAGGTAAAGGGCAGGCAACTCCCAAGAAAACTTATGAATGGAAACATATGTTACATTAAATTCTATTACTTCAGCTCCTTGTAGTACTTAAGAAACATCCTAAAAACCTTTCAGGGTATGAAAACAATTCCACGGTCTTTTTTGGCTTACTGTAGTTAAGGTATCTTAGAAAACAAAATTCTATAGTACACTCAGATCAAGTTCCTATTTTTATCTCAGACAGGACAAAACACGCACTGTCTACCTATGCAGCAATGTGATCCTTTCCCAAAACAAAGTTTTCATTTATCATTTGGCAGAGACTTATTTTTTCTTTCACAATTGTAGCCAAAATGTATTTGAAGTGTCCTGGACCATAAGCACTGACATGAACGTTGCAGGTCAAGTGAGAAACAATTTTGGGCTTAAAAATAACAAAACAAAACAAAACCAAAACACAAAGTTTAATTTTTAATATTAGTGTATAAATTGTAAGAGAAGCAGCTTCAAGATAGATATTTTTCCTTGATTAGGGGAAAGCCACAGATCCACCAATTAAATCCTAGCATTTTGTTTATTCTTAATTCCTAAAGACACTTTCTAGGTTTTCAGTTCCTATATTTCTTGAATATTTTTTCACTTTTTATTATAAAATAGCTACAACAGATACTCCAAAATTCACTACTGCCTATGCAGTCAGGGAGAAAAGTCTTCTCAGCCTGAGAATTTTTGAAGGGTCATAAGATGCTAATGTAATCTAAAGTAGTGATCAAAATAGTTAATTTCATTCTCTATTCTGGGATATTTAGATGATTTCAAGTCATTTTTTCCACAATCTCATTTAAAAAAAAAATAAACGGCCTTTTCTTTCTCCCTCCCCACCCAAACTCAGAGGAAAACAGTATCTATCACCAAATGCACTCAACTAGCCCCAAAGTCACACGTGCTCTATTGCAGATCTTGCTTTCAATGTCTCTTTTGTTTGATGGCTGGTGTTTCAACATCCTCGACTTGAACAGAAAAAGGTCAGCGCAAGTCTTCTGGCATTCATAAACCTGAATCAGGCCCCGCCAAGAGAAGATTGATGCCATAGTAAATTTCCCCTCGATCAAAAGAAGGGGGAGCAAGTTTGAAGCAGAGACCAACTCTCTGTCTGTTAGAGTAATCCTACTGCCGGTAGCGCCTTCAAGCATACAGTTTTGCTGCACTCTTTTATCAAACTTTTCTTCTGCTGCCTGGATATTGATTTCGGGTTAGAACTTCTCCCACAGTGCAAAGTTATTACACAAATGTTCCAACTTGAATAGCCTTTCATCAGCACGAGTCTTGCCTAGCCTAGTCCTGGGGCTTTTTTTTTTTTAACCTTTCAATTACCCTCATGTTCCTACCCTATACCCCACCCCCCCTTTCCCCATTCCTTTCCTGTCTAGAGGAGGAGACTGCATCATTAACCTTCCAATTTACAAGGCCAAGTTCCATATTGCAGCTATAAAGAAGCTGTTGCTACAGATTTCTTAAAAGCTCTGGCACTTCAAGGCAGTTGAAACTACTCAGCCAGGGCTCAGAGGCAAAGCCTTGCCAGAGCATTAATGGGCTTTTGCCCTTTTAAATTTGATAAGCCTGTCGCCTTTCTGATGCACCCAGTTCTATTCAGGGTTCTAAATGGCCATTTCATATTTAAAAGAAAGCTTGCATAGGTAGCACCCTAAAACTTGCCCAGGTCATTCATCTCCCCCCAGCTCTCTTACTGTCTCTTAGGAAACCTTTGATAGAGCATTTGTTCAGGCTGCCAAGTTAAATCCTCCTCTCTCATGTCAATGCATTGAAAAAAGCAGTCAGAACACCAGCTTCACTCAGGCCTGCTGAAGTAAATGGAGAAAACCAATTCCTTTGGCACTACAGAGCTATTAAGCTCTTTGCAGATTATTAACTGAAGCACAAAAATACACACTGTGCACAACCAGACAGTAAGGCAGGGTTCTTCCTTAAGTTAGCTTCAGTCCCAGTAAATTACCTCTATGGCCGCAGTTTCTAATTCTCAGGGCAGCTGCCTGGACTGGTTAGTGGGACCCCCCACAATCAGAGACAAAAGCAATTTCCTAGCCATGTTTTTGTTATGTTTTCGCTATTATGCCCATTTCAGCTTTATTAAACATTTTAATCATGGTTGTGGCAGCAGAGAGAACTGAAGATCTAGCCTTGTGTTCCTAACCAACCTCATAAGAGAGCACTGAAATTCAACTTTACACGTGTAAACCAAAGTTTGCAGTTTGGAAAATGGTTCTAGTTAGAACTTGCCGGCTTCTCCCAACCTCTGCTTTTCCCCAGATCACAAAGCCAGCCTAAAACATCACCCCAAATCATTAGAGGAGGAATAAAGCAGGACCAGATCGCTCCTATTTTGATGTTTACATTCCTTAAGTGTCTTTTAACTGACTGCCATTCTCCCTTTTGCTGCAGCTACCTCAGCCAGTCTCCCGTGAAAATGATTCCCTCCTTTTTCCTTTCACAATGGCAAGAAAGCAGGAGCTGGGCTCTTTCAGTCGGCCCCTCTTTCTCTCGCTTCCCCCCCCCGCCTTTGGCTTCCTGGACAGATGTACACAGGAGAGAGAGCGAGGGAGGGAGAGAGAGACTGCTCCTTCCTCCTGCCTTGTGAGAGGCCCCAGTCCCAACTGGCTTTCAAAACCCAGACACAAGGAATTTACACTCAGGCAAGCTTCCCAAAGCCCGGAAAACGTGCCCAATCTCTCCCCACGCTTCTCCCCCTCCTCCAAAAAAGGCTTTAGGTATTACAGCCCTCTTGGATCACCCCCTCCCCAAAGATTCCTGCGTCCCCAGAGCGACTGAGCAGAAGCCCCTGTCGGTGCACAGCAAGAGCCGCCTTGAAAGCAGGCAGGAAAGGTAAACTGGGCAGAGAAACAGAAGCTCTCCGGATTATTTTAAAACCTCCTTTGTTTTTATGGCAAAGGCTCTGGCTCGCTCCCTCTCCCTCATGCGTGCCTGAGTCGCAACATTGTTTCAGCTTTTAAAACTTAGATGTACAGTACAGCAGAAAGCCCTCTTGAAGCTGGAAATTTCAGGTCCCCCTTCACTCGCATACACACCCCCACCTCTCTTTCCCCGGCACTGCCCCCCCATCTTCCCCCACCTCAAAGGGAAACAAAAAGTGATCCGAGCCCCCACCGCCTATAATATAAAACATGCCGAGTCCTTTCATCCCTGTCCTCTACAATGACCAAAAAAGCAAAGAATTTCCTAAGCAAAGCTGTCCCCTGTCCCCCTCGATCTCGTTTTCTTTATTTGTTTCACTCCTCCCCCCCCAACCTTTCCCCTCTCTTTTCCCAGGCACACAGATACAACCTGTCCCTTTAAGAAGTCTAAACACATTTTCTTGTCTTGCAAAAAAAAAAAAAATTGTATATACATATATATATTTCCTTAGCTTGGTTACTCCATTGTTTCTTCTCATTCAGCACACAGCCCCTGCCCGGTCACACACAGGGAGGTGTGAACAGAAGACTGAAATAGACGTGAAACTTACCTACAGATTGCAAAGCAGGCTTGCAGCAGGGAAAATAATAAGGAAGAAGGCAGGCAAAATCCTCTTTCCTCAACTGATTTGCAGCACTGTTCGGGTGGCTTAATTTTTTTTTTTTTTTAATTTAAAAGC
>NW_005841903.1:2034394-2035236 GCF_000455745.1 Alligator sinensis
TTTTTGCCCACAGACAGTGAAAAGGAGCTCAATGTTAGTGGGTGAGTAAGTGAATCAACTAGCAGAGAGCACAGCAAGTTGAAGTGTCAAATTACATTGGCTATTCTATTACCAAAGGGCCATGCTTTGTGGCTGTTGGCAAAATCTGTCCCAGATTCCTATCTGAAAGGGAGCTGCCTCCTGGAGGGATGTTCTTTCTCTCGCCCTCTCCCTCCCCTCTTTTTTTCCCCTCCCCCATCACATGAAGTTATAATCTTACAGTTTAAAAAATGCAAATATTGTTTTACAAGATTAAAAGAAAAAGATCAAAGAGGGAAATCTCTCAATCCCAGCGGATTGCGTGCAGCTAAACCCCTTCCAGATTGGAAGAGAAAGCACGGGAATATCCTCCCCTCTGTATTTTTGTATGATTAAAGGGGTGGGGTGGGGGGACACCGCTGAGGAACGTGTCCCCGTGAAAGCCTCGCTCCCGGGCGGAGGAAGAGGAAGGCGCTGGGCTCATTGCGGGGAAGTGTCAAGACATTTCACCTTTTACTTGTTTGCTTTCCACGCGAGCAGCCGCATAACCGAGGAGCCGCTGCGGGCTGCCCGGCTCCCCCCCCGGAGAGGAACGAGTGTAGCCGCGCAGGGGCAGGGAAGCCTTTTTTTCGGGAAATCAGCAGCGAGTCATTGTGCCTCCAGCCAGCGTGGGCAGCAGCGCCCGCCCCGCTCTCCCGCACCCGGAGGCGGTGGCTGGTGTCTCCGCAAGCTCCAGAGCTTCCCCAAAGCAGGACGGCTCCGGAAAGAGGGAGGGGAAACATCCAGGGAGGAGGGGTTGGGGTTTTATTATTATTTTAATAGGA
>NW_005841903.1:2035246-2035785 GCF_000455745.1 Alligator sinensis
GCGGGTGCCCAATTACCCCTGAAAGTTTGATAGTGCTCTTCGCAATCAATTCAAATCCCTCCCCTCCGCAGCACTTTTTGCGCCTGCCCCTGCAAGGCAGGCCCTCCCCAGCGCCGCTGCCTCAGCAGAGCAGCCGAGTAGCAGTAATACCAGGGCTTTTTGGGGCTTTTTTTCCTCCCACCCGTTTCTTTTCTTTTCTTGTGGAGGCAATCCAGCGCGCTTCCCCAGAGGAAAACCCCTTGAGCTCCGAGCCCCTTCCCCTTGATACAACACTTCCAGGACAATCAATATTTTATGATGAGTTGTTAATAAGCCTAATATATTCATTCCGGTTCCAACGGGGCTTGTTAGATTATACAATTAAGATAAGCAATTTCAACAGTGCCAGGCAGGCAGCTCCTCGCCGGCTCCCCTGTTTGGTTGCGGGAGGCGGCGGCTGCTTCGTGGGGCTGCGCAGTCAGTCCAGGGGTGGCTTCCTCCCGGCCCCGCTCGCACTCGGAGCTACGGAGCCGGCGGCCGCCCTGGGGCTTCCCCTCAGC
>NW_005841903.1:2035820-2049999 GCF_000455745.1 Alligator sinensis
TGAGAGCAGCCGCCGCCGCCGCCGCCGCAGAGCGGGCGGAGTGACGTCAGGGAACAATGCCTGTGCCAGAGGCCTCGCGCGCGCACACGCACGCACACACACACACTCACGGGGCCGCTTCCCCCTAGCTCACACGCACCGCGCGGCTCTCGGGCCCCGCTCCTTAAAGGGACACCGGCCTCCGCCTCGGGCGCCCCGGCGGCACAACCGGGCTCTGAGAGAGCCCGCAGGCACCGCACCGCACCTCCGCCAGAGCGCTGCCTGAGCACCTGGCCCGGAGGAAGCCGCGAGCCCTCCCGGCACAAGCGTGTCCGTGCCGGGCGGCAGGAGCACGCGCCCGGTGACGCCCTCACGCGGCACGAAGGGCTGGTGCCAAAGCTCCCCCCGCACCCCGCTCCCTTCCCCCGTGGCTCCCGGGCTCTGGGTCTTTGTACTTCTGCGACTTCAGGCAAGTCACTCAGACCCCACTCGTGCACCTGTCCTGGTTTCGGGATGTCTTTTATGGCCCCAGAATATTTGCAGCCTCAGGGCCCCAGGCCGACTTTTTCAAAGAGGCCCCCTCGTTTTGGGTGATGGGTGATGCCATTGCCTGTCCAGAGGTGCTGAGCGCCAAAGCCAAGTAAAAGCAGTAAAAAGATAAGATTTAGGGGCTTCACCTCATCTGGCACCTGCAGGTTCCATGGACTTCAGTCCTGGGCTATTTGCACCTCTGAAGAGCAGAGCTGTAAAGATATTTTAGGTGCCCAAGTACAAACACCTTGGGGCAGGGACTATTATTTTGTTCCCTATTTATACAGCATTCAGCACAGTGGGCTCAAGGCATAGGACTGCTTATGTGCTCCTGTGATAAAATAATAAATGGCAGCAGTACTGTCAATAGCACCTTGGTGCTTAACACCTATTAATTTTGAGGCACCTAACTACTTTCAAAGAGGCTTTGCAAACACTTAACTGCTCTAAAAACTTTGGGATGACATGTCTCACATTGATTGATCATCCCAAAACTAAAGCACTCAAAACTAGGGACGGCCTCTTTTGGAAATGTAAACCTTAATCTATCTGTGTTTATAGTCTTTATTTGGAAAATAAGGGTAGTAATAATAGTTTATCTCTAGAGATGGGGTGTTTTGTGGCTCAATCTTGCTTGTAACATGTTTGGAGATTCGTAATTGGAAGGTTCTGTAGAAAGGAAAAGGTAATGATTTTATTATTATAGAAGTGCAAAATGTTGTCACTCTGGGCCTGTAAAGAACACCATAATGTTTAATATGACAAATACTGATATCTTGAGTGGATTTTCAGTGGAAGTCTGTATGAACAAATGTATTTTAAACATTAACCTTAGCATGGGTAACTTGACCAGGGTACTTAATTTTTATTAATTAGGATTATTTAGGTAATGTTTGTGCAACCTTTCTGACATGTGAGGTACTTTATCAATATTAAGTACAGTTTTCAATAACAGGATTTTTTTTTTAAATAACATATTTTTCAATTGTCTAAAGTACAGGTTTCACTGTCTGCAAGCTCAGAGGGGTCCCTGTGACGAGATGAGGACTGCAACTATGTTCTGTTCTGGTTCTTCTGAAGGTTGAGTGCTGGTGTTGAACAGTTACAGAATTTGAATATGAATTTTGGCCAACCCTGCCTAAGACCATCAGCCCCACCTTGTTTTACTCTTCTTTAAATATGATGATCCCTCTGCCTCTTCATTTTTACAGTACATTGTCCTTTCTTTGAGATACATAAACCCCAATAATTTTAACCAGCAGTCCAGAAATTAGAAAGATGGATACTGTTTAGTCAATGCAGCCCATAAATCATTCTGCTCCCGAGCCTGCCTTTGATGCCCATTATTAAAACGTGGGCTGAATAAACCCAGCCTTCTGAGTAACTGATGATGGCATTGTACCCATGCAGTCATTTCATTATAATCACGCAGATGATATGTCATTAGCATCACACCTTAATAGCAGATTAATTTGCAATTAATTTCCTTTTCTGATTAAATGATCAGCTTGCCAAGGAGTCAAAACTTTTCGTTTTACAGTATACAAAGCCAGAGGCAAAAGTTAGGTTTACCCCTCTCTCTCTCTCTCTTTCTTTTGTAATGTTTTAGAACAATGTAGTTTTAAGGCATAGATTTTGCAGAATTAGGAAATTAAATGTCCCTCTGTGATAGAAAAAATGTTTACAAGACCATATTCAGTTCTCTGTACTTAAGCATAATTTCCGCTCATGTCGAAGAGGTGGAAAATGTAACTAGAAAGCTGTTATGGATATGATATTATGTATAATGTTTTAATTCCTCAGGAGTCTATCACTTTGCCACAGAACAGCTTCCTTTTAACTGCATTGTGTAGGATTTTGGTTTTTTTTTCAAATCTACCATGCCACCTTGTGCTGTGATCCTGTCATCTTTCACCAACTAAACAAATGTTGCTGGATCAGTTCAGGACTGGGAAAAATAAAGGTGTTGCAGGAAGTGTGTTTGGTAATTTAGGAGGTGTCCTCATGCCCTCTCAGTCTACTAAATCAATCCTCCCAGTGCAGTGGTAGGTAGCACCATGATGCTAGTAGAGGTACAGTCTGAATGGATGAGACATACAACTGAGGTCCCAGCAACTTGTAGTCATTAGAGATCAGATAACACTTTTTGTAAGAAGGGTGTTAACCACAGCTAACAATACTGTTAGATTCTGGCTATCGGAAGTCCCAGCCTATTCTCATTTGGGTACAATAACCTTAGGTTGTTGCTGGGTTAAACACCTGCCATGTTGTATCCCAGAAGTGGCTGCAGTGATCCACTTGGAAGCTGTATTTCAGAATCGGTTAGTTTCTGAAATTCTTTGGAATAAGAGGCATTATATAAACCTAAGATTAGAGATAATGATAAAAATGTGTCATGTCTGCTCAACCACAATTCAGGAAGCTGCAAAGGTGTCTAGCTACTACTTTCTTTGATCCTGGGGTCAGTCTTCTACATAAGATACAGCACTTTTAGGGCTGTTTTAATTAACTCCCAGTGACTGGTTCTAGCAGCTGAGGTTTGTTCAGTCTATAGAATGTTTTGGTCACGTACTCTTAGACATGTCAGTAAAATGGGTGACACAAGAAGTACTACAGTGGCTCTAAATCACCTACAGATTTCCCTTACAGGGAAAGCCAGGGGCCAGATCAATTTGCTATTCAATTAGTTTGCACAGCCAGAGCAACAAAAAACAGGCTTTGCAGGGCTGAGGATCAGGTCCAAGGGGGAGCAGAGGAGGGTTACTTAATTTTTTTTAATGTTTTTAGTGTGTGGGCTGCACTTGAGTGCCTGTTCTTGATAATGGCTATAACCAGCCATTCCAACAGAAATCAAGCAGGCTTTAGCAAATGCACTTCAGTCCTGGTTTAACATTGTTTTGCTGCTGCAACACTAAAACCTCCCCTGAGTAAGAGAAGACAGCCAGTTGCCCCAAATCATATTACACTTTTGGTGGTCATGTCCACAAGGGACTAGATTGAATCTGCTAACCTCATTTTTCCTAGATAATCTAAGACAGATTTGAAACTTCTTCTCCAGAGGATAGCATAATAAACCAGTGCATCACCTCACCCTCATCCTCTTCAGCTGTAGTCTAAATTATTAGTTTTTGCTGCTACCATAATTCACATTATAATGAAAATGGAATTGATCCTAACTCCATACAGGTGCTTAACTCCTTATGGGTTTGTCTACACTGCAGTTATTGCAGCAAATGGCTTAGCAAGCTAGAGTATTGCTAGTAATGTAGCCAGTCATGCAGGGCAGGCTGCAAGACTCACTTGAGAAGCTGAGTAAATACTCAGACAGTTATCCATGCAAAGCTGCATGCTACCATAGCTGCACTTTTAGCTGTACTTGAATTAGCTATTTTAAAGCTAGTTCATATCAGCCTAAGTGAGCTGCTGGGGTCTAGATGTATCATACCCAATATGCTGCGGACACCAATGTTTGGTTCCATCATACTGTACCAGTTCTTCTGATTTAACATGATTTAAATAAAGGCCTGATGCATATTCTTGCTCTTCTAGTGCTTGCATTACCAATCAAAAGCAGGACATCATTGTGCTAGATGCTGTTTTGACATGGGAAGAGACACTCCTATCTCTGCGTTGTTCTTAACCTTTACAAAGCTCTTCTCATGCATCAATGGTGCAGTGCTCTTGGGTATATTCCTCTATTTATAACAAATCATGTCTGGGGCCTGTCCTGCAAATAGTCACTATGGGTTCAAATAATATTGCCTAGAAAATGAATACAGACTCCAAGTGCTTTTTAGATCTCAAATTACTGTCCATCACAAGCAAAAACATTAAAGGCAGTAGTGCAAAACCATGTATTTTGCTGTGTATGATAAGAACATGTATAGTTTAGTGAGGCATAGAAAAAATAAGGTTTATTTGGATTTTGCAGTTGAAAATGAAATTGCAGTGCAACAAACATTAAGTAAATTTGCAGTTATGCAATTGGAGTCTTGAAGGAAAAAATAAACAAGTTTAAAGAGAAAAACAAATTGAAAACAAATTACAAGATGTTAAGAGGGAAGTGGCAAGAGGTTTGTGCCTCCCTGCCTCCTTCTCCCACCCTCCACCTCCCCAGCTTTTTCCTCTGAGGCTTTTAAAACATTTACACACACTTAGATTCTTTCCCTTTTGCTCTTCCTCAGGCTAAGTCACACACTGCAGAAGCAAAAACAAGGGAGCAGATTCCTTCATGACAACTCCAGGATTACAGCACAGGATAGTTTGTAGGCAGTATGCTCAAATGCATCCCTTCCTTCCTGGGAAATTATACCCCTTAACCTGCCCCTAAACCTGATCCATCTGAACTTGGCAGGAAAGATATTTAAACACTAATTGCACCACACAAATTGATCTCTGCACTTGTGTGGAACCTCTTGAGCTTTACAGGTGCCAATGCAGAAAAGTACACTTTAGACCCCAGTTTTACACCCATTTATGTACATGTTTAACTTTAAGAGTCAAGTAGTTCCACTAAGCTCCTTGGAAATGCTAATGTGCTTCATATTAAGTGGGCACCTAAGTTTTTACAGATTTTAAGTCGTAATAGAACATGATAAGTAGTTTTCATCTGGTGGCAATGCTATACTGAGAAGATTTAATAGATGTGGCAATGTACATGAGAAGATTTAATAGATGTGGCAACTAAGCTAAAGCTATTAAAACATTTAAAAAACTATGGCTGGCAAGGATTGAAATTTAGGGTGCAAGCAGTAAAGATTGAAAAATTAGATCTGAAAAAACTACACAGCAGAAAGAGGCAGTAAGTCATAAATGTACAGAGTGTGAGCTTGGCATACGTGAACTGGATAAATGATAAATTCAATATATAATAAACATCGTATTATTTATACAATGCCCAAGGTATACATTACAGAGACATAAACATTAGTCATTATTATAATGCCTAGAATCTTTCATTTGAAAGGACTGTCAGCATGCTGTCAGAGATGGAGCCATACCAAGCACCTCTCAACTTCAAAGCAGTTTGAATATAAATGTAGCTTTGGTCCAGATCCAGTAATGGAGTGAACCAAAACATTGGATCCAAACATTCCTAAAGAGTAGGGAAGTTCTGATCTAATAGGTTAGACTTATTTAGAAAGGTTTGGACAAGGACAATCCAGCCTTCAGCCCTGTTTTCCTGTGATTCCAGAGCTATAATTCAAGGTCTGGGCCTCCTTGCTTCTATCTAATTCGATCTTTCAACAATACTGCACAACAGTAAGAAAAGAAATGAAGGGGAATAACTTTTCTAATTGAAACTCAGGAGAATACAAATGGGGGGGGTGGGGGATATAATCCTCCTAACTGGACCTGGGCCGCAACGTTATGGCTAACAAGCATGTTCCTTCACCTAATGTAAGAAGATCTGTAGTGACTATAACTTTTAAGGCCTCATTTTTAATCTCTTCCAGGTGATGCAGACAGGTACATTAGCCAATATCACCCAAGTTAGCCAGAATATTGCTGAAGATGCAAATAATGTAAATTCCCTTCAGTGAAGGGGAAGAAAGAATAAAGTGCTTCTCTTATCATGTTGATGCCACTGCCCAGTGTGGATACAGATTCTTTTGCCAGACTGGTTTTTTGTTTTTTGTTTTTACTGGGGAAAGGTAATTTGATTTAAAGGAAAACAAATGGAGTTTCCTGTAAAGCAAAAATGTTAGATTCTGAGACCTATTCTGCTTCTTCTACAAAACCTGATAAATGATATGACCCAGGCATATGAAAAGGTAAGTTACAGAAAGAACCCAGGTATTGCTGGAGATAATAATGCTACTAGGCCAGGATCAATTAGGTGTGGAAATTCTCCATTATTAGAGATTTCCCAGACTGTGGGAGTGTTTAGATCATGAGTTTTTGACAGGCCTATCCATATTTGATGTGGTATGATAGGAAATCAGGTTATATACAAATGGACATTGTTTAGAGAGGACAATGAGGATTGCTTCTTTCCAAACAAAATCCTACCCTCTCTTAATATTATATCAGTGACAGAGCTAATTGTACTAAAAAAAATGCAACTTTAAGTATGTTTATGACTTGATTCCCCATTTAGAATACATTCTCTCTATTTAGACTCCTTTAAATTTTTCACTGACTATCTTGTGCCACAAGAGAGATGGTTAATAACATTTAAGAAAAAAAGCATTTCACAACATATGAATAAATAAACATAAGTTGTATACACAATAAAACACTCTGGTGCGTAGATTTTATGCTTTCATGTGGATGAGGCACAAAGTAAGACTTTCATTGTATTTAATGGCAACAATTAGCTTCCCTTAATCGTCAGTGTTTTAACAGATGCTAGTGGTTTTCTGTTAAAAATGAGGTAGAACTGTAGACACTCAGGTTTGATGAAACAGTTAACAAAAGTATTTTTGTGAGTATATTCCAAATAAACATCCTAAGGCAGAACCTGTGTTTCATTAAGGTCAGCTAACAAGAAATAGGTCATTTTCTCTGGATGTGCTGTTTTAAGTCACAGCAAGTGATGAAGCACTATGGCTAGGGACAGAAGTTACACATAAACTGGTTTAAGTGATCAGAAATTTGTTTAAACCTGTAACAGAACAGAAGCGCAGTGCACAGAAACCAATTTCAAAATGGCTGAAACTGATTTAAGGTTAACATGGTTGAATGTAGTATCAAACCTAACTGATTTAGGTCAAACTGGTTTATGGAACTTCTGTCCTAGACCCCTACCTGGTTCAAGTTAAATCACTGTCCCCCAGCATCCCAGCATTTTGCAGCCCTAGGTTGGGCTGTCTGCTTCAGAGAGCAGGGCTGACCCCACCCCTTGATTCCATAGCTGTAGCGGTGAGGGCTGACTGATGAGGGGGCAGGAGGGGGCAAGCCCAGTCTGCAAGGAGGGGGGGATTGCCCCCCCTCCAGGCAGACCCCAGCTGGGGCTGGGGCTGGGGCTGGGGCTGGGCCAGGGAGGAGGATTAAACACCCCTTCCCCTGCTCAAACTTACTGCTGGCTGCAACTGTGGACTACAAATCCCAGAGGCACCTGGAAGCAGGAAGAAGAAATGATTGTAAAGCCTGCAGAGTCCTGTTACTGTAATTCTGGACTGCAAATCCCAGAGATCTTGGGGGCAGCAGGAAGAAGTGAACATACTGCCAGAGAGCCATGCACTAGTGCCTGCTGACTTCTGGCCTGAGGCACTGCAGACATGTGGCTGCATTTCCCGAGTCAAAGGTAGATATGTCTATTCACTTCTGTTTCAATTTAATCTGTGCATCTTAAACTAACCTGTAAAGACTGAATCGATTCAGCTTCAGGCTTTTTGACTGTCTGTACTTAGCCTGTATGGGCATAGACAACTAGCTAAACCTCTTAATCAGTTGTTTCCAGAATTTCTAATAACTTTTTTGGAAGTCGTAGAATGTCTATTTAAAAAAATATAACATTTTTGTGGCTGGCACAGAGAAAATGTAAGAGAATCCACTGAAGTACTTTTTTACAATAAAGTATTTTTGTTTTGCAACTCTTGTTTTTAACTGAGTACAGAAAGTTTAGACTAGAGGGTAGATATATACTCCCTTCCTGCAGACTTCAGCAAAACCATAAGGAAGGGCATATATGTAAGTGGAGATCTAGGACTTATATTTGAGTAGGGCATGAGCATGTTAAATAGAGATGAGTATGGACAGTTTTTTTCTCTTACAGAAAAATAGTTAATAATTTGAACATAGACTTTGTCTAGACTGTTTTGAACACTTAAAGTAGTATTCATTATGTACTCAGTAGCAAACAAAACATGAGCCTGATTTGTCCTATTTAAAATCACTGGGAATTTAGTTATTGACTTCAAAGGAAGGAAAATCAGGTCCTATACTTGTATAAATCTTCCCTTCCCTCAAATTTCCAAGAGAATTGTCTCCTCTGAGAGATTCTACCCATGCAATTTTAGGAAATTTGGCTTCTTTTTTGGGGCGAGTTAAGAAAACTACAATTTAGCATAAGGTTTACAGTGGAAAGGTAGCTTCAACCTACCTCTGGAGTTATGTTGCTTTACATATCCCATTAAGCATATATACATACATGCACTTAATGGACATTTATAAAGGGCACAAATAATTTCTATCAGCTGTGTCCCAACAAACTTGCTAGAAAAAAGGCTTCTGACTAAGCTACATGTTTATCAGTGGAACAATTTAAGCAACTCTTTTGAGTAATCAGATAGCCAAGAATAAGGGAAATCCTAGTAACACTGAAGTCAATGCCACTTTTGTCTTTGTTTTAAGGGGGGCTTCCAGGAGTCCATCCCTAGCCTGTTTAACTTACTGAAAAAAACCTTTACATGGAAAAAAATTTGAGGACTGCATCTTCTACCTGCAGCCTGTTTGAACACTTCAGAAAACAGTATATTTGACAGACAGCTCATGGATTTGACTGATTACTTTTGATGTTATGAAAAACTGATATTTGTGGGCCAAAAATGAAATAAACTGTACTGGCTGTGCACACAAGCATAGTCAGTGTATCCCCTTCCCCCAACTAAAGTTTAATAAGGATTGTTAGTACATCATTGTAGCTGGTAATTGTGTAGGTACACACAGTAATTGCATGTATTTGCACTAATTAGGTAAATGCACAATAATTAAAGCTCCAGGGTTTTCATGGTAAATTTTTGAGGCACTCATGGATTTGTCATGGCAAAAATGTCAGAGTCATGTAAACTGTGGGAGGAAAACAAAACATAGGAGTTCAGGACTTTTTCAATTATATATAGGCTTTGAATACCCAAGCCTTAGGATATATCCAAATGGTTCTTTGGTACCTACATGCTAATCATTGTTGAAGGGAGGCTATTCTTTCAGTGGGATTATTTTTTGCTGGTTTGAAATAATTGCTTTTATAGTTGAAAGCTCATAGGCAAGGTCATTTAAACACTGGCCTTTCTCACCCCTCCCCCGAATTGCTCTCTCAGCTCTTGTCCATTTGTTCAGTTAAAAGCAAAATAAGGAATTCCTGATCCCTTTTTATTACATCATCCACATAGCTGATAGAACTGATCAGGCTTCAGGGCCCAATCAACAAAGCCCTTTGAAGAAATCATTGACTCAAGTGGGATTTCTAGAAATGGGCGTGAAGCAAAACTTTACAAATAGCCTCCAAGTTTGAGAGAATCTAGATCCAAGTTCCGATAGACTTGTGTTACACAGTTAAATTTTTGCAGTGGTAACTCATCACCAGACTCCAATTACTGCAACAGCTTCCCTCAAACACTCTTATGTAGTGTTGTTTTAACACAATAGCTGCTGTGATACCTCCCAGAGAAGAGTCTCTCACAGCTTAAGAGATACATTCCAGCTGCACTGTACTTTTAGGCTCAGTGCTAGGTCTAATGCTACCTGTAGCTGCTTCATCCGAGCCAGAATGCAAGGAGTCACCATTCCTCCTTGAACCTGCTCTTGTCCACAGGTAGGAAGAAAGGATGTCATTATACCCCTGAAAGCATGCACTTTACTTCTCAAGCCTAAGGTATATAGTCAGCAAAGCCTTATTTCTCTGCTCAGCCTAGTAGAATAAGGGCATAGTGTAGCCCTGTAAGGTGTATTCCATGAACACTGCCAAAAACAAATTTATGCAAGTTACAACCAAGTAGTGTGTGCTCTTGAATGTCTTGCATGTTTCACTTTTAAATAAGTTCTTTTGTGTTTGCAAGTCTGATAGTTTTGAGGCCAAATCTGAATTTTATTTTAATTAGCATAAATTGCAAGTTAATCCAGATAGGCACCAGCATAAAGGAGAGTAGATATGACCTTTCAGATTTCTTTTCAACGCATCATCATATGCAAAAAACATTTCTGTGGATTTTTGTCCTCCCTGTATTTGAAATTGGATTGTTTATCTGCCCAACACTAAAGAATTACCATTGTTCATATCACCATATTGCTAACTACTGTCTTCTCAATCACTGGCAAGCAGCTTCCTGAAGAGTTGCAGAAAGCCTATGGTTTTAATATAAAACCTGATGGCTTTCTTTGCTATCCACACATTTCCACACCCTTCTATGGGTTAAAAGGTTTTGAGAGAGCTAGCTGTGTTAGTCTGAAGTTGGGCAGAAAGCAAAGTTTGCACCTTATAGATTGTATAAAGGGCTTTGTCAAAATCTATGGAAGTCCATACCCCACTCTGGTTGCGTGCCCAAGATGCTCACCCTTTTTGCATTAAGCAAGTGGACAAAGTCTGCAGAGCTGCATGCTGAGTTCTTTTATGTTAGCAAAATGAGCCCAGACCCACCCCATCTGCTGCATTCCAGCCCTGGAAACCTGTGTTAAACTCTTCCCTAACCCCTTACTATTTCCTACCTGGCAGGCTTTCTCCTCACATTACTCTTTCCATAGCTTCTCTCAAGCTGTAGTTTTAAAACCTCTCCATGGTACCCTACAGCCTCCCCCTGCTACCTCTAGTCTGCATTTCATAACAGCTGTTTTTAATTGGCTGCTTGCTCACAGCTGGGGGGGAAGTAATGAGGCATTTCCTTAACCCTTTCTAGGTTCCTGTTGTATGAGGCATATGAAGTCTTTCACTGTATGGCTACACTCCACTCTGTAGCTCAGGTATCAGAAGCAGGAAAAATTAGCCTATAGAGAGCTACATGTTGCTGGACTAGAAAGCTTTCAGTACCCAAGCTCAGGCCCATTGATTTTAATAGGTTTACTTGGAAAGAAAAATCCTTCTGAACATAAGTAATGGTAAGCAGACTATTGCCTGTAAAGTAAATCCCATCAGTGTGTGTATGTTGAAGCTGAATTTCACCGTAGAAAGGTAATTTGCTGCCATTTTTTAACAGAGTTGTGTTTTGATCTATCAGATTATTTTGACATTGTGAGGCCCTAATGAACTCTTTAATAATTTTGTTCAAATTTAACTGAAATGCCAGGAAATACAATGGGCCAGGTTGCCCCTTGCATATACTGAGTATTGTCTCAGTTGTATGTAATTACATTGATATCAACAGAACTACTCTCACAAAAAAGATACCATGTACTCACCTGAGGAAAAAGCAACAACCTAGTCAAGAATTCTAGAAAAAAGAATTCACTGCAATTTCACAAATTTGAAAACTTTGTTCATGATACTGTGCTTTGCATTTATGGGTTGGGATTTTAAAAAAAACCAAACCTTACTGTGTGCGTGTATTTAAAAAGTCACAAGGTTTCCAAAATAGGATTTCAATTTTAAATGGGGGGGGTGGTAAATGATTTAAAAAAAAATTCACTTTGTTGACCACCGGCAGTGCTGATAAATGAATCAAGGCACTTATAATGAGTTTCCTTTCCTTCCTTCTTCACGAAGACCAAGCTGTTTGGATCCGGGAACATCTTCTGATGTTTCTATGGTGTCTAGGATACCAGCCCCATTCTTGATTTTAACCTGAAACTAAGTGTATTAAATTTGATTAAAAACAAGCAACTGACATAAGCGAAGGGTGACAGAATGTGGCCAGAGGCATAGGAAGCTCTTTCAGCACCTGGGGTATGATGGGGCAGGTGGATGCTGACCACTGTAGACCAGCGTGTAGTGGGTGATGGAAGTCTATCCTGTCTGGGCTTTCTGCCCACTGTTGTTGCAGTGTTGGCTCAGGCAGCAGTAGCCCCATGGCTCAGGGTCCCTGGGAACCACTTCAGATATGCTACTGGGTGCACGGATATGCCTGTTAGGAAAATTCTGGCACCCTCTCATAGTCAGTGCCCGGGGCTGATACCCCACTTGCTCCCCCCTAGTTATGCTACTGAATATGGTCCCAAGTATATCCAAGTTACCATTCATATATATATTTTTTTTAAATTAAGATATTTTCATCCCAATGCACTATTTTTGAAAAAAAAGGAACACAACTTGTCTTTAGAACTCCTGACCAGCTTTATTACCAGCTACTGCTTTATCTACAACAACCTGTTCATCAAAACAAGCAAAAATAAAGGAAAGCTGGCTCATACCTAAAGCCCAAGAATGGGAGTCATGAAACCTGGGTTCTAGGTGCAGCTCCATAACAGAGAACCCATGTGGTTTTGAAGATGCCCCCATCTTGAAACTGAGGGTAATACTACATCACCACATCCCTGTGGGGTTTAGCTAGTTAAAATTAGCACTAGAAATATAGAAAATGTCTTTATTTTTCTTTAATACAGAACATAAAGCCTCAGGAATGGATGTGGCTTCAGTCGTAAGACACTCTGTCTAGGAACAGATGTTGCATTTGTCCTGGGATGAGTTGTGCCTGTATTTGTCCTGGAATAGAAATGTCCTGGGATTTGTGTGTACACCCACACATCACCCTTCCAATCGGCATTTAGTGGGTGGCTGAATGCACTATCGCTTTGTCCCAGGACACTGTTAGCACTTCTTATTCTGTGAAACTTTTTAGGGTTTGTCCCAGAACAATGGACATGGATGTCTGAATGGTCACACTTTGTCTCAGGATAAAATGGTTTCTTCTGGGGACAAATGTGATATCTGTGTGTAGTCTCACTTTAGACACTATGGCTATACCATTCCACTAACCCACCAGCCAAACAAGGATCCTCCACTGCACCTTACATAGAATTCTGCTACACATACAAGTATTTCCCACATCACTTGGGAAGAAGATTAAGAGGTCCCAAATAGGAAGATACATTTTTGTAGGGACTTGACATTGATAGAAAGAGGGTCACAAGGATCAGGTGAGTTCAGGCCTTACTCAGCCTTAGGCCATGCCTTTATTATTATCGCATATACTTTGGTTTATGTAGTGATAATAGTAGTCTACCCAGTAAGCAACACTGCCTTCCTTAATAAGCATGTATTTTATCTCAAAACACTGAAAAGTGACAGTCTTCATCCGGTTGATGACATTTCAGCATCTGATCAGCCACTTGATTTTCAGCAATGCTTTGCAACTACAGTTCATATTAAAGTCCCTTGCTTTTGAGGGTGTTCTGCACCTTGGACAAATCAGATCCTAGTTCCTAACCTGACTCAGTTGGCCCATCTGTCCAAGGACAATAAAAATATGTCACACTTGGCTGTTGTGAAAATTAATTGGTTGCTTGTAGATCTTTGTCCTGAAAAGAGCTGCAGTGCCAGGTATTCAGTGTTCAATTATAAAATATTTGAACTGTATCTATTTAATACATATGTTACTTATGCTTTAGGTGTTCTTGTTTGTGCACTCAAAACAGAAGCACCCAGAATTAATGGACATAAAAAAAATTAGAACTATATGATTTTCTTAAAGTTGCAGAGCAGGGCTAGATTCCAAGTGTCAGGGGTGGCCAGTCCCTTGTTGTAAAAACTTCTCAGTAGCTTTAAACTGCTGTGTTCAATACTTAAGTTGAGTTATAACAATTCAAATATAGGTGAAACTGTCTAAGTACCTCTTCCTTTTCTGACCACCTTTAAAACTACTGTTATTCTTTCTTTTTCTTTGAATAGCATGACCAGCCTAGTGAATTCACTGTGTTATGACACAAAGCTAGGTGGCTATTTCCTGTCTGATGTATCACAATCTATCTGAAAATGGGGGGAGAGTATCAGACTAATATATCTTTATTCACTGATGCCTGCCTTTACAGGAGAACAGTAATACTATTGTTCCAAGTACAGCTACTTTTTAACTCTTTC
>NW_005841903.1:2050009-2074989 GCF_000455745.1 Alligator sinensis
TTGTCCCTCCCTAGTAGAAAAGTTATTGTTTAGGGTTTTTTTATCATTTATTTTATTTGCTCACTTAAAAAAATATATTTTGCAGTATATATTCCAAAACAGCACCCATTTTGTTTCCTGTTATTGTTAACAAGTCAGATTTTTACAGAAGTTCAGGCAGTAAGTTTGATGTTAATTGCTGGCTTCCTGACTTTTGGTGGTGTTCTTTTGAACCAACCTTACTTTCCACATTTCCTTTCTGGGAATTTTGCCTTCTTTTTGGCAGATGGCACACAGTAGATACAGAATTACTATCACACAGGCCTAGGCAATGTTTTTCCCACATGTTGATATAGTTTAAAAAGCATCAACTCTTGCATAAACATAACCTTTAAATAATTTATTCTCAACCTTTTTAGGCTCAAGGGACACCGTGACAGACTCAAGGCACCCCTTGGAAAATGCCAACTCTTAGTTTTCACTCATTTCTTGAACACAGAATAATGATAGAGCAAATGCTTCTGTTGCAAAGAACTCAGAAAGACCACAACAGGTCAGCATGTTTTTAAAACTATGGATCTCTATTTGAAATATCTGGATTTATCTTGTTAGGCATGTTTGCACATCTAACAATGCTAACATTGTGTGGCATCCCAAAATACCCTTGAAAGGATCTCAATGTACCCTAGTTGAGAATCACTGCTTTAAATATTTGGGAAACTGAAAACCAATCTGAAAGCACATGTGGTTACATGTGGTATGTTTCAATACTGTTTCAGTAATGGCTAGAGACAGAAATTACACACAAACTGGTATACGTGATGAGAAACCAATTCAAATTTGTAACGCAACAGAAGTTTAGTGCACATAAACCATTTTCAAAATGGCTAAAACCAGTTTAAGATAAATCTGGATGGATGTAGTATCAGACTTAACTGATTTATGTTAAATCAGTTTATTGAACTGTTGTCCATGATCCTCTCTGGATTCAAGTTAATTCACAGTCCCCCAGCATCCCAGGATGCTTTGCACCTCCCCTGCGAACCCCGCCTCCCCAGGGTTGGTGGGCTAGCTTTGGACCAAGCTATCTGCTCCGCCCATGCATGGAGTCATTCTCTAGCATTCCCTGGCTTCTGGCCTGGGCCACTGCAGGCATGTGGCTGCATTTCTGGAATCAAAAGCGAATGTTCACTTGTTTATCAATTCAATCTATGCGGCTTAAACTAACCTGCAAAAATTAAATTGATTCAACCTCGGGTTTTTTGATTAATTGTACTTGGCCTATATCAGTGGTTCCCAACCTTTTCTATACCGTGGACCGACAAACTCACTCAAAGAATGTTGGCGGACCAGGTATAGAAAAATCTAATGTATATATTTAAATTTAATTTTACATGGCGGGGGGGGGGGCTTGTGAGGATTGGAGGCAGTGTATGACACAAAATGAACTTAATAGGCAGAGGCATGGTGCAAAACAGAGGGATCTCTGTTATTTTATTTAACATTCAGGAACGTCATCAATAAAGGAGGAGACAATAGCTAAAACTCAACATACATATCACTAGCTGGCTAGTTAGCTGCCAAGGATACGAGGAGGAGAAAAGGCAGACATTAGTAGTTATGACAGTCTCACTGTACTATATCTTCCCCATTACAAAGCCCTCAGTATTACATTGTCCAATGATAATTGTTCACAGTACACCATCATTAACATTAAGAATCATACATAAAACATCACTAGCTACCTAGCTAGCTAAATAACATGAAAATATATGACTTACTGTACGTGATCACATCAGTGGGATCCCTGGGCTTGTTTGCCTGACAAAAGCAAGTCATATTGAGGCATGATGGTTGACAGCGAGACTCGCAATGTGTTTCTCATGTCCAGCCTACTCCATAGTCTGGTCTTGGTAGCAGTCATTGCAGAGAAACTCGCTTCACAAAGATAGGTAGATGGAAACGGCAGCAAGGTCTTCAGAGCTAGGGTGCTAAGTCCAGGATCCTCTTGCAGTGGTGGCAAGGATGATTCTCGGATGTCTTGAAGGTGGGAAATATTTCTCAAATGCATCAGACAGTGACTTCAGGTACTCCCTTATTAAGTGGGAAAGTCCCACAGCTTCTCCTCAAAAATATACAAAATTCTGGAACAAGTCAAAGACTCCCCTATCTGCACATTTCCCTCAGGTTTCCAGCTCTGTTTTGAAGGCTTTGATTTTATCTGCCATTTTTAAAAACAGATGCCATTCTCCCTTGCATTAAGAAATTGAGTTCATTCAGTACAGTGAACATGTTGCTCAAATAAGTGAGTTTAGGGAGCCAGTTCTTGTCATTGAAATGTATGGCTAACTGATTTTTTGGCTGAGAGAAATCTCTGCCAACTGTCCTCTTAATTCAGAGACTCTGGTCAGGGCCTTCTCTCTTGATAGCCAATGAACTTGTGTATGCAGGAGAAGCTGCTTGTGTTTGGTGCCCATATCCTCGCATAGCGATGCAGACACATGTGAATTCAGTGTGTGTGCTTTGATATGATTGACAATACGAATCATGTCACTCAGCACATCATGTAGTTCAAGAGACAATCTTTGGCTTGCCAACATTTCATAGTGAATTACACAGTGGATAGTCTCACATTCAGGCGCCACTTCTTTTATCTTAGTTGCAAAGCCAGAAAGCCTTCCACTCATTGCGGCAGCACCATTGGCACAAACTCCCACACAAAAAGCCCAGTTGAGCCTGCCTGAAATGTAATTGCCCAAAACTCTGAAGATTTCTGCCCCTGTTGTGTTGTTAGGTAGTGAAAGCACGCACAGTAAATCTTCATGCATGTCGTCTTCAAAAACATAATGCACATATACTAACAGCATTGCCTCGTTTTCAATATCTGTTGATTCATCCAACTGAATTGAAAACCATGGAGACCTCTTTATCCTCTCCAACAACTGCTCCTTGATGTCCTCAGCTATTTCATCGAGCCTCCTGGCAACAGTGTTGTTGGAAAGAGGAACTTGTCCTACCTTGCCAGCTGCCATTTCCCCAAATAGCTCATGGCAGATATCTTTTGCAGCAGGAAGAATCAGCTCTTCACCAACTGTAAAAGGCTTTGTAGCTTTGGCAATTTGGTGAGCCACTAGGAACACTGCCCTCAATGCAGCCACATTTGAATATGTGTTATTGTGGGGTAATAGTTTTTGCCTTTCAAATTCGACTTTTTTTCCATTCAAAAAAATCTACAGGTGTTTCTTTGACTGCAGGGTGTTTGGACTCCAAGTGCTGAAGAAGCTTTGAAGGTTTCAATGCTTCGTTGGACAGTGTATCTGCACATATAATGCTCAGCAGTTTCAGAGCCTGTGAATCACCTGATGGGATAAACCCATACTTTATGTACAAGGAGTCATATTTGTAATTGAAAGTTGCTTTTTTTTCATTTTTTGGCACTTTCTCAGCATTGTACATCCTCTGCACAGTTGTCCTCTCTGTCATTCAGAACTTGATTGCCTCTTTTCACAGAAGCACTCCTTCCAAAAAAACCCAATCCATTGAAGTTTGCTTGATCATATCTTAGCCGTTGTGTTTGATACAGAAGTGACTAGCCACAGTTACTGCAGTCCAGTTTCAAAATCTAAAGTCACAGTCACTGGCCAAGCAAGAACATTCTCGCCCAGCCAATCAGCATGGAATGGACGTGGCCTGGGCATAGAATTGTTGCTAGCAGTGGTTAAAGCTCATACCATGACCTGGTAGTAATAGGCCATGGCCCAGTGGTTGGGAACCTCTGGCCTATATGACTATAATGTCCCAGTTTTCTGAATATTGCATCTTTAGATCTATTAGCATCAGTAGCAAACTAAATATGAAGTGACTACAAACTGTATCTTATAACAAAAGGGTTGTGGGGTCTGTGTTCTCTAATGGAAGTTTGGCTTTTTGTCCTTTGTATGTAGAAAAAAAATACTAATACAAATAAGCTTTAGTGACTATCGGGCTATCCTCACAAAGCTGCAGTAAGCATTTCTAATAGACCATGGTGAACACTACTCCCCCTGGAGCCAACACCTCTGTTCCATATTGGTAACAGGCTGCAATCCTGGCCACTCCTCTGTGTTGTCCAGTTCTATCACACTACTTTACAGCCTTTAGCGGGTGTGTCTACACATGAATTTAAGCATGCTTAAATTTAATGCACATTAAGCTAATGCACATTAAGTGTTTTTTGGCAGGTGTCTACATGTGGTGGGACTTGGGACCAACTTTAGTCCCAGGTCAGTGCAGCCCTGCCATGTTCCTCCATGGCCACCGGGGGGCGGGGACAGGAAGTCCAGTCCCTGGACACATGACTGCCAGCACTGGACAGCCATCTTGAAAGCACACCCTCCACACTGTAGTCTATCGGCTGATGCTTCCTGTGTCACAGCCTCAGTGTGGCAGACACACAGGCACCACATGCTTGCTCTGCTCCTGCTGCAGCTGCACTTCCCAATCCTGCCTGTCCCAGCTCCTGGTCCTGGCATCCAGGGACAGGGTCCCCTGTTCTTCAAGGCTGCCATAGCTGTCCTGCTCACCCAACACCTTCTGCCTGCCTGCTGCTCAGTTACTTTCCACCATATGACTCCCCCACCTGCTCTGGCAGCCTGCCGCCTTCCAGGCCCCCACCACCGCACAGCTGCTCCTGCCAGCCCCAGCAGCCATGGGCTCCAGGACACCACTGCTGGGACCACCACCGCTGTCCTGTATCACCAGTCTCACTGCCTCTGGGCCCATTGCAGTAGCCAGCATTGGTGGCAGCATGTTGTGCTGCAGCAATGGGATGATGAATAGTGGGTTGATCTTTGAAGACCTACTCTGCCAGCTCCAGCCCCACCTGGAGCACCAGGACATGGAGAAGTGCCCTGCCATACCCACCAACACCCACCTGCTCCACTGTCTAGCTCCCTACCCTCCACCTAGCCCCCACCACCATTCCAGGACATGCACATGTTTTTAATGAAAACTTTTATCACTCACAACCCCCACCCCCATCTCCTCCCTCAACCAACAGACCCCCCTACCCACTCCCTCCCCAACACAAAGAGCTCCTCCACCATCCTCCCTACCTGCCAACAATAAAAAACCCTCCTCCCAAACTGAAAACTATATATATATCAGTCTCAGTCTTTGTCCTGGTCATGGAGTGGGGGGCTGTGGGGTGGGCACCCAGGGTGCAAAGCCCAGTGGCAGGTGGCCACCTCCCTGTCTGCAGACAGTTTCCCCACAGGTCCAGGGGCTGCAGCAAATGCCAGGGGCTCCTGTGGTTGAGAGGTGGTGGAGGCCGTCCTCTGAGGCCCAGGTTGGGGCCTGCTGTGGGCCAGCGGGCAGGACCCAGGGGCCCTAGCTGGCTAGTTGCTGCTGGAGCGGTTCCACAGAGGGCTGCTCCAGGGCCTCCAGCAGGGTCCACTGTATCTGCTGTGCCAAGTCCTGTGCCTCCTCCTGGGCAGCCTCCCTGGTGATGTCCACATCCCACCAGGCCATCTCCTGCACCTCCTGTGCCTGCTGTCATGTCTGTGTCCATATCACCCAGCTTTCAACTGCCACCATCAGCCACTGGTGCGGGAGGGTCCAATCCCTGGTGCACCACTGGTGCATCCAGCGCATGTGGATGGCTCCAGCAGCAGGTGACAGTGACCCTGCTGTGGCACTCCCGCAGGGCCCTGCAGCCTCTCCCCTGTGTCCAGATGTTGGCCTTGCAGAGGCAAGAGACAGAAGGCTTTTGTGCAAGTTTGCAACATCGCAGAGATAAGATGATCTGCACCGGGGGCCCTGCACTGTCTGACCTTAGATTGAAGGTTGGGCATACACAGGTGTCCAGGGACTATGGTAAGCTGTACAAGTCAGGCTGAGCCCAGGTGGCTGTCACCTGAGCCCCCCCAGCCCCACTTGCTCTCCTGGGGCTGGTGGCCCATTAGGTGCTGGCCGCAGGCACCCTGCCTCCCTGCCCCTTTCCTGGAGTGGACCAGGCCAGGCTGCTGGCAGTACCTACTGCTGCAGCTCCTGACCCTGTCCCCTTACCTCCCTGCAGGTCAACCACTCTGCCACCCAGCCACAGCACCTAGGCTCAGGGTATGCAGGGCTCCTGGACTACTGGGGCGAGAGGCTGACCATGCCTCTACACTTCCCATAGTGGGCCTCTCTGGGGAGGTGCCCCAAGGCCACCCCACCATGCCACCATAGCACCCTAAATCTACCCCTGCTGCGTGTACCCTGGGCGGTGCACAATGAGCTGTTCATGCAGATGGAGGACTGCCTGAGCCACTATGCCCTGCTGCTGCTTATCCTGCTGGTGCCCCACGCACACCTGTGCTCCTGGTTTAGGTCCATGAGCTACAATGGCGCAGAGGGCAAGCCCAGGCTGTCCCAAAACCTCTGCCACCACCTGAAGGGCTACCTGCAGCACTACACATCCCTGCCCCCTGTTGCCAAGGAAGACATCGCCACAGGCATTGATGCCTTCCCAGCATGTGAGAGGCCTGTGTTCGCCTAGCTGTGGGGACATGGGCTGCTCAACAATGTTTTGAACTATGTCCCACCTCTGCATACTGTAGGGGAGGAACCTATGGTGAGGGGAGTGCAGGCAGGCTGGATGGGGGCCAGGGGCAGGGCCAGAGACTGGGAGGGCCCTCCCCTAGTGCAGAACTTACCACGTGTCCAAGGCTGGTGATACTGGTGGCTTGGCACAGGGCTCCCTGTCAGTGATGGCATATGCCTGCACCTGCTGTCCACAGCCTGCCAGAGCACCCTAGAAAGGAGCTGACACTGTGGGTGGCTGGTGGTGGCATGGCTGGCCACTCTTTGTGACTGTGTAGGGATGGACCAAGGGCAAAGCAGCCACTAGGCAGGGCTCCCCGAGCTGCCAGTGAATGCAGCAACCATGCAGGTGGGTGGAACGGGGTCCTGAAGGCCCGAGGTCCCCTCCTCCAGTGACATGTCACCAGAGTCATGTCACCAGAGGTGTAAGGGCGAGGTGCGGGTGAGGGCAGGCTGCCCCTGCTGGTGGCACTTGCAGGGGTGTGGCCTAACTCCCAGGGCACCAAAATGCAGGTCAGATTCCTCACAAAGGGCATGGTCTTCTGGGCATGACCGGACCGATGATTAGTCGGTCATGGCCACCATGGTGCCTGCAAGACCTTGGCCTTCAAGTGGCATGGTCGCACCATCCAGGGCTGGCCTCACACACACGCCCAGCTGAAATAGCCTCATAAATGTGAGTGTTTGAGTACCTGCTCCTCATGAACTGCCTCTGGATGTCACCCCAACCCCATAGTACCACAAGGTCATGCACCACCAATAAGGCGTGCACTGGCTGAACACATGGTTCCATTCATGTGTATATTTGGCCACATCTAAGTCATGAACTTCTATACAGCAAAAGCCCATGGCGGGCAAATGTTAGATGCAGGAGGAGGAAGAGGGCAGCCTTCCTATGTTTTAATCCTGCTATCCAGTCCTCCAGTCCATATCTTCCTCCTTGGGCAGCAAAGAGAGGGAGATATGCTGGAAAGGCACAAGCCAGAAGTTATGTGGCTCAGTGAGATGTATACTTGCTCCTAACTAGGCAGGAACTTTCTCACTGCTTTCCATTCATTATCTCCAGCAAGTGCTAATTGCAAGGTGCAGTGTCTCAGCTTCAAGAGGAGGGCTGGATAATGCCTAACCTATAACTTGGTGGTTAGAGTACTGCACTGGGAAACCAGAAAGACTCCAACTCAAATTCCCTCTGGCGAAGGTGGGGCTTGGCGTTAGAACCTAGGTCACCTGCTTCCTGGACCAGTGACACAAGTGCTCAGCTGTTGGGGCTAAAACATGGAAGCGTTCTTGTTTTGTTTTTTTCCAGGCCAGAATTTCAGGATTTATGCTCAGGTATGCACATACAGAGCCATGTATCTGTCTAGTCAAATCATAGCTTACTATGCATACTCAGTAGCCATGTAGATTCTTAGTTGTGCACACTGTACAGGGAATAGTCTCAGCAGCTGTACTTTACTGCCAAGAATGGCAGCTATACAGCTGGAAAGGGGCATATAAATAGGATTCTGCCCTAAAAATTCCAGAAAAGGGGGAGAACCCCCCCTGCCCTCGATAAACAAAGAAGGCAAATAAAAAGATTCCTTTACATCTTTTAAACTTCCTGATTTTTTTATGTCAAACTTGAGATATTTTTAAATATGGGGCTAGTAATCCTGTTGGATACATGAAGGAATTCATGTCTCTAGAGCAATGAGGCCAGCACCATTTGCCTAACCTGAATTCTTTAGTGTGACTATAACAATTAGGCACCTAAGGAGGAAAAAGGCTGGATACATATTTCTCTATTTCTTTGAAGAGCCCTGCGCTTCTCAGGATACATGTTTTTTTTTTAGATTATTTATTTATTTATTTTTGCAAACATCCTGGTGTCTCCCAGGAAGATACCAGGAAAGCTGACAATTTGACCCAACAGCACAATTCCAAAAATAAAATATACATAACAATGGGGCTACTTTGTGGAGAGCCAGAAGACCAGTCCCCCAAGGCAGCAGCAGGAGCACACTCAGACTTCCTTTCATTTCATTTTCTTTTCATTTTTGCTTCATGAAATTAAGGCATTGATCCTTCAGAGAGATTCTCACAGGTAGTTTCTTGTATCCAGTGGGGTGCCAACTGCACATCGGTTATTGCAGGATCCTTCCCAGATCAGTTCTCCTATCCCAGCCCTTTGGGGCTTCTTTTGTTTTTTTGTACTTTTGAGCATCTTTTGTTTTTTAATGTTTTAAATGAATTGCAGTGGAATTTTCTGACAGACCTTTCAGTGTCTCTATAAGGTCAATGGCTATGTTATAGATGCATATTATATGCATTACAAACATTGGGTCCAATACATCAACAAATCTGAACATGGATTCCAGTGTAAGGACTAGAGTATACCCATTCTTGGTCAAGTTATATACAGACCAGATTATACAACTGAGAATTAAGCCCCAAGCAACTTGGCCAGGTGTAGAGCAAAGCTAGGACAGGACTTTTGAATCCTGGATATGAGGCAGTGGCTCCAAATTCCCTCTTCAGAGTTCAGCATATTTGTTAAAATCAGTCATGAACAATTACACTAAAATCTCCCTCCAAATGAAGAAAAAGGGGTGCAATCATCTCTTTGATGGATATAATGCTATGGGCCCACTTCTCTCCTTTACTTCAGTGTGAACTAGATTAACTCCACTGAATTCAATAGAGTTACTCTGAGCCCATTTCTGAACTGCCTTGGACCTAGCTTAGTCATTTTAGCCTAGCACCATTTTAGGCTGGACATAAGAAAATTTTTCTTTACTGTCCGAGCCCCCAAGACCTGGAATAGATTCCCTCCAGAAGTGGTTCAGGCACCTACTCTGGACTCATTCAAGAAATGCTTGGATGCTTATCTTGATGGGATCCTTTGACCCTAGCTGACTTCCTGCCCCTGGGGCAGGGGGCTGGACTTGATGATCTTCGAGGTCCCTTCCAGCCCTAAGGTCTATGAAATCTATGAAATTTATACCACTGCAAAGTGTGTGTAAGACCTTGTCTGACCAGCAGTAGCTGGGCTGGTCAGATGAGAGAATGGCCATTCTGTAGAAAATCTGAGTTCAACATTTGGTTTTGTTTCCATTCTGATTGAAAAAGTGACTTGTTGAAATGTCCTGTGAAATGGGAATTTCAAACAGTTGTGCTTTCTGTCAAAATACTAAATTTAAATGTATTTCAGTTATTTGGATAGCATATAACATTCACAGAAAAACTAATGAAAATGAAAGTTGAAACAACATAATGAGAAACTAAAAAGGATTTATTTCAGCTTTGTCCCACTGAAAAAAAATATCAGAATTGCATTTTCACACAGAATATTGGCCAAAAAAATGTTTTAACCAGTTCTGTGTTATATGGGTTGTGCTTGCTTTGCAATGGTTCAAAGCAGTGGTGCTAAATCTATCCAGTCCCCCAAGCTAGAGGAGAACACAGAGCCAGTCCATGGGACGGATCCTCTGGCCACATCTGGCATAGGGTAGATATGCAGGTTTAGTCTGTAGGTGCAATTTGGCAAGCCTGGATTTGGCTGTGTGCTGGCCCAGTACTGTTCAAAGGGCCATATCTAGCTCACAGGGCTTGCCACAGGTCAGGAATTTTGGCAGCATGAGACCAGCAATTAATACTGCTACTGCTTCCCTGCTGCCACATTTCTGGACCTGTGGTGAGACCTAGGCCAGATGATATGGCTCCATGGGCCTCTGGCCCATGGATGAGAGGTTGAGCACCACTGCCTTAAACAATTTGCACAGGAACAAGGAAATGGTAAATCAGGTCCTCTGGGTTTACACCAGTGTATAAATGAGAGCAGAATGCATATGTTAATAGATATTAACCTACATGTAGTTACTGAAGCTGTTTACAGGCTGACAAGCTCAAACATTTCAATATATCCAACTTTTTTTAAGATAGGCAAGGTGGAATACAAATGCTTTAAAAGATGGAGCTTGCACTGGAGTAGAAAATCTAGCCTCTCTACACAGAAATTCATGTCTCTTTTTAATTATGCTCCTTCACCTATAGGTGGAATTTCCACTCAAACAGCTTTAGAAATGAGAATGTTAGCCAAGGAAAAGACTGCTGTGTTTGTCTGTACAGTGTACGCTGGCTCTGTTGTGCAGCTTGAGTTTCTGATTCTAATGATTTCCTGAATTCATTCTGTTTCATACCTCAGGGAAGGAAGAGGTGACCCTCTTGAAAATTCATATAATTGCTTTTATTTGATTTTTATTAAACCTCATTCAAGAATAATATGATGGCTTTCTTTATTACACTGTTCATCACTCTGGCATTTTTAAAATATGCTTTACTAACAGAATCGGTTTACTATACCAAAGACCTAATTCAAGGGTTTTTAACAGGGATGAGGAAAAATAGGAGCGTGGGATTTTTTCCCCCACATTGTTTAGCTTTCAAAGATTTCTGCAATATAGATGCCTATTAGTGCCCCCACTTCTTCTTCTTAGCTTTACTTCTTCCCAAGGCTTGCTAACCAAACTATTTTGCCATTTATATAGCACTTTACACACACATTAAGGGCTAGACTATGGTTTGTTTTACACATAGCATAGGCAGGTGTAGAGGATTTAAATCACCCCTTTATGCTGACTATCACATAGCCTCAGCAGAGTTGCTACTATCCCTCCCAGTAGCAAGAACAGACAGACACTACCTCGTATTCTGTAGCCCTGGACTGAGGGGGACATAACACCACACAGGAATAGCATTGCTACAGGGAACATTTTGTCTGGGAGTAGGAGGAAACCTGGAAACTAGTTGTATTTGAATTACACTCTGATTCCCAAACTGCCTCTAGGAATTAGTTGGCCTCACAGGAGAAAAACGTGACTGAGCCTTAAAGCAAGGATTTCTTAGGGTGATATATTTTATTGGACCAACTGCATAGTTGGGGTAGAGTTAGACACGCTTTCAAATGCAATACATTCTTATTCATGTCTAAACTAATTATTCCTCACAGCAACCATTCAATATTAGTATCTCCATGTTACATATGGGAAAACTGAGATAGGGCAGCAACATAACTAGCTCTAAATATATGAGGCAGTAGCAGAGCAATATTAAAACTTGGGACTTCTGGACTGATAATTCAGGCCTAGGCTCATGACATCAGAGAGTGCAGTTTCCAAATTATATAATCTACCTACCTTTTCTGATGCAACCATCACTACAGCATCTACTGTGCATAAATTAGGAATGGCATCAAGATTTGACCTGATATAAACTATTTAATGGAACATTAACTTGTATAACATTATTTAATCAAAGTTATCATTTATCAGAATTGTTATTTTTACAGATTGTCAGATAAAATATTTAGAAAAATCAGAAAATAGTATCAAAGAACTACAGAAGAGTAGGACTGGAAGGGACAAAAAGGTCTTCTAAGCCAATCTCATACTCAAGGCAGGATCATCTGTATCTACACTATCCCATACAGGTGTTTGTCTACTGTTCTTAACTACACAAAAACCCATATTGTACAACGACACAAAGACACAAAGAACACCCTAACCTGCCACAGGTAAAGCAGAGGGCACTATCAGTATCCTGTTGCTTCAAGGATGGGAAGTAGTTGTTAAAATACAGACAAGTGATCCCAGAAAAAGTCAGTTTCTCCCACAACAGACCCCAAATATGGTGATCTGTCTTACTGAGCAGAGGGGCAAAATCCTCTAACCAAGAACCTCCAACCCTGCTGGGATGTTAGTTGCAGCAGGAGCATCAGCAGTCAAAATCCCAAGCCTTGGCTGCAGCAAGAACTGAGGAATGCACCTTCTCCCCACCCAACTAATGCCTGTAGTAAAAATAGGTGAACATTTTCTTTCCTGTCCCATGTGGCAACCAGTAAAGCCAAAAGCATGGGAAAACCAAACACTCTCCACTGTTGTCTGAAATCTGGGGTTTGTAAACATAATTTCACATGTCACACACCATAACTGGAGAGCCACTTCTGCCCTTTCTCTCATCCTCTCCCCTCCATTAACTCCTTTACTCTTCTTTCATAACTAAGCTGGTTGCGGAGCTCTGCTTCTGTTTCCTGCTGCCATGGTCCTCTCAAATTTCCCCCTGCTCTGAGTTGTAGAGCTCTTCCTCTGATCTTCCAGGAATCCGTATGTGAGGAGCTCCTGGGTTGTCATATGCTGCTCTCCACACCACAGTAGGCATTGCTCCTCCTAGATCATGACTGACCATTACCCCTCAACTCTTTGCAGAACCCCTGATGACCTGCTGTGGAACCCCAGGGTTCCATGGAACACATTTTGAAAACCACTGATATAAAGTATTGTGTGCAGTTTTGGGTTCCACATTTTAAAAAGGAGGTAAAATTAGAAAGAAGCCAAAGATAGTTAACAAAAATGATAAAGGGCCTGGAAAGTGAGCTATATAAGGAGATATTGAAAAAATAGGCATATTCAACTTGTGAAAAAGGTGCTACGAGGGGACATGAGAGTAATCTTCAAATATCTAAAGGACTGCCATAAAGAAGAGAGAGAGAGACTTTTTTTCTCATTGTTTCAGAGAACAGAATGCATACCAATGGCTTGAAGTTGCAGCAAAGTAGGTTTAAAGTGAATATAAGGAAAAATTTCTTCCCTGTTAGAACAGTGAGGAAGGGAAATAGATTGCCAAGGAAAATTGTGGAATCTCCTTCATCGCAGGTTTTCAAGAAGAGATTGGTGTAACCCAAGTGGTACTCCAAGATATACCCCGTCTCCAGTTGAAGGGATCAGAGCAGGTGCACAAGCACTGTGAGAGGTGTAGGGACCCTCCTTCCCTATCAAGCAGAGCCAGACCACCAATGGGGACTTAAACATACACCTTTTAATGAGAGAAACTGTGGTGGGAACATAACATATATATATCAGGGGGTTTAGGGGACACTACAATACCCGGAGGGGTTGGGATTCAATAAAGGTTAGGCATTCACAGTCATAGACATATCCATGTAGTTAACCAAAGACAGGTTTAACAAAATATAAAATGCAAACAACACACTAAACTATACTGATTGACAAAATATAAAATGCAGAAAATACAAAACATCAAATAACAAGAGATATAGGGTATAGGTACCTGGCGGGGGAAAGCGGGGAAAACACAGTGACCCCCCCATTCCAACAAGCCTGGGAGACTACTGGACCCAAGGGGCAGAGATGGGGACTTCCCCCGGCACCTCCAGGGCATTGTAGGTGAAGCGGCGGACTGGCCGAAGCTCCCACCTTGGCCGTGGGGTGCAGTCTGGGGCAGAACTCCATGAGGGCCCTGGAGACTTGGGTTCCCTCTCACTTGAGGAGTCTGCCCCAGTGGGAGGTAAAGGCATGGCAATGTTTTGTCCTTCAGCCCTGCCAGGCAGGGCCCCACAAGCAGCAGTTCCTGTCTCTCCTTCACCCTGAGGAGCAGCAGGTCCAAAGCTCAGGTGAAATTCAGTAGGGTACCACGAGTCAGAGTCAGAGTCCAATTCCTCCAGGGGAGCTGCAGGTACAACTGCCAGCTCGGTGGCGTGAGACCTCCTTCTACGGGGAGACTTAGGCCTCTCTTCTCGCGGCCCTATCTGGGGCTGAGGGGGCCCCACCAATTCGCCAATAGGCAGCAGGAGGTTTTGGTGGACCATGCGACTTTGACCCAGTCCAGACTCAGGGGAGATCTCATATACCAGAAGGTCTCTCAGCTGTTGCACCACTGTAACCCATTGATCGGTGATGGTCCGAGCGTTCAAAGTCTGGTAATCAGTACACATATGGAGTTAGCCATTCTTCTTCCACACGATCACAATGGGAGAGGCATAAGGGTTTTTAGATTCCGTGATGATGCGGTGGTCCATGAGCTCCTGCAGATGACATCTTACTTCCCCCATCTCAGTGATGGGAATGCGCCGGGACCTTTCTTCAAAGGGCCGTGGGTTGCTCAGATGAACGTGAGCAACCCTTTAGCTTCCCCCACGTCCCAGTCATGCATGGAGAAAACACGGGCTCTAGCCCTGAGTTTGTCTCTGAGCCAAGCCTTGCAGGCTTCGGGCACCAGGGAGTTCCCAAAAAAGAACCTCAAAGGGTCATTTGGAGGTGGGTTTCCCTCCTGCTCAGGGCTCACCAGTTCAGCTTCCTTCCCGGGTGGACCACAATATCTTTCAAGGTTGGGTTAACCATAATCACTGTAACCGGGGCTTGGTTGAGACCTTTTGTCTTGATCACACCATCAGGGACCCTCAGTGCACTGGGTCTCTCTCTCCCGGTGGGGGTTTCCATCACCAGAAGCTTATTCTTTTCCTCCCTCTCAGTCCAATTACATACAGTAAGCAAAGCCCATTGGCCCTGTGCAGGGACTTGTTGGGACTTTGCTTCAGAGAAGTGCAGGGTCCCCACAATCTCAGGGTGACCACCACATCTCTCTATGCTCCCATCAGTCATACGCCTCTGAGCACAAGGCATGCATCATTAACCATTGTTGGTAACCTGGGCCAGCCTGTTGTTTACAGTAGTGAGTGAGAACCTGGAAAAGGCTGGAGTTGGTCCCCACAATGAGAGTGGCCCCTTTCATCCACCCCAGATCAGGGCATACTAGAGAAATGGTTGACACTTCTTCCTCCACCCCAGCTATTTTAGCAGGGAATTTTAGCCTCACATTCACATAACCCCTGTAAGGATACTGCTCCTGGCTTAAGCTACAAAGTCCCATCCCGTAAGGGGAAGCAAAGGCAAGTGTCTCAGATGTTCCTCATAGAAGGATTCAAATAGGATGGTAACCTAGGACCTGCTGTCTAGAATGGCTCGGCATGGGCGACCATTCACAGCCATGGGGACCTCCACATGGGGTTCCACTAGCCCTTTTGGCAGTGAATTTACTGAGGGTAATGTGCGGGAGTCTGTCAGGGTCTGGAGCAGAGCTGATTCCATTGTTCTGCCCCTTCCCCATTTCGAGCTACCCACCACCCTTTTAACCTTTCAAAAACTAATTCAGGGTTCTCAGGCTGGGTGCACTCTCAAGCCAGATGCCTTGCCTCCCACATCTGTAGCAGAACTCTGCAGCCCTAGAGCGGGTATGGGGCTTGGATCCTCCTGAGGCATGATGACAGGGCGAAGGCTGACCCCTGGAGGGCGTTCTGGCCATAGCAGCTGCTAGTGCTGGAGCCACGGGCTCCTTCTCCCCTCTCAACAAGGTGTCCTCGTGGGGAGCCACTGTTAGCACCTGCGGAGGGCACTGCAGGTGCCTGCCACTTTAAGGACCTGGAGCTGGCAGCTGCCAGGTGCCTGATGAGGGCAGCCATTTTGAACTTAGCCTGCCCATATAAACAGGGCAGTTTTGCTTCTAGAGGCCAGGCAACAACCTTGCCTGGCTGTAGGGGTGCTGGTACTATCTGGAGGTAAGGGAGGAGCTGCAGGGGATGGTTTTGGAGGCTCTTGGTCCTGGGCATGACCAAAAACTGCACCCTGCTGGGAGTGGGAGGGCCTGGTGGGGCTCCCAGTGGTGCAGGAGCCCCCAGGAAATGCCAGGCCAGTTACCACCCCGGTGGAAGGCGAGTTGGGGTGCCTTAACCCGAGCCCTCACCTTCAGGTGGGTAGAGGTAACATCAGTAGTAGCACCACAACCTGCTACCCCAGGGGGGAGTAAAAGTCCCCTGTGAGACCCTGGGGCACCAGGTGTGGTGTGAGGTACCCCAGCTCCTCATGTCCAGGAAGGGGGACCTGGAGAGACTGTGGGGCCAGTGAAGCTGGCAGTAGAGTGCCCCTCGACTGGTCCAAGCCGGGACCCGGGCCGAGATAGTCAAAAGGGCCAGGGGCCCACTGTGAGGGGCACCCTGGGTCATGGGCCTGGGACCTCACCTGGCCTTGGAGGTGAGGCCAGGGCCTGTGCATGGCTGAAGGCCCCGAGTGGGGGAACCACACCTGAGAGGGAGTTGGCTATGAGGAGCTCGGCAGCCCGGAAGAAGGCGGCATAGGTGGCCTAAGCAGAGGGTTCAAAGGAGGGTCCCGCCAGGAAGATGCAGGAGCCCAGTGTGGGGCTGGCGTGCTTGTTAACATCCGGATGCCATCTGTGAGGCTTGGGCCACGGTGTAGGGGTGGTATGGAGCCTCAGGCACCCCCCCCCAATATCGGGGTGCAAATAAAAATGGGCAGCCTCCTGCCTTATTGACCAACTTATTAGTTTCCAACAAGACGTGGTGGGCAAGACAAGCAGGCAGCATGCCCAGAGGCAGGTGGGGGGCCGGTGACAGCTGGCCTGAGAGAAGCCCACTTTGCTACAGCACCCAACCCATAGGCCCTCTCTGGGGGGGGAAAGATCCTCTGGGACCCATATAGTCTTTCTTAATCTGGTTATCTCTTCCTCTTCCCGAATCTCTGAGGAGGCGACTAAAGTCAGGCAGTCTGCTCCTGCTCCCCACTACGTTGACATTCCGGAGTAAGTCTGAGTTATACTGTGCCCCAGTACGAGTTTGCCGGAGCTGTATCTGATCGGCGTTGGTGATACTAAGCGCTCCGTGGGTCACTAGGCGTTGTAACACCGACTCTAAGCACAGGACGTATGCCGAAAGAATCTCGCCCTTGCGCTGGAAAGTTTCCAGTAATTCATAGCATGCCCCCCCACTCCCAGTGGGTTGGTCAAAAACATTCTGAAGGACCTGCATGCGTTGCTGGGTGATGATAACAGGGTTCTGGAGTTTGGCAGTCCCCACAACCTCAAAGACAGGCTCCCTCAGGATGTCCAGCAGACAGTGCCGCTTATCCTCATCAGGTATTTGCCAAGGCAGTAAAGTCTCTTGAATATGGGAATGCCAAGAGTCGAATCCTTCCTCCCCTGCGTGGAAGGGTTCCTGAGAAACTCTGGAGTCTCTTATAGGCCTCCTGGTCGCTGGAGGAATGGGTCACCTCCCGCAGAATCTGCTGGAAAACCCTCACCCATTCCGGGGTAGTCTCAGTACCAGCAGGTTGCCCCGCTGCCCCCTGCATCACTCCTGGAGGATACGGCAGACTGTCGGTGTTGGACATGTTTCCTGCTGGCTCTCTTTCTCTCTCTACAGGGGTACACAGCGCTCGAGTAATATTTTAGCACCAGCTATGTGGGATCCTAGGACAAGCCCCCAAAATGTAACCTGAGTGGTACTCCAAGATGTACCCCCTCTCCAATTGAAGGGATCAGAGCAGGTGCACGAGCACTGTGGGAGGTGTAGGGACCCTCCCTTCCCTATCAAGCAGAGTCAGACCACCAATGGGGACTTAAACATACACCTTTTAATATGAGAGAAACTGCAGTGGGAACATAACATATATATACCAGGGGGTTTAGGGGACACTACAATACCCCAAGGAGATGGGATTCAATAAAGGTTAGGCATTCACATTCATAGACATATTCATGTAGTTAACCAAAGACAGGTTTAACAAAATATAAAAACGCAAACAACACAATAAGCAATAATGATTGACAAAATATAAAATGCACAAAATACAAAACACCAAATAACAAGAAATATAGGGCATAGGTACCTAGAGGGAGAAACCACAGTGACCCCTCCACTCCAACAAGAGTTTCTCCTTTTTCACTTCACTCACCCCTACTTGACCCAAGTACAACTTGAACTCAGATGTCCCATATGGTAGGCAGAAACTCTACCACACAGTCACCACTACTAGCCCCATTTCAGGCTACTGGGCCTTTTGGGCCTTCTGGAAGCCCCTGCCTCACACTGAGCTTTTGCTGGAAAAACTGGAAGTGGAGCTAGGAGCCTCTTGGGTCATTGCACAGCTTTCTGCTGGAGCCAGGTGGGGAACCTCTCCTGCTGGCTGCAGCCTCTTGCTGGGGATCCTGGAGCCCAGCAGGAAGCCTCTGCTGCTGACTGTGCTGCATTGCCTGTGGGTCCTGCTCCTTTAGGCTCTTCTGGTGCAACTGCTCCCACCCTGCTGGCCCAGCTCTTGCCAGCTCTTTGAAACTCCTTCCTCATCATCCCTCACAGGTCTCTCCTGAGTCAGCTGCTCTGCCCCTTTTATCCCCCTCCAGGTGACCCGAGGGGCCAATCAGGGGACATGGAGGGTGAGTCTCTGGGGCCTGATTGGTGAGGAAAGGGAATCTCAAGCCCTCCAATCATCTTTACCCTTTCAAGACCCCTGGGCCAAATTACTACAAGCTAGCCCATCACATCGGATAAGCACTGCTCAGTCATGATCTAGGAGTAGCAATGCCTACTGTAACGTGAAGAGCAATGTGTAGACATGCCCACTGAGACGTAGCTGCTGGGTGGAGTTGCATGGTACCATCAGCTGTCCATCTGTTCTGTCTGACAGCTCAGTGATGGCATCAGAGGTAAGTGAATAGATTCACCACATGCTGTGTTGCCCCAGCCTCATCTTAGCCTACCTGTGCCATACCATACTGCATTGCACTGCACCCTTGGGTTGGGTGCAGGAGCCGGAGGAGAGAGGGGCAGCCCAGAATGATATGGGGAGTTGCAGCTGGGCAAAAGCCACAACTTAACCCCTCACAGGCCACCACTTGGGCAGCCCCAGTATGAAGATCATAAAGAGGTCATTTCATTAAACTACAGCCTTCATTATATAACATTTAAAAATTAATCAGTCACTGGTCTGATTTAGCTCAGTCTTGCAGAAGCGGAGATCAGGAGAAATAAATCAGTGGCATTCCACTGGTATAAAAACAAGGGCACATGGAATCAGCCTCCAGGCCTGAATATCTCATTCACAGACCTCTTTGTGTGCTTGATTTCGTGGTACGGTCTTAGATGAGATACAAACCATAGAGCTTCATCTCATTGCCCAAATGTAACTAGCCAGTGAGCTTCAGACCCTGATCAATGCTTTCCATGTAGCAGATGAAATCTATGAAGACAGCAGGGGAGTTTAGACTGGTTCCCCTATATGTGCAATGGGAAGATTAAAATGGTAGTCAGTTCTCTGTTTAAAAATGGAGAAAATGCACACACACACAAAAATCTCTATTTAATGCTATTGAAAAGTAACAAACAGCATCATGAATATGCTAATTACTGCAATGAACGTGCTAATATATAGTGCGCCACTGATCTCTGTGGGATGGACTGAGTACTGCTCAGTTGCATGACACAGGCCCTGTGCTGCTAGTGCAGTCTCCTTTAAGTTCAGGGGACAGGGACAGTGTTTTTAAGCAACAGGATTTGACTGATTTTGCTGCTTCTTTGCATCGTCACAAACATGAAGCTCAGAGTATCACGGACTTGTTAAACTAACCAAAGTGCGATTTATGAAAGATCATTGTTTCTACCAGACTGTTGAATATGTTAAAGGCTCTCTAGGGAGTCCTTTATACGAGACGCATGACTCAGCAGAAACCTGGGAATGTGATAACATCTTGAACCTCTCTTAGACAGATGCCAAAAAGAGGTGCAGTCATTGGCCCCACCTCTACACTTCTTGAGATTACATTGTGTTAGAATGAGCAGCTCCTGTTCATGCCTGGCAGTGGTTATCTTATTTAAGGCTTTAAAAAAAAACAAACAAAGCAACAACAAAAAACTAGCAGACCTCGAACAGCACTTGCTCGATAAACAGGCAACTAGTACAGCTGGTGAAGCATAGGCATCTTTGACGCACACAGTTTAAGGCCCTTAATAAGTCATGTAGCCACTTGCAGCAGTTGTCTGCAGCCTGTAATTTGTGTAGAAAGCATTTTTCTCACCCAAAACAGTAGACATTTGTTTTCTCATTTTGGAGGAGCAATGCTAAGGATTTTATAACGGAAGGTAAAAGGCAGCAGACAAAGAACGATTTCTTTATGTAGCCACAGTGGTTTCCTGAGGGAAGGGGTGCACATTTTTACACCATATCTAGTTACTTTTCCCTCAGTATTTTCCCCTGTCATATGTATTCGTGTCAGAAGAGGAAACACAATGCTAATCTATATTTTAGTAGTGCCAGAAAAGCCTAAACTGGGATTGATGCCCCAAAGTGCTGAGCCTTGGACAGACACCGAATAGAGCCTGTCCTTGCCCAAAACAGAAAGAAAAAAAAAATCCTTGTCTCTACACATCACTCCTTGAGTTTATCAAGAAGATGCCTGTATCCAAGACATCACACCCTTTATCATAGTTCTAGCCAATACTTATTTGGTGCCATATTGCCAGCACTTAATGTTAGTGAAATGAGCTGAAAAATAGGATGGCTATAGCAAAGATCAAGAAGTAAATAACCAACAAAGGCAAATCATGTGATTAGGCAGCACTGAAAGCTAAGTGGGCCATTTCACAGAATTTAACTGGGGATATGCTATCATAGGAACAACACAGGTATTGGAGCACACAGATAGTGTGAATGTCCATCTGGTAAATCTTTTTTTTCCCTGAATGAACATTTATTTTAGGACACTGGTCTTGATTTTCATTAGCGCTAAACTACATATCTTAGAGAGACTTAAAACTTCCAAATCATGTAGGAAATCATTGGGGTATGTGGTACATATGGAAAACTGCTGGGTATCTTTTAACTTAAGAACAGTCTCTTTCCAAATCAACTACTTCTTGAAAAAGGTCTGTGGACAGTTTGAGTTTTACCATCAATGAAAATTCCTCTATTTCAAATCTCCAGAGTCTTAACTAGAGTTGCACATACGTGCGTGTGCACATGCATAGGAGAGGAAGGGTGGGGGTGCATGTGCTTCTCATATATGAGTTTCATATTTCTGTATAATAGATATTTGCTAATATTCAAAATACTTCCCATTTTTATGTTAAATTAACATTCCTGAGAAATAACTTTAGGATTTGATTAATAAAACAATTGGACATAAAATCAAATAAAATAGCTCTCTTGCATACATATATCCCTTGGAATCTAAGGCAGTTTTGTGGTATTCCATGAATCCATGGCTAAACATTCACAATGGGACTCAGGGAAACCTGGGTCTACCTTATCAATGCTGTTAGGATACATCATAGGTACTCACTCACTGGGTACCATATTATGTCCTAATCTATTAGACTTCTGCGCCCTAAAGCTTCCCCTGATCTAAGTGGGCTGCAGAACTGTCTCTTGCCTTGGCCTTTCTTAATGAGCTGATCTTTGCAGAAGGTCTCTGTTACCCACTTAGAGGAGGACTGGTGATCCTCTTGGACTTCCCATTAAGCAACTAAGGTTTACAGCTTAATTTTTCATGGGCAAGTGATAAATGTAGCACATAAAACATGGATTTACTGATGAATCTAAAATAAGTTACTCTTTAGATGGTTAGAGGAATGTGCATATCTACAAGTTATGGTGGGGTCCTACCAGAGGGCCATCCTTTACCCAGCATGGGCTGTACCTGCAGTCATTGCATCTTTGCTCAGGGAGCTCCTTTCTCTCTGGCTGCTGGCAGGGAACTGCCTGTGGCCTCCTGCCTGTGATTTATATAGGAGCCAGGCCCTGCCCCTTTCAGTCAGCTGACCTCCTGGTTGTCCTGGCAACCCACAACTGGGCTCCTTATACCCTGCTAGGGCTCTTTCCCCAGCAGTTTCCCCTCTTTAGGAACAGGGCACCTCAGTGCCCTGTGACACACCTCCCCACTTAAGATCAGACTCACTGAGGCAGATCTTCATAGGTGTTGCATCCCTCTGTGGCTTTTCTCAGCCTTTCTTCTGGCACCCGGCAACTCAAAATGCTGGAGGCGGAAGTTTTCAGGTGCCTCCTCCTTGCCTTTTACCCAGGGTGCACCATGTGGAATTTATTGGGAGTTACCCCGCCACAGGTAGTGCCCCCACATTAGCCATCCCTGGTAGGGTGCAACTCAGGCCTATCTTCTCTTTTCTTCCACAGCCCCATCAACTTGACAAGACAGCCTCCTCTCTCTTTCTCAGAGAGCTACCCCCTGCTACTTGGGACGTTTTTCCTCCTTTACTCCTCATGCGTCCCAGATCTCCTCTTCTTTGGGCCCCTTGTAAAGAGTCTCTTCTCCCTGAGGTTTCTTGCCAGTCCATGAGCCTTCCCCAAAGCTCCCACTGCACCCTAAGTGCTCTCCGGGCATCTTCCACCCTCCAAAATTCTATTTTTCCCTGGCCAGTGGATCTTCCACCAGGCCCTGTGTATACTTTTACAAAAGCTACTCCCCCGACTCTGGCTTCAACCACCTTTCTCAGGGTCCACCATTTAACTTGCCCTGGGAGGTTACTAACATAAACACAGGACCTCCTTCCTCCCCTTTGTTCTTTCTCCGACCGGATTACCTTTGGTGTTGAGGGTCCTTCTGCCTCCTTAGCTTGGCCTGCAGTCTGTGTTCGGTCTGGTCTCTACTGCTGTGCAGGGCTGGATATCTCGTCCTTAGGGTGGAGCTTGAGACGTTCTTCTCCTCCCCCCTTAATTTCCCTGGGGTTTGGGCCCCTCCTGCTCATCTCAGGCCTTTGGACCTCTCTTTTACTTAGAGCTTCTGCCGCTCTCTCTCCTTTGGAAGCTGTATCTGTTCTACCAGATGCCCGTGCCTGTGCCATCTTTGGTCTCTGGCCATTTTGTTTTAGCTGTCCTCCCTTTTGAGTGTGACCAGGGCAGCTTAGGTCACCATTCTTGTTTCTCCCACTGACCTGCTCACTGTCTTGCACAGCTGCCATATCCCCCTTATCTACCTTGCTCTGTGGCACCTGTTTTGGTATTGTCCATACACCAGTATCGTTCCTGCTGGCCAGTTTTTCTAATTTTTCTCCCAAGCAGTTCAGTCCTTCTGCATACTGGCTTACCCAGTGACCCCATTTTTGCTCGAGGTACTTGATAACTGTGGGGATACTCTCTTCCCCCATTGTTGCCATATCTGTCTCGGGAGGTCCCTCCGTCATTGTACTCTTTTCTTGCTGCTCTATTCCCTTCTCCTTGGAGCTTCCTAGCCCAGTATTCTTGTGGGTTTCTGGGTCTACCTGGTCCTTTAGATGTATGGTCCGTGCCGTCTCTACCCATCTCTCAGTCTCTATCAAAATTCTTTTCAAGGCTTCCAGCTCTCACAACTGCTCCTGGTACTCCATGTTAGCCCTGGATGCATGTTCCTCCAATTGCAGTCCTATTGCGGTCAGTTTCTCTTGCTGTATTTGAGCAACCTGTACCAGTTGCTGCTTGATATCTGCTCGCAATGTCATCTCCCTGTCTGTGCTCTCTTCTAAAAGGGTCCTCAGGGACTGCATCTCTTTCCCCAGGTGGTCCTTTTCTTTTTCCACCTTTTGCCACTGAGCCCGCAACTCTACACACTCCTTTGTTCTGTCTCTTAGCTCTGTTTCGAGGGACTGCTTCTGCTCCTGTAACGCCTCGTGATTTGCCATATATTCTTTCACTTTCTCCATTTCTTTTGTTATCACTTCCCTGGTCTCTTCTGCCTGGGTATGGTTCTCCATAAGCTTTTCCCTCAGCTCTCCAACCAGGTGTTCAGCCTGGCCGCACTGCTCTTGCCAGTTCTCCAGGTCCTCGTGCAGGCTTTCTATCTGTTCCACTTGACTATGGATTTCTTTCTGGAGGGCTCCTATGAGGATCTTCGATATCTCCAGCTTTCATATTGCCTCCTTTTGTTCTCCCGTTTGGTCCATACTGGGCTCAGGAGATTTTCTCCTTCTGCATCTCTTGCAACTTCTTTTCCCGCTGTCTGCTCTTTTTGGCCTCCTCTGCCACGAGCAGTTCCAGCGCTCGAGTCTTTTCTGCCTCTGCTGCAATCAGGCGCTTTATCTCCTTAGACCCGCCTTTTTTCTTCCCGGGTTGTGCTCACAGCTCTAAAGCAACCACTTTTGCATCAGCTTGCTCCTTCTGTGACCTCAACATTTCTAACTCCAGCTCTAGATGGGCAGCTTTTTCCTCTGCCTCGTCCACTCGCAACTGCCAGGTGAAGGCTTCTTGCCACCTGCCTCCTAGAGTTGCTATTTTTGCCATGATTCTACTTTTTTTTTTCCCCCTAGACCTGACCCAATGTCTTCTCTTCTATGCTTTCTGATCTGGGCTTATCTTCTCAAGCCCCAATCTCAATGCCTCGTCTTTCTTTATATTTGTTCTAGCCCTAAGGTTCATTCCCCTTCTCAGGGACATGGGTTCCTTTCCCGTGCACGGCCTTACATTCCCGGCCAATGCACCATTTTGTCACGGCGGGGTCCTACCAGAGGGCCACGATCTCCTTAAGACCCCCTTCCTCCATGCCAAGTCGGCCCAAGGGCACCCTCTGATTCTTGCCTGCCACGTCTTTGATGTTTAAATAAGTTTGGGAGGCTGCCTTATGCCCTTTTGGTGTTGATTCAGTCCCCGTGGTTTCCCGGACCCCTTATGGGTTCTGCTCTACCATGGGTGCTTCCCGGGCACCCTAGCCTTATGGGCTATGCGTGGCTCCTACCACCCCAATACCATGCCTCAAGCCTCGCAGGTAGAATAGACTTTGTTTGGTCTCTCTCTGTCTCCTTCCGCACCCCCTCTCAGGGCCTTCTCTGCAATGCCGCCCTC